>NC_081844.1:25063610-25378044 GCF_963259705.1 Myotis daubentonii | reverse complement strand
GATGCAGGCGCATGTGAGTTTGAGCAGCATGTTGTGGGTAAGAGTGCAGCTTCTGCGAGACTGACTTCCTGAATGTAAGTGTGCAGACTTGCTCTCCTTCTGAAAACAACAAATGCATAAGCAAAACAGCCAAGACCAGCCATTTCAAAACTCTGACAACTACCCGAAGCCACAGAACAAACTGAAATAGTCCATGTGAGAGAAACTGCCGAAGCTTGGTAAGATTGGTGAGGAGGGACTCTGTGGTGTTTCAGCTCTGAACTCTTTCCACTCCTCTCCCCAGCTTAGTGGTGAGGCCGCCAAAAGCTGATGGCTTTGCAGACAACAGGGAGAGCTGACATTTTTTGGAGCTTCTTTGAAAGCATCATCATTATCCCCAGAGCACAGTCAGTATTTTCTTCTGACCCTTTAGTTCTCCAGGAACCCTGTCTTCTCCAAATTTGGTGTATATTTTATTCCACTGAAAGCTCATCTCAGTGAGAGACAAAACAGCCTGCCCCTAGGGGATTGTCAAAATCACTGCCTAAGGCTGTGATTTCAGGTGGTGTCAACAAGAACTTGTCTAAGGCCCTGACTGGGTGGCTCAGTTGGTTGGTGTGTGGTCCCAATGCACCAAAGTAGCAGGTTCAATCCTGGGTCAGGGCACATACAAGAATCAACCAACAAATGCATAAATAAATGGAACAACAAATTGATCTGTCTCTTTCTTTCTCCAACCCCCTCATTTAAAAAAAATATATTTTTATTTTTGTTGTCAATCCTCACTCAAGGATATTTTCCATGGATTTTTAAAGAAAGTGGGAGAAGGAGTGGCAGAGAGACAGAGAGAAACAGTGATGCGAGAGGGATACATCGAATGGTAGCCTCCTGCATGTACCTCCAATCAAGGTTGGGGAACCTGCAACCAAGGTAGGAGCCCTTGACCAGAATTGAACCTGGGGCACTTCAGTCCTTGGGCTGACGCTCTATCCACTGAGCAAAACTGGCCAGGGCTCAATGCCCTCATTTGTATGTCTTCTTGGGAGAAATGTCTATTCAGGTCCTCTGCCCATTTTTTATTTAGATTGTCATTGTTGTTGTTGAATTGTATGAATTCTTTATATATTTTAGATATTAACCCCTTATCAGAAGTGTTGTTTGCAAATACCTTCTCCCATTCAGTGGGTAGCCTCTGGATATCTATCCTAAATTACTGAAACATTTATTCACAAATATATACGCATGACTATGTTCATTGCAGTACTATTCATGATGGACAAGACATGGGAACAACCAAAGTGTCCTTCAATAAATGGTTGGATAAAGAAGATGTTCTTATTATATACAATGGAATACTACTCCGCCATAAGGAAACGTGAAGTTCTGTCTTTGTGCAACATAGATGGATCTTGAGAATATCATGCTAAGCGATACAATTCAGGCAGAAATAAATCAAGAATCCTATGATTTCACTCATATGTAAAATACAAAACTGAAAGCAAAAATGAACAAACAAGACAAGCAAACAAACAAAAAAATAGACACAGACAACAGTATGCTGGTTACCAGAGGGAAAGAGGGGTTGGAGGAGGTAGTAAAGGGGAAATACAGGTTGATGGAAGGAGATTTGACTTTGGATGGTAAACATACAATGCAATGTACAGATTATGTATTATAGAACTGTACACTTAAAACATATATAATGTTATTAACCAATGTCATCCCAATAAATACAATTAAAAATATTTTAATTTGTACTTATATATTTATATCAGCATTTTTCATCGTAGTAAAAAAACGGAAACAATCAAAATGTTTATCATCTGTTGGATGGATAAAAAATGTGATATATCTATATAATGGAATATTATTTACAAAACAACAATACCAGCAACAACAACAATTCTAGGTGAGGCCTGGAAGCTGCAGAAATGGCCCAATCACAGATGGGACCCCATAGCCCACAGGTCATGATGCTTGCTACAACATCATGAACCTTGAACACATTAAACCTAGTGTAAAAAGCTGACAATAAAAGAGTGCAAGCTCTGGAGAATGACTCCCTTGATTTGAATCCCAGTTCTGCTACTTACTAGCTGTGCCCCTTTGGGCATTTATTTAAACTTTTTGTGCCTTGATTGACTTATGTGTAAAATGGGTCAAATCACAGTGTCTAGATCACAGTATTGGTGTGAAGATGAATTGCGTTAACTGAGATAAAAATGGTTTAAAAAATGCCTGGCACAGCCTGGCTGGTATGGCTCAGTGGATTGAACATCATCCTATGCACTGAGAGGTTGCTGGTTTGATTCTCAGTCAGGACACATGCCTGGGTTGTGGGCTCCAACCCCAGTATGGGGCACACAGGAGGCAGCCCATCGGTGTTTCTATCTCTCTCTTTCCCTCCTCTGTCTCTAAAAATCAATAGAAACATATATTTTTAAAAAAGAGATACAAAAATGCCTGGCTCAGTCCATCCAGCATGGCTCAGTGGTTGAGCATCGACCTATAACGAGAAGGTCACGGTTTGATTCCCAGTTAGGAGGTCACAGTTCTATTCTCCATTTGTGGGCTCAATTCGCAGTGTGGGGAGTGCCTCAGGAAGCAGCCAATCAATGATTAGTTTCTCTCTCATCATTGATCTCTCTCTCTCTCTCTCTCTCTCTCTCTCTCTCTCTCTCTCTCTCTCCCTTTCCCTCTGAAATAAACAGTTTAAAAGTGTCTGGCACAGAGTAAGCATCATGTAGATCTCAACTATGTGACAATCTATAGTTCAGGATTATTTAAATCAGTTATATTTTTCCAAACATAAATTAAGAACAACCTGTACTATTTAAGGGAAATTAAATTGTTTATAATGATGTCCTAAGCACCTTTGTCATGACACCTTTGATATTTCAAGGAGAGTTTTAGAGACATTCTTCTTAATTATTATAAACTAGAGGCCCAGTGCACAATCTTTGTGCACTGGGGGAGGGGGGGTCACTCACAGTCTGGGACCCCTCAGAAGATGACTGACTGCTGGTTTAGGCCTGCTCCCCTAAGATGTCAGTCGGACATCCCCCGAGGGGTCCTTAGCGCTGCCATGGAGGCAGGAGAGGTCAGTGGGAGCTCATTGATCACCAGGGTGCAGCTCCTGCGTTGAGCATCTGCCCCCTGGTGGTCAGTGTGCATCATAGCTACTGGTAGCCCCACTGTTTGCTTGATTTGCATATTAGCATTTTATTATATAGGCATCAGAAAGATGCCCTAAGCATCATCACTTATTGTCTCTATTCATATGATCTGTCATAATCAGAATGCTCTGTTGGTTCCACAAAGCCATGCTCCTGGGGAAGAAGAAAAAGAAACGGGAATTTGCCCTTACGGAGCAGGTGTTCCATAAAGGTGAGGCCTGGATGCTGCAGAAATGGCCACAATCACAGCTGGGACTCCGTAGCCCACAGGGAGCATGAACTTCTTCATGAACCTGCTCACACTGGAGTAGTTGACCACCGTCAGGTTGCGCGCGGTGAGGAAGAGGTGCAGGCCCTCCAGCAGCATCCAGGTGAAGGAGGCCAGGTAGAGATAGTGTAAGGCACCCGCGATGATGGCGCACAGCACCTGGGGGAGGGGTGAGAGTCACCAGGTGGGATTGTCAGGGTGGAGCATAGCCCCAGGACCTCTCCTATACCTTGGCATTTGGGAAAACTCTGCTGTATATGAAGGAATTGTCAAAAGAAGGTGTGATTTCTAGTTGGGTCAGTCAATGTAACATTGGCTACTTACCCCTCTAACCTTCCCCAAACCCAAAGTCATTTTATTAAGGTGTCCAATGCAATTGTCCTCCTCCTTCCATGGTCAGGGCATGCAGCGTTTGGGACAGTGTTGGTACCTGAGGCTCAGTTCTGTCGATGGCCGTGAGGAAGAGCAGGTGGGCCAGGAAGAGGCAAATAGAGAGCTGCAGGTGGAGTGAGGTGCTGGTGTTCTGGATGGCTTTGCACAGCAGGAAGGTGAGGGCTGCCAGGAGGAGGCACAGCAGAGAGAGGCTCAGCCCCACGTAGGTGATCACAGCCAGGGCGGGATCATCATCCTGGGACCCAGGAAAGAGGAGAGAGCAGTCACACTCCCCGAATCTGGGTTAATGACCCTTCTACCTTTTCAGTTTGGGGAGGGCTCAACAAAATTAGGAATGGAGGAGCCAGGTAAATTTGTGATGTTTATGGACACTGTTAGAATTCTAGGGGGTTCTGAACTGATTCATTCAGATTCTGCAAACACTGAGGGATAAGAGAGTCCTCATTCAGGACCAAGCCCTGGAAATCATGATTTTCCTTCATGACTAAGCTTATAGGTTATCATGTGACAGTCACAGAGAAACACAGTTCCCTGTTGAGCATCATCCTCCATCCGCATGAAGTGGTACTGTGTTACAGAGTCTGTATCCGGAGACTCGATGTCCAGGGATCAACTCCCCACCTTGGACTTACCTCATCCCAGCAACACCTGTTCCTTACAGATTTAGATCCTTGGTCAAAGAAGGAAAAGTACTGATGATGGTGGTAGCTTAAAATTAATATTTCCAGCCCATTTTTTTATTATTTATTTTAAAAAATGTATTTGTATTGATTTCAAGGAAGGGGGAGGGACAGAGAGAGAGATAGAAACATCAAGGATGAGGGACAATCATTGATAGCTGCCTCCTGCACAACCCCTACCAGGGATTGAGCCTGTAATCTGGGCTTGTGACCTTGATCAGAATCAAACCCGGGACCTTTCAGTCATCATGCTGATGCTCCATCCTCTGAGCCAAACTGGCTAGAGCTCCTGACTATGTTTTAAAGATTAAAATTTTTCCTTCCTGTTTTTTCAAGTCATCTTAAATCCATACGGAAAACTTAAAAAATTAATTTTAGTGTAAATATATGTGAGAGAAAATGAGGGACGGGGAGAGAGAAAAACAGAAATGTAATATGATGAAGGAAGTGGAGGACAGCAATCCTCAGATGAGATGCTTGTGTAAGACCCTGACAGGACAACCCAGATGCACCATGTTTATTTATTGATTCACATAAATTTCAGAATAATAAATTATTTTTTTTAGGTGCAACATGCATGAAAGTTTATTACATAGCAATAAGCATTGAACAAAGTCCCTTCTCAAGGTTCTCACCTGCACATCATCATGGGCCATGAGGACGGCAAAGCTGCTGAGGTGGCTGCATTGGCAGGTGGTGCTGGTGTCTCCAGTGGCCACCATCCAGCAGCCTTTGGTAGACCAATGACCACTTCCATTCTGGTCAGGCTCCCAGAAGACACAGAACACCTTCTGCCTTGGCCTCATGGTCACTGTCTGTAGGAACAGGGCAAGGTGTCAGTTGGTGGTTCTCTTGCTCAGAAATGCTGACCCAATCCTGCTTGTGATGGGCTTTCCTGGGGAGATGATGCACCCATGGGAAAGCCCCTGAACCCCAAGACTGTGTCCAGGACTCAGGCCTCTTCCACACCCACAGCCTCGTTTCACAAGCACTTACATGCTTGAAGACAAAGGTGACTGGGGAGCTGAGGTTCTGAGTGTCCTTGTTGCTCACAAAGGCTGTTATGACATCTGAGAGCAGGATGGGGGAGACTTCCTGCAGCAGCCCATTGTGTGTCTCATTCAGAACTGAGTGTTCCTCAGTTTCCAGGACCAGGTGGGCCCCAACCAGCAACTTGCCCATCCCTGGAGAGGAGACAAGGCCCACCACAGCAGGGCCTACAAGACAAGGACAAGGTTGACATCTTGGGTTGTCTCAAAGGCCCCCTTCCTTCTGGGATTCTCTCCTTTGACCCTCCACAGCCTTCACTTCCCTTTAATATTTAATTTTCTGTTTGTTACATCCTTGGGTGACTAGTTCCACTGTAAATCCTCATTGACCTTCTCTCCACCTCAGTCATTACCTGAGCCACCTGAGTCCTGCACCACATCCCAGTTCACCAGCATCTTTGCCTGATTAATGCTCAGGGTGACATTCTTGTCTCCTTGCTTCTTCACCTCCAGGGACAGTTCTATGAGTTGTGGGAGTTATATAAGGGAGTGAGATTAGTAACTGTGCCAGCACTTTTAGCTATAATTCCATTTTAATGTATAGATATTTTTTATATATATTACTAGAAGCCCAGTGCACAAAAATTTGTGCACTGGCAGGGGCGGGGTCCCTCAGCCCAACCTGTGCCCTGTCACAGTCTGGGACCCCTCGGGAGATAACCATCTGCTGGCTTAGGCCCGCTTCCCCGGTGGCAGATTGCACGCCCAATCCCCCAGTGTCTGCCTTGTCTCCCCTGATCGAAGATGGGAGGCCCGGATCCTGTGCTGGGTCCGGCGGTGGCTGGGGATCGCGCTGCCGCTCACCCCCCACCCCCCCGCCCCGGGCTGCACACGGCAGGCCTGTATCACACGCTGGGTCATGCGTTCACTCAGATCACGCTGCCGCCAGCCCCTTAAACCCCAACCCACACACGGCAGGCCCGGGTCCCCCTCTGCAGCAGGTGGCTGCTTGGGATTGCACTGCCCCATGCCCTGGGCCACACATGGCAGGCAACGACTGGGGATCTGGCTGCCTCCCGCCCCGCCTGCCCCGCCCTGCACACAGCAGGCCCGGATCCCCCTCTGGGGCAGGCTGGCGGCTCAGGATTGCACTGCTGCCAGCCCCAGGCAGGGAGAACAGTGGTGTCTGCCTGCAGTATGCAAATTAGCCACCATATTTGTTGGCGGTTAATTTGCATATCACGCAGATTAGCCAATGGGAGGCATAGCGAAGGTACGGTCAATTACCATGTTTGTCTATTATTAGATAGGATGTTACAGTATATACCAAATGTTATCTATAATGTTATTATAGGTATACCAAATAATGCCATATATATGTTATAATAAGACACATATTTTGTATACATAAGAATTATATATATATATATATATATATATATATCAATCTGAATTTTCAAAGGATTATCAGAGAAAGGATAAATTATATAACCTGAATGAAATAAAAAAATTCCCACAGACCCATGAACTATAAAAGTAACTGAAGAACTAGAGTGTGAACAGACCTGTCACAAGTAAGGAGATCGAATCTGTAATCAAAACTTTCTAAATGAAAAGTTCAGACCTGAATTCGACTAACCACTTAAGGAAGAGTTAACACAAATTCTTGTACACTCCTAAAGAAAGAATGAAAAGGAACATTGAATAATTTTATGAGGCCACAATTACTCTAAAAACCAAACTAGGAAAAGACATCAAAAGAAAAAAAAAGTATAGACCATTAACTCTTATGAACATAGAAGCAAAAATCTTCAACAAAATAAAAGGAATAAAGTTATCCAAGAAGGCTCAAGACTTGTCCACTGAAAACTACAAAATATTGCTAAAGAAATTAAAAAACCCTAAATAAGTGGAAAGGTATCCTGTGATAATGAATTGGAAGGTTTAATATTCTAAACATGGCAAGATTCCTAAAAGTGCCCTAAAGATTCAATGCAATACTAACAATATTCCAAAAGCATATTTTTTTTTTGAAAAAATGGAAAAGCTCATCCTAAAAGTTATATGGTATTGCAAGAGGCCCCAATGCCCAAACAAAATGAAAAACAAAGTTGGAGAACTCACACTTTCTGATTTCAAAATTTATTTTGTACAGTAACCAGAACAGTATGGTATGCCATATGAGTAGACATGTATACCCTCAAAATAAAACTGAGATTCCAGAAATAAACCCATTTATTTATGGTTAACCGATTTTCAACAGAATCCTTCAATGAGGGAAAGAATAGTCTCTCCCATAAATGGTGCTGGGGCATCTGGCTCTGCACAAGCGAAAAAAGGAAGATGCACCCACACCTCACACAATACACAAAAATTGGGTCAAAATGGGTCAAAGACCTACATTAAAGAGCTAAAAATAGAGCAGTTAGGCACAGCCCCTGTAGTTCAGTGATTGAGCATTGACCCAGGAACCAAGAGGCACCCTCCTCCCCCTCCTGTTTGATTCCGGGACAGGGCACATGCCTGGGTTGCAGGCTCTATCTCCTGTGGTGTGTGTATGCAGGAGGTAGCCAATCAACAATGTTTCTCTCTCATCGATGTTTCTGCCTCTGTAACTCTTTCCCTTACTCTCGCTCTAATAAAATCAATAAAAATATTAAAAACAAAATAAAAATAGAAGTTAGTAGAACACACAGGAGTAAATCTTCATGACCTGGGATTTGGCAATCAATACTTAGATATGACACAAAATGTACCACAAATGAAAAGAATAAATAAAATGGGCTTTATCAAAATTTCATGCATCTATTTATTAAAGTAAAAAGACTATGAAGAAAGTGAAAAGAATCTATAGGGTGGGAAAACACATTAGCAAATCACATGTCTCATAAGGGTCTACTAGCAAATATATAAAGAACACTTAAAACAAAACAACAAAAAGCCAAACATCCCAATTAAAAAATAGGAAAAGGATTTGAATAGACAGTACCCCAAAAAGATACACAAATGTTCAACAATCACTTGAAAAGATATTAAATATCACTTGTTATTAGGAAAATGCAATCAAAACCCTAATGGAAACATGTCAAACTCAAAGGCTAACACGGGCCAAATAAACAAGGTTTAAGTTTATGTGGGCTGCAAAAAAAGCCAAAAAACAAAAGCTTCAATTTTCAATGTATAATAGCATTATTACATATCAAGCAGATTATTTTTACTCCAGAGAAAAAATATTCCAATTCTCACTTTTCTTGGAAATTTTGATGTTTGTCACCAATTTTTCATTTATTTTCACTACCACTTGATTTTGATAGGGACATGCTGAATACAAAGGGCTGTAATAAATGAGTAATCATTAACATAAAGTAATAGAACAATTTAATAAAAATTAATATTTTCCTCAAACATTAACTTACCAGACACTGAATAACTGCACAAATTAATAGGCGTAATGTAAATAAACCTGTTTTTCTTGTTCTCTGAAAGTGAAATATTTCCTGTTGCACACACCAAACAAGTGAGTCCAAGACTAATGACTTGGCAATCAGCTGCTAAAATATTTGGTGCTGGTATTAGTGGAGAGAAATGGTGCACCTGCATGCAAGGCGCGTAAGGGAAATGAATGCAACATGATTATAGTAATCAGTCTTTAGCGAAACGTTGTAATCTTATATACAACTATATTGGCTGGGCTGCAAAAATATTTGTTGTGGGCCACTTGTGGCCTGTGGGCCGTGAGTTTGACATGCTTGGCCTAATGAGATGTCACCTGACACACTAGAAAGGCTTTGCTAAAACCAAAACAAAATGGAAGTAAGACGTTTTGCTGGGCATGTAAAGAATAAAACACTTGCACATTGCTGGGGGTGAGGGACACAGCCATTTTGGAAAACAGTTTGGTGGCTCCGAAATATTGAACATATAATTAGCATATCGCTCAGCAATTCCACTCCTACATATGGGCCCAAAGAACTGAAACAGTTATTCAAACAGTAACTTACACACCAATATCATAGTAACTATTCGCAATAGTCAAAGGGTGGCAACAATCCAATGTCCATATGGGTAAATGGATAAACAAAAGGTGGTGTATACATGCAATGGAATAGAATTCAACCATATGATATATGCTACTATGTGGATGATCTTGAAAACTATGCTAGGTGAAAGAAGCTAGACTATAAGGTCATGTATTGTGTGATTCTATTTACGTAAAATGTACAGAATCGGCTAATTCATAGAGACAGAAAACAGATAAATGCTTTCTGGGGGAGGGAGAAATGAGAAGTAACGGCTTAGTGGGTACAGTGTTCACTTCAGGGGTGATAAAAACACGTTAGAAATAGAGGTGATGGCCTGGCTGGTGTGGCTCAGTGGTTGAACATCAACCCATGAACCAAGAGGTCACAGATGGATTCCAGATCAGGGCACATGCCTAGCTTTCTGGCTCTATCCCCAGTAGGGGGTGTGCAGGAGACAGCCACTATTAAAATACATATATATTTTTAAAATATATTTTTATTGATTTCAGAGAGGAAAAGAGAGGGAGAGAGAGTCAGAAACATCAACCATGAGAGAGAATCATTGATTGGCTGCCTCCTGCATGACCCTCATTGGGGATCAAGTTCACAATCCAGGCATGTCCCCTTGACTGGAATCAAACCTGGAACCCTTCAGTCCACAGGCCAACACTCTATCCACTGAGCGTAACCAGCTAGGGCTAATATATCTTTTTTTAAAATATATATTTTTTATTTTTGAGAGTATTACAGATATCTCCCATTTTCCCCTCCTTTATCCCCCTCCTCCCAGCTCCTACCCTCATGGGCTATGCATATAAGTATATAGGTTCTTTGGTTTATCTCATCATTGATGTTTCTATCTCTCTCTCCTCCCTCTACCTCTCTCTGAAATCAACAAAAACATATTATGAAGAAAAGAAATAGAGGTGATGGCTGTACAACTCTGAATGTATTAAATGCAACTGAATTGTACACTTTGATTAAAATGGTGGATTTTATGTTATGTGAAACTCACTTCAAAAAAGAAATCTCTTAAATATCAGATAATATTAAATTGCATTCCTCCAAATTTAATAATTTGTTTTCTTTTGAGGCCATTTCTATTTTATCTTAATTTATTTATTACTAGAGGCCTAGTGCATGAAATTCTTGCAGCGGGTGGGGGAATCCCTCAGCCCAGCCTGCACCCTCTCCAATCTGGGACCCCTTGGGGGATGTCTGACTACCTGTGGGATCAGGTCTAAACCGGCAGTCAGACATCCCTCTCACAATCCGGGACTGCTGGCTCGTAACCACTCACCTGCCTGCCTGCCTGATTACCCAGTAACTGCTTCCCTGCCAGCCTGATTGACACCTAACTGATCTCCTGCTGGCCTTATGGCTCCCAACTGCCCTCCCCTGCCTGCCCGATGGCCCCCAACTGCCCTCCTCTGCCAGCCTGATTGCCCCCAACTGCCATCCCCTGCTGGCACGGTCACCCCTGACTGCCTTCTGCTGCAGGCCTGGTCCCCCCCAACTGCCCTCCCTCCTCTGCAGCCCTGGTTGCCCTCAACTGCCCTCCCCTTCTGGCCTGGTTGCCCCCAACTGCCCTTCCCTGTTGGCCATCTTATGGCAGCCATCTTGTGATGAGGTGGGGGCGGCCATCTTGTGCAAGGGCATGATGGTTAATATGCATATTACCTCTTTATTATATAGGATAATTATTTCATCTGCTGATAATTTATATTACAATGAAAATGTGTAGTATTGATAATTTTTTTAAATTTTCTTTTAATCTTTTATCTTAATACTAGTAGCCCAGTGCACGAAATTTGTGCACATTAAAAGGGAATTAATTGCCCTAACCAGTTTGGCTCAGTGGATAGAGCATTGGCCTGCAGACTCAAGGGTCCCAGGTTCGATTCTGGTCAAGGGTATGTACCTTGGTTGCGGGCACATCCCCAGTGGGGAGTGTGCCGGAGGCAGCTGATTGATGTTTCTCTCTCATCGATGTTTCTAACTCTCTATCCCTCTCCCTTCCTCTCTGTAAAAAATCAATAAAATACATTTTTTTAAAAAAGGGAATTAAGTAGCAGAGATATTTTAATATTGCTATTTGCCCTTTCTCTATAATAGAAGTGTGAGAGATGAAAGGAAAATAGTAAAATGTATATGAAAATAATATATAAATTTATTAATAAATAAACAGTAACAAAAGGATATAACAACAACAGAGGAATGATATAAAAAAGACAAAAACATGATAAGAAAATAACAAAAATGATATAAAAACAACAGTGATGCAAACAATGACTGATAAAGTGATTAAACTTATTCTAATATTTCCTTGTACACCACATTAAGAGTGAAAACACTTTCAGAGTGCTTGACTAATTTCCCTTGTGATGAAGTACTTAGAACTTTAACTATAACATCAGATGCTCTTCAAACTCGAGAGAAAGCAACATATAACTGACCATGTGCGAAAACGGGTTCAGGTAGGAACATGTCTACTCTGTCTAGAGTTTGTCCTTGTGATTTATTAATAGTCATCACAAATGCTGGCATCACGGGAAACCGTTGTCAAATCAATTTAAATGGGAGGCCAGTGTCAGATGGGGACAAATTAATTCTTGGAATCAGAACAGCCTCTCTCTCTGCAGATCCTGTTAATACTTCAGCTTTGATAATGTTAGGTCGTAATCTTTTGTTAATTAATCTGGTACCATTACAAAGACCCCATTTACTATTGAGATTTCTCAATAGCATGATGATTGCACCTACTTTCAATTTTAATTTATGACAGGGCATTCCCGAAGGAGTAATACTATTCAGAAATTTGATGGGGAAATTTTCCTTTGTTTATTTGTTATGGGGTGGGGCCACAACATTAGTAACAAAGAAACAGAATTAAAACTTTATTGTGGGGAGCCGCTACAGTGTTTTAGATAGGTCCAAGCCTTGTACTGATGAGAGGGCATAGTCCTCTCATTGCCACATGCAAGTCCCAGCTTGGAGTGCAGGGCCCTCCCAGCACAATTATAGCCAACAGCTGTAGTGTAAGCTTGAACCTATAGTCCTGAGTGATGTGGGCTTGATAGAGTTCAGGTGCATGTAGTTGAGTAGGATTGAAACCCATGAGAATGTTTGTAAACATCTTGGTCCCGCCCTTACTTTGCCTCATAGCATCTGCTATAAAATAAAGGCATGGCTATGGGCGTGGTCGCTGTCTCTCAGAGAAGCAGCGTCCCACCGAGAACCGGCTTTCATCTCTTGTCTTGTTTGTCTTTTCTAAGCCTTTCAGCCACCCCACTCAGGTTCACCCCGTGCTGGCACCGGCACACTTTAGAAAGATCTGCTTCCACGCTCTCAGGGCGGGTTCCTGCCTCAAACTCGGCCCTTATAGGAAACAGCTCCTGGAAACAGCTTGTGGGAGGGTGCAGCCATTGCCAAGGCAACCCCTGTAGGACTGACTTCCTTCCGCTCAGTCACGGCTGTTCATCTGACACCACCCATGGTTTTTATATAAGTAGATGTTTACGAGAGTAACAAGGAGGTACAAGTGTGATCACTCAGCTCTAGTGCGATGGGAAGAGGAATGAGGTGAGGAGCAGACAGAGCAGAGACTGGGGGCAGGCGGGGTTACTTGCCTGTTCCTGCAGTTGGCCTGAAGATCGGGGTCCCATTGGACAAGGCCTTGCTCAGCTCTCTCAGGACCTGCTCCTGGCCAGTGAGCAGGCTAGTGGCCACAGAGTACCGCTCTGAAGGAGGCAGAGTAAGCAGGTCCCCAGGGGTCGCCAGGAGATTATCCACCTCCTGTATGATGCCCTGGTGGGATGGGGACACAGAACCAGTGGATCTTGTGCCAGAGAAGCTTCAGGAAGACCCTGCCCACTCAGCTTCTGAGAACAGACCCTAGAGCCTGTCTATTTGGGGACAAAGGTGGTACCGAATGGGATTCCCTGGGTCTTTGCTAGTGCAATCCGCCACTGGTCAACCCCTGGTCATGACTACCAAGGACAATGCAAGCTCAGTGACCAGAACAAGAGGAAAGGTGTTAGTAGGTGTATGTGGGTCTACCAGTGAGTACAAATACTTGGTCTGCTCTTCCCACCCACCCTGGGACAGCGGGGCCTCAGAGCAGGGCGCCATTGTGTTGGGGTCGGTCTCCTTCCAGACCAAGGCTTCCTCGGGTCTCTATGGGACGCCTCCACCTGCCTCCCCTGGGTCCTGTCCTTACCTGGATGGTGTCCTGGGCTGGAGCAGACTTGAAGTCTCTGAGTAGGTCCTGGACTCTTTCAAAGAAGCGAGAGAGATTCTGGGGAAAGGAGATGAGGCCTTAGAGAGCTTCATGCATGGGTAGGGGAGCGTGGGGAGATGGGTGGATGGTGGGCTGAGTGGAGGGACCTTGCCTTCTGGTCCCGGCTGGAGTCACTCACCTGGCTCTTGATTTCAGGGGGTGGGGTCCAGGTGGGGAAGGAGATATCTGCAGGGGACAGAACAGCAGTTCATTAGGTGTGTGAGTGTGTGTGTGTGTGTGTGTGTGTGTGTGTGTGTGTGTGTGTGTTGGAGGCAGGATCTAGGGTCAGGCCCTACTTTCACACTGAGTAGTCCTTTGTTTATTCAGGAATCAGGGCCCCTCTCCTCTCTGTGCCCCACCCCCTTCCCATGTCCAGTCCTCTTTCCCCGCCACGCCTTGGCTGGAGGTGATGACACCTGCTGATTGCATATCCCTGAGTGGCAGATGCAAGGGTTATGGGAAGTGTGCAGAGGCCTGACCCACAGCAGGTCAGCCCCCACAGAGGTACAAGTTGTGAGATATTAAATACCTTTGTCCCAGTTAGTAATTAGCTGCTGCCTGGGGCCCCCCAGGAGCCTTCCCCTTGGTACCCCAGCTCCTTCTGCAGGACCCCCAGATCTTTTCCCATTTAGTCTCAAAGAATGGAAGCCTGGCCCACCAGGGCCCCCCCCAGCATTCATTGCACTGGGTTCGTGTGGCTGCCCATGAATATATGATCAGGTGACTTCAGCTGTGTGTCTTTGGGAATATGGGATCTTAACTCCAAACCTTGTTCACAGACAGTGTTGTGTAGGCCATGGGGGGACCCAGGAACCGGCTTCCAGCCAGGGTGACAGAGGCAGTCATAGCTGCCCTCGGTGTTGTGGCATTGGGTGGATTTGTGGCAGGAGTTTTGCCCTGGTTTACAATCATCCACATCTCAGGACGAACCGGAGAGAATGTCAGGCCCTCCTTCTACTCCCTACACACAACCCTCCTGCCCCTTCTCTCAAAGTACATCGAAGACACCCCCCCCCCACACACACCCTGCTTAACAGCCACCTAGTCCAACAGTGTACACACTTGCGGTGACATTTTCCAGTGTAAAAGCACCATAAGCTCAGAGCGCTCCTGCAAGGTGGACAGGACAGTACTGTGTGAGTGCCAGTGTCATCCCAAAGCTGTGCCCCCACCTGTGGGGCAGGATGGACTGGGGGAGGACCTGGGAGGCTGCCGCACTGATAGCTCCCTTGCACTGACTCTGTGGGCTGTGGCACCGCTGTGCACAGAGCTCTGCTCATGCCATTTTAGAACAGAGTCTGATGCTCAGCCCTGCCCGGCCCAGGTCCCCTCTGCTCACTGCCTGCACTGGGCACACACCATTGCTGAAAGTGCTGCCCCTTCTCTGCCAAAGCTCCTTATGGCAGCTGCCTTTCAGATGGCTCAGCAAAGGAAAAATGATGTGGTTCTTTTATGGGATCTGAACTCCGAACCTTCACAGACGGTGTTGTGTGGGCCACTGGGGGACCCAGGAATAGGCTTCCAGCCAGGATGGCAGCGGCACTCATAGCTGCCCACAATGTTTGGCAGTGGGTCGTATGAGGCACGGTTCTTTTTGTGTGTGTGTCTTAAAAATATGTTTTTATTGGTTTTAGGGAGAGAGGAAGGGAGCGGGATGGAGAAATAGAAACATTGATTGGTAACCTCCTGCACATCCTCTATTGGGATGGAGCCCACAATCTGGTCATGAGCCCTGACCAGGAATCAAACCACTGACCTCTTGGTTCATGGCTCTACATTCAACTACTGAGCCACACCAGCCAGGCTTTGGCAGGGGTGTATGCCCCGAGGTACATTCATTCCCATCTGAGGACAAAGCCAGAGCGTCAGGCCCTCACCGCACCCACCTCTCTTTGCCTGAGGATCCCACTGTCAGTACACATGACACCACCTGGTGACCTTCAACTTCACCCTGAAAGCACATTACAGTGGCCTCCTACAAGATGGACATGGCAGGGACCATAGTCTACAGTTTATAAGTGGCAAATCCAGGAGGGAAACTGAGTCATGAGGGCAGAACTTCCTGACCAAGAACTGCCTACGTCTTCCTGACTGCTGGACCAGGTCTCCTTCTGGGAACCAGAAGTCACAGCTCTGGCCTCACTCACATGGGACTTGTCATCACTTCCTGCCAGTACAGGAGGTGCCTTCAGGGGGATCAGTAGGGGCACCGTCATCACCCAAAGGAAAGATGAGGAAAGGGAAGGGTCTGGGGGTGCTCACAGGGGCTCCAGAAGGAAACCCCAGGTCCAGAGGGACCTGCCACCGCCCTGCTCTGTGGCAGGACTTTTTGGGGAGGTGAACCCTTAGGCACAGTGTTACCAGGCCCTTGGCATTTCTGAAACCTGAGAATCTTCTCCTGCCTCTTGGGGCTGCAGAACCTGCATTGGCTCATTTCCCAGCTGCAGCCACTCTATCCTCACAGTATCCTCCCCGGCCTCTACCTTTCCACAGCTTCAGGCCCTGCGGGTGGAGCTCCAATCCTGCCAGGCACATGCAGGTATAGCTGTCATGGGTGTTGACACAGTTGCTGCAGCTTTTACAGATTCTGGGGTTCAACTGCCTTTTGTCCATACTTGCAAGGGGAAGGAGAGGGTGGTGGATTCCTTACAGCCGTGGGCAGCCTTCAAGCCTGGGATTCAGCCACGTTTCCTGCCATGGAAGCATCTGGAAGGCCCCACTCCCTTCTTCAAAGTGAGTGGTGCCTTTTCTAATTCATATGGAGGTGTCCTGTGGGTAAGCATGGTGGCCTAGGTGCTCTGTTGTCCAGATGTGGCCAGAAGCGGCCCAAGTTCTCCCTCTGACTCCTTCTACCACCCACCCCCCCCCACCCCCTCTCTGGGCAGCTCCCGTCTAGGACAGGGACATCACTGCCACCTGTGTCCCAGCCTGAGGACTTGGGCAAAGGCCAAGGTGGGCCTCCCTAGAACCAAGTGCGGGAGAAGTGCTGCAGGCCCTGATCAGGCTCCTTTCGGTGGCCTTGGTCCTGACTCCCCGGGGTGGGTGCTGTGGGCTGAGCTCTCCTTGGAATCCTGGTGACTCTGGTGAGACAGGGATCTCCCATCCACACGACTTCTGAGACTCCAGCCCATGGCGATGGACCGAGAACCACCCCTGAGCCTGACCCATTGAGGACAAGGCTTTTAGGCCAGGCCCAGAATGTGAAAATGATGCCAGATAGGCCAGGGTCACCTGGACAGTGGGTGCCAGGCCATGAGGGCAGTGGGGCTGACATCCAGCCATGCAGCCTTGGGGTGGTGAAGGTGCCCCTTCTGATCCCCCTGACGGCATCCCCTGGACTGGCAGGGAGTGATGAGAACCCACATGTTAGTATGGTCAGTGGTGGGCAAGGGCTGGATGCTTGGAGCGGGGAGCAGCGGCTGATGGGTGAAGAGTGGCAGGTGTTTCTGCCATCTGGCTCCTTGTTCTTCTAGCAGGGACACATTTGTGTGCCTGGCCAAGAGGGGCTCAGCCTCTCTCTTCTGTCCCCCAGTGGTATGGGCCCCCATGGCATGTGGGCTGATCTTCTCAGGAGAGGACTGAGCCTGGGGCAATGGTCTCCGATGACACCTGGTTTCAGGCTCTTCTGTCCTCAGCAGGGTGGGTCTGTGGACCCTGCTCAGAGCCTCCAGGATCCCTGGCTCAGCCCCCTCCTCCTCTCTCTGTATTCTGCACTAACCCTTCTCTCTGGGTGAGTCGTGGTTCTGCCTGATCACTGCTGGCCCCATCTGCCTGCAGATGCCTGAAGCCCCTTCCCTGCTCCCCTGGAAAGCGAGCAAAGCCTAGTGATGTGTGGAGGCCTGGCTCCTCCTGTGTCTCTGGTGAGAGGATGGGCCAGGCCAGCTGATCTCTGAGCAGCCACCCCTGGGGTATGGTCCCCTGGGATGTCCAACCCAGAGATGGTGTAGTCAGTCGAGAGGGGAGGAGAAAATGGCAGTCAGATAGGCATACCCATTGGGCACCTCATCCCGGGGCCAAACTGGAAATACAACTAAATTAGAGAACATTCACCCGCAATTACCAACTGAGGTCCAGCTGAGGAGATGACTTATAACAAGGAAGAACAGTAAACACCTGGAGACAGGTAGGAAGGGGGAGGTTGCAGGTGGAGGGGAGCTGAGAGAGGAGGGAGCACTGTGCTATGGGGAGAACTGTCCCCTCAGAATATAGATGCTGGGAGCACAGGCTGGGATCCACACACCTGTGGCTGACCTGTGGCACACATATCATCCAATCAGCTATGAAAGGTAGCAGTGCTGCTGGCAGTAGCAGAGTCCAGGCCCAGCACACCAGAGCCAGTGGGAGAGATTGCAGCAGTTTGGTTGCCTTTTTTTTTTTTTAATCTCTAAACCCAGAGCACAGTTTTCATTTGCAACTACATACCTGAGGCATTGGCACAGGGAGGGAGGCAAGGCCTTGAGGTGCCTAAGGAGAGCTGGGGTGGGAAGCAATGCAGGGAGATGTAAAAAAAAAGTAGCCAGGAGTCATTGGGTCATTCATACACCTCCAAATGGCCATTTTTTCTGTGAGGAGCTACCTGCTCCCAACACCCAAAGAGCAGGTAAACAAATAAACCCTGCCCTACGTGGTACAGCCTGCCACACCCCGAATTTTGAGCTTTACTGAGGGAGCAAAGGTAGAGGCCAAGTTTAAGGGTAGAACAGTCTCGAGGAGCACTCAGTGAGCTGATGGGAGGAGGGGCCATCTGCCCCACTATTCTAGGAACCACAGTGATAAAAACTCCAGGGTCCCAAGGGCAGAGTAATATTTTGGGCCACTCATGGAGGAGCAGCTTTGGGACAGGAAAACACACTCATCATATTCCCTGAAAGCGAAAGAGCACCTACCCCACCTAAAGCGCTGTCAAAAACAGACTTTAGAGTGATGAAGATTGACAGCTGGCTGACAGGCCAAGGTGGGAAGAGGTGGAACTCAGGGAATCAGGGGAAGTGTGCTGAATCAGCCCTGGCTCTGGGCGTCTCACAAACCCACTCTAGAGGGCAGATTGGCCCCTCCTGCTTACAGTCAAGGTATGTGGAGACAGACACAAGTGGTGGACCGGTGCATTGCTTGGAGCTTCAAGCAGGTTCCTAAAAGCCAACAGACAGTACCATACCTGATAATAGTTAGTACCTAAGTACCTAACAGGAACCCAGTATTGGCAGACAGAACAAAAAAGTAGCATCCTAAGCCAGTTCCCATGGGGTATTAAAACTCAGCTGAAATGAATGACACTTCACTTCCCACCCTCAACTTTTTTCTTCCTCTTTTCTCTTTTTTACTCCTGTTTTTATTCTCCTTGATCCTTTTTAGTTTTTCTATTTCCTTTCTTTTTTTAAAATATATTTTATTGATTTTTTACAGAGAGGAAGGGAGAGGGATAGAGTGTTAGAAACATTGATCAGAGAGAAACATCGATTCAGTTGCTTCCTGCACACTCCCTACTGGCAATGTGGCTGCAACCAAGGTACATGCCCTTGATCGGAATCAAACCCAGGACCCTTGAGTCCGCAGGCCGATGCTCTATCCACTGAGCCAAACTGGTTTGGGCTCTTTCCTTTCTTTTAAAATTTATCTTCCTTATTTTTCTCTTATATTGATTTGTTATTATTCTAGTCTCTTGTTTTGTTCATATATCTAATTTTCCTCTTCCCTGTTCCTATTCAATTTTCCCTTCTCTTTTCTTTTTATTCACTATTCATTTTTTTAAATCTCTTTCTCTTTCTTTTTCTCCTAATTTATTGTTTCACTTCCTAAATTTAGGTCTATTTGCTCTCTTTCCTTTTCAAAATTTTTTTTCTTATTTTCTCATTTCTTTTCTCCCTCATATATATATATATATATATATATATATATATATATATATATATATATATATATATATTTTATTGATTTTTTTTACAGTGGGAAGGGAGAGGTCTAGAGAGTTAGAAACATCGATGAGAGAGAAACATCGATCAGCTGCCTCCTGCACTTCCCTTACTGGGGATGTGCCCACAACCAGGGAATATGCCCCTGACCAGAATCGAACCTGGGACCCTTCAGTCCACAGGCCGACGCTCTATCCACTGAGCCAAACCAGTTAGGGCCCTCCTTTATTCTAAACAATTTCCTTCCCCTATTCCTCTAATTCCTTATTCTTATTTCTTTATTTAAGCTCTGTATTTACAGAGTCTTCTCCCCATTTCTTGTTTTTGTTTTTTTGTTTGTTATGTTGTGTTTTCTCCCCATATTTCTTTCTTTCTTTTTTTTCTATCATTCTTGCTCTATTTTCTCTTTCCAAATTCTCTTTTCTCTTGTGGTCACTTTTGTTGGGAGCTATAGGGGACTTGTGTACATTCTTGTTCTGTTTCTCTGTGTGATGGTATTTTGTGCTGTTATTTGGTTGTAATTTGTGCATTTTAGTCAGCAAGTCCAAAATGGCTGGTACAACGTGGTAAGGGGTAAGCCACATAATCAGACACCCTGGAAGGAGACTCCATTCACGAATGGGACAATAACATTCAAGACTCAAAAAGAACAGGAGAATTCAAATACCTAAATTAGGGGGCCTTCCTAGAATACCCAGCCCAGGAGACCTGAGAGACTGCACCACTGGGTCCCACAAAGCACCTATTAAATAAGACCAACTCAAAAAATCTGGGTTGTATAGCAGTTTGATTTATTAGTAATACATAGAAATAAATGAAGGCACAAAAAGTGGAGAGACAAGGAAACAACCCTTAAATGAAAGAAAAGGAGGACTCACCAGAAAAGGAACTAAATGAAATGGAGGCAAGTAATTTGTTGGATAAAGAATTCAAAGTAATGGTTATAAGAATGCTCAAAGATCTGAATGAGAATTACTAGCAACTCAATGAGAAGTATAAGGAGCTGAATGAGAAATACATCAACATGAATAAGAATTAAAAGAAAATGAAAAATGACATAGTGCAATAAAGAACACCCTGGAGGTTTCAACTGTAGACTAAAAGAAGCTGTGGACAGAATCAGTGAGTTAGAAGACAAGGTAGAAAAAAACACCCAAGCAGAGCAGCAACTGGAAAAAAAACTACACTAAAAAGCAAGCTTTGGGACAACATGAAAAAACAACAACATCTGCATAATAGGGGTGCCAAAAGGAGAGGAAGCTGAGCATGAAATAGAAAACCTATTTGAAGGAATAATGACAGAAAACATCTCTTACTTGGGAATAAAAAGTCACACAAGTCCAAGAAGCACAGAGAGTGCCAATCAAAATGAACCCCAAATGACCTACACCAAGACATATCATAATTAAATGGGCAAATATAAAACACAGAGAAAGAATCTTAAAGACTGCAAGAGAGAAATAGAAAGTTACCTACAAGGGATCTCCCGTTAGACTATCAGTGGGTTTCTCAATAGAAACACATCAGGCCAGAAGGTAATGGCATGAAGTATACTAAGTGATAAAAACCAAGATACTGAATCCAACAACACTCTATCAGCAAGGCTATCATTCAAAATTGAAGGTGAAGTCAGGAGCTTCGCAGACAAAAAAGGCTAAAGGAGTTTATTACCACCAAACTAGCAATAAACAAAATGCTAAAGGGACTGTTGTAAAAAGAAGAAATAGAAAGGGAGGGAGGAACACAGGCATAAAGAATAAAAATGGCAACAGAGGAGTACCTATCAATAATAAACTTAACTGTAAATGGATTAAATGCTCCAATCAGAAGGCAAAGGTTAGCTGAATGGATAAGAAAACATGACCCATATGTACGCTGTTTACAAGAGACTCACCTCAGCACAAAGGATTCATGAAATCTGAAAGTGAAGGGATGGAAATGTATTTTTCAGGCAAATGGAAATGAAAAGAAAGCTGGGGTAGCAATACTTGTATCTGAAAAGAGAGACCTCAAAGTGAAACCCATCACAAGAGATAAAGACAGCCACCTCGTAATACTAAAAGGATCGATACAACGAGAGGATATAACTCTGGTAAATATATATATATATATATATATATATATATATATATATATATATATATATATATGCTCCTCAATACAGGAGCACCCAAATATATAAAAAAATACTTCTGGAGGATATCAAGGGAGAGATCACAGCAATACAATTATAGTAGGGAACTTTAATATCTCACTGACAAAACTTGATAAAACTTCTAGGCAAAAAAATCAAAAATGAAACAGCAATCCTAAGTTACACACTTGATCAGATTAAACTAATTGACATCTTCAGAACATTCCACCCAAAAGCTACAGCATATACATTCTTCCCAAGTGCAACAAGGGACATTTTCAAAGGTAGACCACATGTTAGGACACAAGCTAAGCCTCTACAAATTCAAGAAAATTAAAATCATATCAAGAAATTTCTGACCACAATGACATGAAATTAGAAATCAGCTACCAGAAAAGCACTAAAAATCAATCAAGCACATGCAGGCTACATAGCATGCTATTAAACAATGAATTAGTTACCAAAGAAGAAATTAAAAGATATCCTGGAAACAAATGAAAATGAACACACAACAATCCAAAATCTATGAGGCACAGTGAAAGAAGTACTGAGAGGAAAGTTCATAGCACTACAGGCCTACCTCAAAAAGAAGAAAAGCTCATAATAAGTTATCTAACAGTACAACTTAAAGAATTAGAAACAGAACAACAAGAAAAGTTGAGAGTAAATAGAAAGTAGGAAATAAATGACATAGAATAAAACAAACAAACAAACAAACAGAAAAACAATACAAAAGATCAATAAAAGCAAAGCTGGCTCTTTAAAGGAAAAACAAGATTAATGAACCCCTGGCCAGATTCATCAGGAAACAAAGAGAGAGGACCCAAAATCAGAAATGAAAGAGATGAAGTAACAACTGACCCCACAAAAATACATAGGATTGTAAAACAAAAAACACTATGAACGACTTTATTTCAACTAACTGGACAATCTAGAAAAATGCACATATTTCTAGAAAAATACAACCTTCCAAAACTCAATCAGGAAGGTTGTATTTTTAATAGGCTGATAACTACTATTGAAATTGAAGCAGAAATAATAACAATAAAAATTTTCAGCAAACAAAAGTGCTGGTCTAAATAGTTTCACAGGAGAGTTTTCCCAATGTTTAAAGCAGAAATTACACCTATCCTTCTCAAACTATTCCAAAAAATCCAACTGGAAGGAACATTTCTAAGCTCTTTCTATGAGGCTAACATTATTCTAATAAAACCAGATAAAGACACTACAGAGAAAGAGAATTACAGGCCAATATCACTGATGAACATGGAGGCTAAAATTCTCAACAAAATTTTTGCAAAATGATCCAGCAATACATTAAAAAGGTAATACACCATGACCCAGTGGGATTTATTCCAGTAATGCAAGGCTGGTATAATATTCACAAATATATAAATGTGGTGCAGCACATAAACAGATTGCAAGACAAAAATCACACGATTATTTCAATTGATCCAGAAAAGCATTTGACAAAATACAACACCCTTTTTTGATAAAGACTTTCAGCAATGTGGGAATAGAGGGATCATACCTCAGGGTAATAAAAGGCATGTATGACAAACTTACAGTCAACATCATATTCAAGGGGACAAAATGAAAAGCATTTCCCCTAAGAATAGGAACAGGACAGGGATGTCTGCTTTCACCACTCTTATTCAACATAATACTGGAAGTCCTAACCATAGTGATCAGACAAGAAGAAGTACAAGGCAGACAACTTGGAAAGGACGTAGTAAAACTCTGATTGTTCACAGATGACATAATACTGTACATAGAAAACCCTAAAGCCTCCACCAAAAAGCTAATAGATTTAATAAATGAATTTAAAAATGTAGCAGAATACAAAATTAACATCCCCAAATCCATGGCATTTTCATATACTAATAATGAACTCTGAAAAAGAGAAACTAAAAAAAAAAAATAAACCAATTTACCACTGAAACAAAAGCATTAAGATACTTAGAAATAAACGTAACCAAGGAGGTGAAAGACCTGTACTCGGAAAAGTACAGGAAGTTGAAAAAAGAGCTAGAGAAAGATATAAACAACTGGAAGAATATACCATGTTCATGGATTGGTACAATCGGCATCATTAAAATGTCCATACTACCCAAGGCAATCTATAGATTCAATGCAATGCCTATTAAAATACCAACAGCATATTTCACAGACCTAGGACAAACACTCCAAAAATTTATATGGAACCAAAAAAAGACCCCAAATAGCTGCAGCAATATTGAGAAAGAAGAACAACGTTGGAGGGATCACAAGACCAGATATCAGGTTATACTACAAAGCCACCATACTCAAAACAGCCTGTTCCTGGCACAAGAACAGGCATATAGATCAATGGAACAGAACAGAGAACCCAGAAGTCAACGCAAGGCATTATGCTCAATTAATATTTGACAGAAAGAGGTAAGAAAATACAATGGAGGAAGGACTGTCTCTTTCATAAATAGTGTTGGGCCCTAACCAGTTTGGCTCAGTGGATAGAGCATTGGCCTGCAAACTGAAAAGTCCCAGGTTCGATTCTGATCGAGGGCACATGCCTGGGTTGTGGGCTCGATCCCCAGTGGGGGACTTGAAGGAAGCAGCCAATCTGATTCTCTCTCATCATGGATCTCTCTCTCTCTCTCTCTCTCTCTCTCTCTCTCTCTCTCTCTCTCCCTCTTCCTTCCTCTCTGAAATCAATAAAAATATATTTTAATAAAATAAATAGTATTGGGAAAATTGGACAAGTACTTGCAATAAAAGAAACTAGACCACCAACTTACACCATACACAAGAATAAACTCAAAATGGATAAAATACTTAAATGCAAGATGTGAAACCATAAAAATCCTAGAAGAAACTATAGGCACCCAAATCTCAGATATCTCTTGTAGCAATATGTTTGCCAATACATCTCCTAGGACAATGGAGACTAAGGAGAAAATAAACAAATGGGACTATATCAAAATGCAAAGCTTCTGCAGAGCAAAAGAAACCATCAACAAAACAACAAGAGAGCCTGCATGGGAGAACACATTTGCCAATGACACATCTGATAAGATGTTAATATCCAAAATATATAGAGAACTCATACAACTTAACAAAGGAAGATAAACAGTTCAATTAAATTGGGCAAAGGACCTAAATAGATACTTCTCCAAAGTGGACATACAGAAATCCAAAGGACATATGAAAAAATGCTTAAAATCACTAATCATCAGAGAGATGCTAATCAAAATGGCAATGAGATATCACCTCACACCTGGCAGAATGGCTATTATCAACAAATCAACAAATGCAAAGTGTTGGTGAGGATGAGGGAAAAAGAGAGCCCTAGTACACTGCTCAGGGGAATGCAGACTGCTGCAGCCATTGTGGAAAACAGCATGGAGCTTACTCAAAAAATTAAAAATAGAACTACCATTTGACCCAGTGATCCCACTTCTAGGAAAATATCCTAAGAAAATCAAAACACACATCAGAAAGAATATATGCAATCTTATGTTCATAGCAGTGCAATTTACAATAATTAAGATTTGAAAACAGCTTAAGTGCCCATCAACAGATGAGTGGATAAAAAAAGTTAGGTACATTAACACCAATCTTGTCCAATTTGTGGTCTGCAGGCTGCATTGTCTCATTTATTTGGCCCCTGTTAGTCTTTGAGTTTGACATGCTCGATTTACACAATGGAATGCTACATGGCTGTATGAAGAAAAGAACTCTTACCATTTGCAGCAGCATGGATTGACCTGGAGAGTATTGTGCTAAGGGAAATAAGCCAGTCAGAGAAAGAAAAGTAAAAAAACTAATGAACAAAAATAGACCAGAGACATAGAAGCATGGAACGGACTGTTGAACCTCAGAAGGAAGGCAGGGGAGGGTGGGTGGGAAGAGATCAACCAATGAACTTACGCATAACCCGTGGACACAGACCATGAGATGGTGAGGACCTGAGGGGCAAGGTGGGGGTGGGCTGGTAGAGGTTAATGACGAAAAAATAGGACTTATGTAATACTTTCAGCAATAAAGATAAAAAGTAAAGAGAAAGAATGAGTATAGTCTGCAAACCACTATGTTGTGCTCTATGATCACATATACTTTCCCAGCATTTTTGGGAGGTAAGTACCATTGTCACTCCCTTTTACAGATGGGTAAACTGAGGCACAGAGCGGTAAAGAACATGTCCAAGAGCATACAGTCAACAAAAGGCATAGCTACTTTTGGTTTTATCTGTAAAAGTTAGGTGCTCTTTTAAAACACACACACACACACACACACTCACACACACACACACACACACAATCACAGTAATATTATCACATCTCGCCATTACCAGTAATTCTATATAATAAAAGTCTAATATGCTAAGTGTCCGGTTGACCAGTAGGCTGTTCAACCAATCAAAGCATAATATGCTAATGATATGCTAAGACCCCTCAACTGCTTGCAATGATGTGCACTGACCACCAGGGGGCAGATGCTCCAACTGGTAGGTTAGCTTGCTCTTGTGGTCTGGCCGATTCAGACTGAGCAGGATGGGCTGGAAACGCCCTGGAGCCCTCCCTCGTTCCCTTCCCAGCTGGCCAACGTCCTGTGTCCTCCCCGACCCCGATAGTGCACTGGTGGGGTCCCTCGGTCTGGCCTGCTCCCTCTCATAATCCGGAACCCCTCAGGGATATTGGAGAGCTGGTTTTGGCACGATCCCACAGGCTAGGCCAAGGTACCCCACTGGTGCACAAATTCATGCACTGGGCCTCTAGTTTCTGAATAAGTGTCCTGGCTGGTGTTGCATACCCAGCTGTCAAAGTGCAAAACCAGGACCTGGGTCCTTGCTCAAAGGCCACCCCACTTCTCTGCTTTAGTGGGATAGGCACAGGCACACTTGTCCCACTCAGACCTGGGGCTGCACCTATACCCAGGGCCTGGCACCCTGTATGCTGCAGGAATGGCTCTGGTGACTCCAAACCTCATAGACGGGGAGATGGAAGATGCAGGATATTCTTACCTTGACACGTGTTCTCACTTGGATTATTAAACTTTGTTGCCCCAGAACCAGGCCTGTATCCTGGTCTGCATGTGCAGTAGTAGCTCCCCTTGGTGTTATGGCAGCGTGCATCTTCTCCACAGGTCACGTTCACCCGTTGTTTACATTCGTCAATGTCTGGAATAAAATGGGGTAAAGGGTCACCTGCCAAAGCCATGTGTGCCCTCAGGGCAGAGAGCCTGGTTTCATACCTAGCATGGAGCCTGATGCTCAATCAGTGTCTTTTAGGAAATATTCAGACTCTCAGGCAGCCCTGATGTGGCTGGAGCAAGTCATTCCTGGAACCCACTAAATCAGCTCTGCCCTGCTCAGCTTTCTGTCTGTCACCTGGATTTGGATACGGGAGGAGGTGCTGAAGTGGTGGGTGGGTGGAAGCTCAGCATCCCCCTCCCCAGTCCTGGAAGGGTAAACTGAGGCATAGGTTCTGAAGCATAGTAATGATCCCTCCTTTGGAAAAACTGCTGTTTGAAATTTTTTGCTATTTTTAGATAGTCCCTTGCTCTATAAGTCAACTATGTTATTTTTAGATGGTCTCTAATTCTGTAAAAATAACTAATTTAGTTTGAATAATAGAAAAGATAAACTTAATTGTCTAACCTTATAAGTTAGCAATCTAACATAAGGGACTGATACGCTAATACTGATGCCAGGTATGGTATAGATATGTACCCAGGATTACAGGTGTCTGTATAGATATGACAGGTGTTTGCTAGATTTGAAATATACTCAAGGTCACAAGCTGTCTGCAAAAATAACTTACACAAGGACCTGAGAAAATATAAAAAGAGAATGCTTCCTCTCTTGGGTGTTCAGAATTTGACAGGGGTAATCTGCTCTGAACCTGCGCACAATAAAGATGACTCCTAACTAATTGGCTCATTAGGGAGCCTTGTCCAGCTCGCTGATTAGTGATACAACAGTTCCAGGGTCCTGGAAACCCAGCTCCTCCCTCTGTACGAAGCCATGTTTATTCACTTCTCATTTTCCACCTTCATATCTTTTTCTTTCTCTTTTCTCTGTCCTTGATAATGGTCTGAGAGCAAAGGCTGAGGCCACCAACCATCATTCCGTCTCCATGTAGCCCTCCACCACCCCAAGCCTCTGTACCTTCACAAGTCTCCCCTTGGTTGACTTTGTTCTTTCCAAATGGAGTTTGGAATCCTGGATCACAGTGACAGGCAGTGCCATTGATACATGAGGAGTCTGGAGGGCACTGCTGGGGACAGGCAGAGGCTGTGGGCCAGAGACCATGATAAGAAGATGAGGGCTGAGCCAGAGGCTGGGGAGGGGTGTTGGGAAGGGCAACCCTGAGCTTCCTCCTGCAACAGGCCTTTCTCTGCCTGGGCTGAGAGGTGCAGGTGGGGTTGGGACTCTGGCTGGGGACTGAGTTACTCCGAGCAGACTCACCCCTGGTGTTCTGGGGTCCATCTTCCAACAGAGTCAGCAGGACACACAGCACTGGAACAGAGAGATGGAGGGTCAGGAGGACACAGAACAGGGGAGGGCGACCTGAAGCTGACACATCTGAGGGAAGGGGTTGTGCACCCATCCCAGGCTCAGGCTCTGTCCATTACTCAAGGAAAGAGTGGGCAGGTGGCACCTCCCTGGCCTCCAATGCCCATGGCCAGAGGGTCTGCACCCATCGCCTGACGGTGGCTTTCAGGAACTGAAGGATAGGGAGGGGCCCGAGCCTTGCAGGGGTCTTGGCTTCTGCTGACCTGTGGGAAGCAATTCAGGAAACTTATTGGAGTCAATTGGCCTTGGTTCTACTCCCAGACCTTGGTCAGGTGCCTCAATTCCTCAGTTTCCCCTTCTGTAGAATGGGGATGAGGAGGGGGCCCATTTCCTAGAGTGTGAGGGTTAAGCAGACAAGTACTGCCTGGTGTGTCAGAGTGCTTACTGCTGTCATTTCTTTATGTAAAAATGAAGGTATTGGGCCAGGTGTCCTCTCAGAACTCCCAAATCAAAGGTGCTCCAGCCCACACCCTTCCTCAGGGACACAGGTGCAAGCACACTGCGCCCACATCTGTCCACCACAACGACCAGCTTGGGACCCGGTGGTGACATTTCACATCCTGGCTCCCTGCACACAGGAAGATGCTGGGGGCTCATGTTAGGGGTGGAGCTGCACGGGCCCCCCAATCCCTCTCTTCCTGCTGCTCAGGGCACCCCGTCCCAAGGCATGTCCTGGGGGTTCTCCTTAAGTCAGCAGAAGGTCTACAGATGAGGACTTCCTTGCCCGTTCACCAGAGGGACAGACAAGGACACAGAGATGGAGAGAAAATAATGTGATGAGGAGGAGGAGGAAGAGGAGGAGGAGGAGGAGGGGGAGGAGTGCCGGGGTCCAACCCCAGCGGGTCCAGGGGTCCCCAAAGGTGTAGACGGAGTCGGCGAAGAGGGAAAGACTCAGAGGCAGCGTTCAGTTGATCAGCAGCCTAGCCAGGATCTCTAGCCCGGATCTCCAGAGAGGTTCTGCTTCGGATCTCCAGCGAGGTTCTGTAGCCATGTTCCCTCGCTAGGTTCTCCAGCCAGGTTCTGTCCAGGCTCTCCAGTCAGGTTCAGTGTCCAGGTTCCAGTCAGGTTCTCCTGCCAATCTCTGTAGTCAGGTTCAGTCCAGGATCCCTTGCCATGTTCTCCCGCTAGGCTCTGTCTCTAGGCTCTGAGGCCAGTCCCTCTCCAGGATCCTCAGGCATGCTCTCTCCAGCGAAGTTCTTCTGTCTCTAGTTCTGTGTTCTAAATTCTGTCTTGTTACAACGGTATTTATACCAGTTGATTCAATCCTATCAATCTCTATTACAAAGGTTAGGGCGTTTCTTATCTCCATTCCAGGGAGAAAAGATTATGTAGTTTAAGCATGATTGTTCGTAGTTAAAGGGATTAATTACCCACCTGGCACTTAGTTGAGGGGTTTTATTCCCTCCCTAACTTCAGGGGAAAATCCCTACCTGGGGAAACAACCTTTCTCAGAGACCTTGGTTAAAACACATAGTGCCAAGAAGGTGAGCAAACATATTAAGAACAGTATGCCATATATGCCAGGTCCCTTGAAACAGCAAGCATGGACCGGCTCCCGGCAGAGGAGGAGGAGGAGGAGGAGGAGGAGGAGGAGGAGGAGGAGGAGGAGGAGGAGGAGGAGGAGGAGGAGAGAGGCTGAGTTAAGAAGACAGTGATCTAGAGAGATGGACAGAGAAATAAGGGACGGCTAGAAAGGGAGTGACAGGTGCCAGAGATTAGATAGAAAGACTTGGAGAGATAGAGAGATGGAGAGCCAGATAGAGAAACAGAAGAAAAGGGAGGGCGGGAGTTAGTGCGGGCACTTGGGCAGCATGTGGGGTGCGGGTAAGGCTTGAGGTATCCATCCAGTCCCTGCAGATCTAGAGATGCTGGGAAGGCAGTCCAGACCCAGATAATCCAGGGAGACCAGATGGGGGCAGCGGGTGGAGGGGTGGGGGCCAGGGAGGCAGAGCAGGTGTGAGTCACTTCCTGGGCCAAATGAAGGGATAACTCATGGCTCCTAGTTCCCCATGGAGGGGCTCATACGGAAATTTTGGGATCAGTCATTGTGAGCACAACTTGAGGAGCTGTGGAGGGTGCAGGCTGGAGGGCCCCCTGAGCACTCAGCCCCAATGTCCAAACTTGATACCCTCAGGCCAGCAGAGGGCAAAGACCCCCACACCCTCCCGAGGCCTCGCAGATGCGGTGAACAGGCTGGAACTCCTGTCGTCCTCCTCTCTGGCCACAGGGTTTGGTGAGTTCTCCCTTTGGAGGAACCCACTTCCTCTTTGTAGGACAGACCACAAAGTGACCTTCCCTGGCAGGGTGGGTCCTGGGCCGATTGGTCCCAAGCTCCCAAAGCCCCAGTAGCACCGTCCATGCTCACAACTACCCCAGGAGACAGAGGCTCTGTTTATGCCCACTCTGCAGATGGACAAACTGAGGCTCAGAGCCCAGAAAAGGTTTATGGAGAAACTGGTGAAGAGGGGGCTGGGGAAGATAGAAGGGAGGGGTGAAGTTCCCCAGACCCTGCAGGGAGGGGGTTCTCTGTGCTGAGCTGGGCTTTCCTGCCCCACCACAGAGGCTGCTGGGCCAGACCTCCACCTGGGGTCCAGGAAGCCACCCAAATAGGAGTCTGGAGAGGGGTGGCTGGTAGCTGCTCCCAGGCCCATCTGGTTTGCATTCCCCTAGCTGAGCCCTGGGCAGTCAGATTCCTGCCTGGGGCCCCTGTGGCAGGGGTGGGGCAGTCATTCTCTCCTTGCTCCTCCTGCTAAGGTTCCCCCTCCTGCAGCCCATCCCCCGTGAAATAATAATAATAGTAACATTAACAACAACAACAACAATAATGTTACTTAATTCTTACTGTGAACCAGGACTCAACCCTTAACACAAGCCTGTGAAGTGGAGACCAGCCTTGCTCTGCCCCATTTCACAGACGTGGAAAGTGAGGATCAGGGTCTCTATGACTTGGTCCCTGACACATCGCCCCCTTCAGGTGTGCTCCACACGGACTCGGCAAATTTACTAAAAATCATCTAATTGTAACCATGTAACAGGTGAATTACATGCTATGTAAATTACACCTCACCTTCATAAAGCTATAGAAAACAGCTCACGCCTGGCACCCTGGGCCAGCACAGGGAGCCCCATCTCTGTGGCCTGGGGAAGTTCTGATTGGCACTCCAAATGTCATTTTTTAACTCTCTTTGTTGCCTGGTTGCCCAGACAAGGAGCTGCCCTGATAATCTGATAACTGACAATGGTTAGAGCTACCCTGGGTGGCGTGGGAAAGAAGGCGAGGGGGAAGTCACAGCAGAGCTCAGGTTCAACCCACAGCAGCAAAGCCCTTCAAGGTACTGCCGAGTCCCAGCTGGGTCTGGGGGAGCAAATGAGGGGGATCTCGGGCTTCCCCTGCCACACAATGGGAGTAGTGTGGGGGTCACCCTGTTGTGGAAGGGTCCCCCTTAGCTCCCTAGCCCCCTCTCTGCCATCTGTTACGAGTGACTCCCTGAGGGGGTCAGAGCACTCATTCACCCCCTCTCTTCCACCTGCTTCAGTTTCCCCTCTTAGGGAGCAGCTTCCAAAGTGCATCTAGAAGGAGCGTGGAGATCCCTCTTGGGGTGGGGAACAGACCCTTAGAGCACCCAGGGGGTTCCTGCCCAGGCATGAAGGTACCCAGGCATTGCCAGCTGCTCTCCCATGTGCCATGGCTCCCGCCTAAACATGTGGCTTTCTCCATGTCAGGCCCCAGAGCTGCCAGCGGTGCCTCCTACTTCTCCATGGGTGGGGGTGGTATGGGGGGACTGGAAAATGGAGGCACCAAAGGGGTGCTACCAGGGGTTCTCTTGCTCCTCTCAATAGGGCCCCCAGATTCTCACCCTGCAGGATGTGAAAGGCGCTGAGGCGAGGAGCTCCCATGGTCTGGTCAGCGTGGTTCCGTGTCATCAGGCTGGGCAGCTGGGCATCCTTCTGAGGCCTCCTGGCCCTTATACAGTGTGTGAGCGGGGGTGGAGGAGCCACTCCCTCAGGGCGTTATCTCCACACAGTTCACAGAATCATCTATTGTTTGCCTTCAGCTCCCCTGGGATGTGTCTTGAGCCCTAACCTGTCTGGAACTCAGTCTTCCTGTCTGATGACTGGGAATGAAATGCCTGCCACTGGCCTCACGCAGCAGGGTGAGGAAGAACTGGGTAACATACTGGGAAATGCATTGAGATGTTGCTGCAAGCTTGGGGGAGGCCTGAAGAGGAACATCCCGCCACCGCCACTGTAACCTGGCCAGTCAGAAAGCCTGCTGGCTCTGACTTCACTACACCCCAAATCCTCTCACTTCTCATTTGCCTCCACCCTGGTCTAGCGCCATCATCTCCCACGTTGGTGCCCTGGCTCCTGTCCCCACACTCTGTTCCCCTCTGTCAACCGAAGAAACATTCAAACCTGTAGAGAATTTTTATGAGTTTATTTGAGCCAAACTGACAGCAACTGCCTAGAAGCAAAATCACAACAGATTGAGAAAATTCTCTCAAGAAGGGCAGTTTTGCATCTTATTTTATACATTACAATCAAAGGAAGAGGCCTAAGGGGGTTATAAGAAATCTGCTAGTGGTAGATCAGGGAGGCAGGCGCAGAGATCTCTGGGATTGGATAAAAAGTAAAAGGAACAGACACAGACTCCTTTACCCAGGTGGGTACAGGAGAGGTAAGAGTTAATAACTAACATGATAACAATAGCAGTGAGGGGTTCTGTGGGCTCTTATCCAGGTGGGAGTGAAGCATAGTAATCCCTCCTTCAGAAAACTGCTGTTTAAAACTGCCATTTGAACTACTCTGTTATTCTGAGACAGTCTGTTATTCTGTAGGTCATCTCTGTTATTTTTAGACTGTAAAATAACTTTGTTTTTTTCTTGACTAGAAAAGATAAACTTAATTGTCAGAGCTTGCAAGCTAGCCATCTAACTGATATGCTGATTTTGATGCCAGGCCTGTATAGATATGATACTCAAGGTTACAGGTGTCTGTATAGATATGATATGCACTCAAGGTTACAGGTGTTTGTTAGATATGATATGTACTCAAGGTTACAAATTGTCTGTAAAAATAACTTACACAAGGACCTAAAAGAATATAAAAAGAAAAGGCTTCCTCCTTTGGGTGTTCAGAATTTGACAGAGGTAATCTGCTCTGAACCTGCGCACAATAAATGACTCCGAATTAATTGGTTTGTTAAGGCGTCTGGTATCTAGCTCTCTAATTTGAGATACAACAAGAGATTGTGCCTGGAGGGTCTGGAAAAAAGAAAATTACCCTGTCATTGCAAACATATGTTATGTAGATGCCAAAAGACAATAGACAAGCTCAGTGAAGGTAAAGATTGGCCTTTGTCAGGGAAGATACAAGCCTAAGACTTGACTACTTTCCATGACTAGTTTTGAGTTTGAGATTTATTTCAGACTATCCCACTGTTATCAGGGGAAGTGGAGTTTGTGGGGTGCTGCAAGGAAAAGATTTGCTGAAGCCCCCGGGGGAGATGGGGTTTCGTGGAAAGCCTTATTAATGATGAAAACTTAAGCGGGTTCCCCTCCAAGGTCCCATCTCTGTTCATCTCGTCATGGAAGAAGTCCAAGCTTGTCTGCAGCAGGCCCAGAATTAAGGTCATTGCCCAGAACTTCTGCTCCCTATTAAAATCCAGTCCAGTCCAGTCAGCCTGCTTAAGGTCACATGCTATGGGTGGGAGCACTGGAACGCAGGGATGAGTGCCGTCACAGACCAACAGGGAGCACAGGAAAAAGAGAGAGAGGACTCTGGGGATTTGAACCTTCTCACATTGTGTGTGTTTCCATCCCCTGGCCCAGGGCTGAGAACCTTTACCTGCCAAGGGCCATTTGGGTATTTATAACATCATTCACAGGCCATACACAATTAGCAACTTAAAAATTAGCCTGCATTATTTGGTCCAACATTTAATTTCCTCACCTCTAATGCCTTGGCAGGGCCAGACCAAATGAATTTGAGGGCCTGACGTCCCCACCCCTGCTAGCCAATCCATTGTTCCCCAGGCTGGACTGACAGGCGACCACCTTCCCTCTTCACTTGACTTCACTGCACAGGTGCCTCTCTCCCCCTTTGCTCAATCCCTTCCCCAGTGGAGTGATCTGCGGGGAATGGACAGTGGTTCCCTGAGGAGCATGAACCTGTAGGTTCCTGGTCAATTGCCCAGATGACCAACCCCAGCAGTGGCTGTTAGGATGACTGTCCTCTCCACAATGCCCTTCCTGTGCCACCAGCCCACGTCCAGCACCCTTCCAAGCCCCAGGTGAGGCGAGGGTCAGTTGGAGTCTCTGGATGGAGGGGAACATAAGAGGAAGCCCCCAGACGGTGACACAGCTATTGTGAGGCCAGACAGCTGACCCCAAGCAGGAAGCACCAGAGAGTGAGGAAAGAGGGTTGGGGCTGCTGGCCAGCTCTTACACCAGACCCAGGGTCAGGTGGGTCAATGGACCTTTTGTCTCCTCCTGCAGGCTGGACACCTGGGTTCCCCCCAGGTCAGGCTGTCAGAGGCCGCTTGACTACATACTCCTGGTGAGACCCTGCTCAGTGCCAGCTGCCATCCTCCTGAGCCCTGACCCCCACCCAGCCCAGCCCAGCCCAGGGAGTTGGAAGGCAGTGTTGAGCTGAACCATGTTTGTAGTTCCCTGGCACTGCTGAGTGAACTCCTAAATATAAGGTGTCCCCCCCAAAATGTATACACACACTTTGAATAATTATAAAGGCAGTATTCAATAAAATACATTTCATTTTCAAAATTAAGCTGTCAGCTGTTCAATTGTGTACGTTATTTGGGACACCCTGTATAGAAGCTGAGATATTTGGGGCCTTGGCCTAAGGCAGAGCCCCCAGAGTGTGGGTGGGGGTCCACATGTTTGCCTCCTAACTGGATCTCCAAGACTTGCCCAGGCTTCTGAGTTCCTGGGATTGGGACTTGGGGAATCTCAGGGCAGAGGGTGAGGAATATGTCTGCTTGAATGTGGACATAGAGATCGGGTGGCAGAGCCCAAAGTGATGAGAAGAGAAGCAAGAGGCTGTGATGCCTTGGGCAGGGACATGTTTCTGTCTCCTTCACCCCAAGCCCCTACTGTGGTAGGAAAATAGGGGTTGAGCTGTCACCCTGGAGTGCCCTCTGCTTCTAGGAAATTTTATAGATTTCAGAGAGGAAGGGAGAGGGACAGAGAGATAGAGACATCAATGATAGGAGAGAATCATTGATCGCTGCCTCCTGCATGCCCCACACAGGGGACCAAGCTAGCAACCCGGGCATGTACCCGGACCAGGAATCAAACTGTGACCTCCTGGTTCATAGGTTGATGCTCAATCACTGGGACCCATTATCTGGGCGTACCAATGATCTTTAAGGCAGCCCAGGAACATGATGGCCATTAAGACTTTAATGGAACCTCAATGCTTCCTCAGCCACTGGATAGATTGGATTAGAATATTACACAACTGTGAAAAAGAACCATAGGGAAATGCAATGAGATAGCTGAGTCTTATCAACATACTCCTTTCTCGAGTCTAATCACTGAGTGATGTACAAAGATTAATTTACTTGATGGATTTTGTAGGAGAATTTTACTTTTTCAGCTTTACTGAGGTACAGTTTACAAATAAAATATATTGAAAAGGTATGACCTAATGATTTGGTTGTAGTAGAATCTTGAGCAAAATGAAGTCCCCAGAACCCCATACAAAATTCACCTGTGTCAGAGAAAATGTAACAAGGTTTTGGCATACAGTTGTACAAGAAAACAAACAAAAAAATGAATTAGAGAATAGGAAACAAAATTTGAGGTGGTGGAGGGAGAGAGCAGGGTCATGTCCCAGTTCTTGGTGGGGGACTGAAGGAAGGTCCTTATACGATTAAAAATAAATAAATAAATAAATAAAGTAAACTAAAGCTGGTTATGGGAAAATTTTTAAATATATTTTTTCTTTTTTAAAAACATTTTTATTGATTTCAGAGAGCAAGGGAGATGGAGAGAGAGATAGAATCATCAATGATGAGAGAGAATCATTGATCGGCTACCTCTTGCACGCCCCACACTGGGGCTCAAGCCCGCAATCTGGGCATGTGCCCTTGACTGAAATCGGACCTGGGACCCTTCAGTCCGTAGGATGACACTCTATCCACTGAGCCAAAATGGCTCAGGCTGGTCATGGGAAAATGATTCTCTGAACCTGAAACCCTGTAAAACTTTTTTTGGGGAACTCTTAAAATGCTTTAAGTCTCTAATGAGAAGTGGTTAGATCAGTGGTTCTCAACCTTCCTAATGCCATGACCCTTTAATACAGTTCCTCATGTTGTGGTGACCCCCAACCATAAAATTATTTTCGTTGCTACTTCATAACTGTAATTTTGCCACTGTTATGAATTTAATGTAAATATCTGATATGCAGGATGTATTTAGGCGACCCCTGTGAAAGGGTTGTTCGACCCCCAAAGGGGTCCTGACCCAAGGGTTGAGAACCGCTGGGTTAGAGGAAGAATAGGAAAGAGAGATGGAAAGAGGTGCCCAGGCTGGGGTTGGCCCCAGTGGGAAAGGGGATCAGCTAGTGGGGTAGGGGAAGGTGGTGGGCAGGGGAGGAACTGACAGTGTCCGACAGGAAGCTGTGCAGTATGGAGCTGATAACACTCAGTGCTGTTTTGGTCTCTTTCTCAAGCTCGCAGCCTCTTCCCCATTCTGCAAGGGCTCCTGGGAGTGGTGGGCTGAGGGCTGACAGTGCTCAGTGACAATAAGGTCCTGTCTCCCAGGGACCCTAAAGGGTGTCCCAGAATGTGGGCCAGGGTGGAGAAGGAAGGGGTTTAGGCTGAGTGCCCAAGTCAACCTCTCTTTGTGCCTCAGTTTCCCCAGCTGGACCACCCACCTCCCTCTATCACAGGTTTTTGGGGTCTTGGGCAATGGTGCTGATGGTCATGACCTGTCTCAGAAAGAAGTGATGTATTCTGAGAGCCAGGGACTTCAGGAAGTGTAAACCCATCCCCAGCACTCTATCAGATTGGGGTCTCGCTTCACCAGTTGTATACAACATTTTGGCACTTCCTTAAAAAGTTAAACAGAGTTCCCCTATGACCTAGCAACTCAACTCTTAGGTAAATACCTAAAATAACTGAGAGCAAGGACTCCAACAAATTCTTGTACACCCATGTTCATTGCAGCGAGATTCCTAGTTGCCAAAAGTTGGAAACAAATCAGGGTCCATTGACAATTGAATGGATGAACAAAATGCGATCCATCCACACAATGGAATAGTATTCAGCCACCAAAATGAATGAAGTTCTGATAGAGGTGGAGGTCACCCAGCACGTAAATGTGCTGAATACCACTGAATTATTCACTTTTAAATGGTAAATTTCACCTCATTGTGAATCTCATCCCAAGTTTTAAAAGTCCGGAGTGGGTGATGGCACTGTCTCCCAGCCCCACCCTGGGCCTCTGTGCTGTTTCAGCCTCTCCTTTGTGCCTCACAGGTTGCTCCTTAGTTCATCTTTCCACTGTCTGAGATGAATAGGCATTACTCTCCTCCTTTTACAGATCTGACAGTCACATATTCACTCAACAAATGCTGCAACCCAGGCACAGCTCTAGGCTCTGGGGGTGCATGTGGGAACAAGCAAGAGCAAAGTCTCTACCCCATGGGTCTGACATTCCCATGTGGAAGATCATGAATGTGATACATGACAATGTTGTGGAGAATGTCAGGAATGGGAATATTAAGCAGGTTAATGAAGGGGGAGGAGGATGCTGGTTCGGCTGGGGTTGCCAAATTAATTAGGGTGGTGGGGAAGCCCATTTCCAGAAAGTGACATTTGAGGAAAGAGCTGAAGTAAGTGAGGAGGCAAGAACTAGCCTATATAATAAAGAGGTAATGTGCAATTAACCCTCACACCCTCACAAGATGGCCGCATATGACCACGTTGGCAGGGTGGTTAGTGAGGGACAACCAAATGACTGAACAGCCGAGTGTGTGGGGTGATCAGTCCAGCAGGGGTGATAGTGAGGGATGACCAAACGACTGAACAGCAGGCTGTGTGGGGAGACCAGGCCAATGGGGGGGCCATGAGGGGCAACCAGGCCCACATGGGGGACAGTTGGGGCAATCAGGCCAGCAGGAGGGGGCAGTTGGGGGTGACCAGGCCAGCGGGGGGGAGCAGTTAAGTATGACCAGGCCAGCAGGAGGGCATTTGGCAGTGACCAGCTAGGCAGGGGGGCAGTTAGGGGTGATCTGGCTGGCAGGCAGATGAGTGATTAGGAGCCAGCAGTCCAGGATTGTGAGAGAGATGTCTGAGGGCTTCCAGATTAGAGAGGGTGCAGGTTGGGCTGAGGGGACCCCCACCCCTGAGCCCCTGTGCACAAATTTTGTGCACCGGGCCACTAGTGAAGATATCTGGGGAAGAATATTCCAGGCAGAGGGAAAATCCTGTGCAAAGGCATTGAGGCATGGGAGTGCCTGGTGTGGAAGAGCAACAAGGCCTGTGTAGCTGAAGCTGAGTGTGTGTGTGTGTGTGTGTGTGTGTGTGTGTGTGTGTGTGTGTAAAGTGGAATATAAGGCTGGAGAGATAATTAGGTGACATTACAGTGGGGCCTTGACTTACGAGTATCCCGACTAATGAGTTTTTTGAGATATGAGCCGTCTCTCGGCCGATTTTTTGCTTTGAGTTGCAAGCTAAAATTCGGGTTATGAGCCAGCTTCAGATACCCCACCGCTAGTTGGCGCAGCGAATGTCACAGTGAACACCACAACATCAGCCCAGCATCACGTGTCTCACTCGTTCACTTTAAGTGGTTGTGCTCACATTTGTGCTTGCAGTTATTTTGCAAAACTGCATTTTTTCAACCATGGATCTGAAGAAAGTAAGTGCAAAGGACAGTGCTGAGAAGAAGAAGTGGATGATGTGCATTGAATTAAAGAAAGAAATTATCCAAAAACATGACCAAGGTGTGCATGTAATCGACTTGGCGAAGCAGTGCGAGCGCAGCACTTCTACGATATGCACCATACTGAAGCAGAAGGAGTCGATACAGGCTACAACTCCAGCCAAGGGGGTTAAAATAATTTCTAAACAGCGGACATCTATTCATGAAAATATGGAGAAGCTGCTAATGGTGTGGTTAATGGAGAAGCAGCTCGCAGGAGATACCATGACGAAGGCTATAATCTGTGAGAAGGCACAAGCTATTTACGCTGATTTGCTGCAGCAGAGCCCAGGCACTTCAATGGACGAGGCATCGGGCGAGCTGTTTAAAGCCAGTCGGGGCTGGTTCGAAAATTTTAAAAAGAGGACCAGCATCCACTCCGTTGTCAGATATGGTGAGGCAGCGAGCGCAGATATAAAGGAAGGTGACATCAACGAGCTCATCGAGGAGCACTCCGAGGAACTGACAACGCAGGAGCTAAAGGAGCTACAGATGCAGCAGCACACGGAGGTTTTGCAGAAAATTGATGACACGGAGGAGGAGGAGGAGGTTATCTCTATAAGTGAGATAAAGGAAATGTTAGGAATGTGGGAGAAACTTTGGCTTTATTCAAAAGAAACACCCAGAAAAAATTGCAACTGGGCGTGCGATGGAGCTATTTAATGACACTTGCCTAACTCATTTCAGAAATATTCTGAAAGGGAGGATGGAACAGATCTCATTAGACAGGTTTTTATCGAAAAACTCCTGTAGATGAAAGTGATGAAAGCGTGGCAAAAAGGGCAAAAATCAGCAAATAAGATTCAGTTATTCAGTTATTCAGTTCAGCCTTTCTCCTCCACCTCCATCATCATCTTTAAGTCGTTTGATCTCCAAGGTAAATGCTGTACATTAAACTTAACAAAACAAGTTTATTGCACTACATTCTATTGTTCAGTTTTGTGTTTTTATACAATATTCATTATTTTTAAATACATTTTTCTTATTTAAAAACATTTAACAAAACAATTGTGGTGTTTTTTGGGTGTCTGGAACAGATTAATGGCATTTCAATTCATTATAATGGTGAAAATTGATTTGACATATGAGTAATTTGAGTTATGAGCTCCGTAATGGAATGAATTAAACTCCTAAGTCAGGGCCCCACTGTATATGCAGCACACAATAAAGTTAGAGTTGAATTAAGAAATATTTAGCACTCAGCTAAACTGGAGTTGTCAGCCCTGTGTGGGTTCTTTTCTGTATCCCTCATTTCTGATAGCCTCTGTTGAGTACCTGGGGCATTAGGACCCTCCATGGCAGCTAGCACAGGCATTTCCATAGACTTTTCCACACTACACATGAATGAGGAAGGGCCATGAACCATTTTACAGGTGGGGAAACAGGCTAGAGTGGGGTGAGATTATGCAGAATTACATACATACAGACAGAGCTGGGGATCCTGATGCTCTCTACTACACTAGAGTAGGAATGTAAACTCTGGTTGACTTCCAGCCCCCATCATCACTCACCTAGATCGGTGCAATAACCTCTCTGTCCCCCACTTCCACCCTCACGCACCACAGCAGCTGGAGGGTGCCTGTGAGCACCCATGTCAGGAACCAATCCTGCTCTACTCAAGAACCCTCCATGACTCCAACCTCACTCAGAGCAAAAGCTCAAGTCCTCTCACATGGCCCGAACACTTTGCCCTGTCCCTTCCCTATCCTCATTATCTTCTGCTGTCCTCACATACTCTGTTCCAGCCACATAGGCCTCCTCACTGTTCCTCAACATTTCAGACATGTTCCCACCTCAGAGCCTTTGCATGGACTGTTCCCTCTGCTTGCTCTTCCCTTCCTCCCCCAGACATTTATACCTTGCTTGCCTTACCTCTTTCTGGTCTTTGTTCAAATGTCACTTCTTGAGGATTCCAAGATGGCTGCAGAGTAGCAGGAAGCTCCATCTGCTTGCTTCCAGCACTGGTCCAGGCTTGTGGCTAAACTGCAGAGCATTCAGCTTGAAACACCAGTTGAAGTATAGCTGATCTGAAATATTGTGAATGGGGAGCGAAGAGAGGGTACAGGAGGAGACTCAGAGAGGGTAAGCCAACTTCTGCAGCTGCATTGCTGGGAAGTCAGAGGGAAGGTACATCAGCACAGCCCATGCCCCTAGGGTCTTGGGGTCTCAGCCCTGTGCAGGGATCCCCAATCAGAGCAACAGAGATGGAAAGGGGAGCCCATGTAGCATTAGGCTGGGAGAATCAGTAGTGATTTGGTCCAACTTGGAGACCCAGACTGTACTATCACAGGCAAAGAGCAATTGCTTTGTTACAACACTAGCCTGGGATGTTTCCCCTATCTGTGTCTGCTGGAAGGGCCACATGGTAGAACTCAGGGCTGAAGGAGAGAGCTGACCAATATACCCAGAAGTAAATCTGAGAGACCCTTTATTCTCTAGAACAGTGGTTCTCAACCTTCCTAATGCTGCGACCCTTTAATACAGTTCCTCATGTTGTGGTGACACCCAATTTCATCGTTACAAATTGAACGTAATTAAAGCATAGTGATTCATCACAAAAACAATATCTAATTATATATGTGTTTTTCGATGGTCTTAGGCGACCCCTGTGAAAGGGTTGTTCAACGCCCAAAGGGGTCGCGACCCACAGGTTGAGAACCACTGCTCTAGAAGACCTTTTGGCAGTGAGAAGGATGGAGGTTGTACAGGGAAAGATCAGTCCTGCTCAACTCAAGCATAGGGAAGGTGTTTCTTCCCCCATCTGCAGAATAGCTGATACTGCCCTGCCCTGCTGAAATCTGAGGCAAGGAGAAATGACTCTGGGCTTGAAATCTGTGCCCATGTGGCTGTTCTGGTTGCATAGGGGACTCAGACATTTGGCCTATCAGAGTCTAGGCGGAGGCCACTCCCAGTGGGGGTAGTCTGAAATATTGGAGTTACAAGCAGGGCTGAGTTTTTAATTTTTTAGCACCTCCTAATTGGGATGGTGGCAAGGGATTGCAAGAAAGCCAGGCATAGCTGAGGCATTGGAAGAAGAGGAAGTGCCTGCCGAACCACTATTCAAGTCTGTTTAAAACTTCCTGGCCAAGACCCAGATACCCCTGCCGAACTCAGTTCCATGGGGGAAGACAGAACAGTTCAGAATAGGGACATTCAAGGTGAAAGGCCTGAGGCAGACCTAGCCTCTGGGCTACAAGTCCCCACCCACTGGACTACTTGGGTTTTTGCCCTACCGTGATCTAGTCAGGTGGGCCAAGACTAGGCAAAGGCAATAACTCACATGGACTTGCAGTAGAAAACCTCCCAGAAGGCCCAGATCCAACACACGAATGGGCCAGATCCAACAACATCACATCAGAATGCAGTGAGTTCCACAAATAGCAGACACAACGCACTGGTATAACAGTTGGCATGACGTGGTTGGGTAGAGCCTCCCAGTCAGCAAGAATGAGGACTGAGCCCACCCACAAATGGGACAACAGCAATCAAGACACAAATGCAATCAGGACCAACACAGGAAACATTCCTAGAGTACCCAGCTCAGAAGATAAAGCAGGTTACAAAACTGGTTTCCACAAGGAGGACACCCCACCAAGACTGGGAGGCATAGCAGCCTTATGCAATACACAAAAACAAACACAAAGGAACAGCAAAAATTGGAAAACAAAGACAGCCTCCAAATGGAAGAGCAGGAGGAATGCCCAGAAAAAGAGCGAAATGAAATGGAGGCAAGCAGTTTATCAGAAACAGAGTAGAAAATAATGGTTTTTAGAAACCTCAACAGAATGGAGGAGGACTTAGAAACCATGAAAACAACCGGTTGGAAATGAAGAATGACATAGCTCAAATAAAGAATATACTCGAAGGAGTCACATTGCACCCACCTTAGCTGGCCTGGGGCCAGTGTGTGTCATAAGCATGGTAGTCCAGGCGGTCATTCTGCTTTTCAGCTGTTTGGTTGATTTGCATATTATGCTTTTATTATTATAGATATGCATAACCCAAGAACTCAGGCAATAGTGCGGTGAAGGCTTGTGGTGGGGTGGAAGCTGGGTGCAGAGGGACGGGGGCGAGGGGGGCCACGCGGAAATGGCAGCCATCTGTAATACTCTCAAGAATAAAAATAAAATTTAAAAAAGAAGCATTTGAAGAAGGACAAAAATATCTGGAAGGAAAAGTTACATAATTTACCTGACAATGTAAAATATTTTGAAAAGTCAAAACAAACATGAACATATCATGGAGTTGTATGCAAAAACCTCTGATATTTTAATATGAAAAAACTGACACTTCAAAGGAATTGAAGGCTGGTGACACTGCTCCAAGCCCCTGAGGATTTCACACTCTTCTGTTTGTTAAGGAACCTTGATGAGGAGGAGGAGCAGGAAGAGGAGGAGAAGGAGGAGGAAGAGGAAGAGGAGGGGAAGGAACAGGAGGAGGAAGAGGAGGAAAAGGAGAAAGAGAAGGAGGAGGAGAAGGAGCTTAAAACCTCTGCAGTTTATGTCCTAAATAGGGGTATTACATGTTGTCTGAGAGTTTCACCAGTTGCGATATAAATTTCAGTCCATCATAACTTAAGCAAAACAATAGTTTTTCAAGTTAGTCTTAGCTCATAAGCCTGGAGTAAGTTAGACTTTCAATTAAAATTAAAAAAAAGAATATAGTATAAAGAGACATGTTTCTTTAAGCAGGCTACCAAATCTGATATCCAGACATTGGTAAAAACTAGCATAACAGCTGCCATTGCATTCTGGCTAAGCTGAATTAAACAACTGTGGTCCTATTCTTACGACATGTCCTTTACCCCTCTCATTTAGTATTATCATCTCATATCCATGAAATTCGTTTTATATGGAGGGTGTCTTGTAGTTGAACTGAATTTGTCCTGTCCTGTTACATTTTCCCCTTATGGAATTTTTGATTTTTATCTTACATTTTCCTCTTATGGATTTTTGACTCTGAATTCTTTAGCTGCCCATTTTTATTTTATTTTATTTTATTTTATTTTTTTAAAAAATATATTTTATTGATTTTTTGCAGAGAGGAAGGGAGAGAGATAGAGAGTCAGAAACATCGATGAGAGAGAAACATCGATCAGCTGCCTCTTGCACATCTCCTACTGGGGATGTGCCCACAACCCAAGTACATGCCCTTGACCGGAATCGAACCCGGGACCCTTCAGTCTGCAGGCCGACGCTCTATCCACTGAGCCAAACCGGATTCGGCAAGCTGCCCATTTTTAAACTGAATTGTTTTTTTTTTTATGTTGAGTTGTATGAGTTATTTCTATAGTTTACAAGAACTCTTAACCAGCTATATCATTTGCAAATATCTTCTTGAATTTAGTAGGTTGCTTTTTTGTCTTGTTGGTATTTTTGTTTTTGCTGTTGTTTTGTGCTGTGCAAAGCTTTTTGGTTTGATTTGGTCCCATTTGTTTTTTAAAACCTTTATTGTTGAAAGTACTATATATGTCCCCCCCCATTGACCCCTTCTAGCCTGCCCCTGTCCCCCACCCCAGGCCTCCACCCCCCTATTGTCTGTGTCCATGGGTTATGCATCTATGTATACAAGTTCATTGGTTGATCCCTTCTCACCTGCCACTCTCTGCTTTTTGTTAATTTTTGTTATTGATATCTGGCCAATTTTATCTTAAAGTCCGCTGATTAGCAAATATATCTCATTGACTGCCTTAATCATCCTATGCTATGAAAAATGACATATTACAATTTTCTGGGGCTAGGATGCTAGCATGTTTTGGAGGTGCTCATCCTGCCTACTATACATTATTTGGTCTCTAAAGGACCCTACATAAAATAATTAAAGGAGGCATTTTCAGGACTATATCATATTATATTCTTCAAGAATCCTTAAATAAAGTAAATGGACAATGAATTTATAACAGCCACTCAAATTACTGAATACCCTATTTTTTTTAAAATGTAGACCTTATTACTCTTTTTTTAAAATATATTTTATTGATTTTTTACAGAGAGGAAGGGAGAGAGATAGAGAGTTAGAAACATCGATGAGAGAGAAACATCGATCAGCCGCCTCCTGCACATCTCCTACTGGGGATGTGCCCGCAACCCAGGTACATGCCCTTGACCGGAATCGAACCTGGGACCTTTCAGTCCGCAAGCCGACGCTCTATCCACTGAGCCAAACCGGTTTCGGCCTGAATACCCTATTTTTAAAAAATTACATGCAACTATGATTTTGTTGTTGTTCAGAAAATCTAAAACTACCTGCACCTGACACTAACAGAGAACCACAGCCTTCTACTCAAAGAGTGGTCCTCTGACCAGGACCTGCAGCATCAACATCACACGGGTGATTGTGTGAATCTCAGAATCTCAAGCCCACCGGGACCTGATCATTCAGATTCTGCATTTGAACTAGACTCCTGGGTGACTCATATGCACAGTGAAGTTGGAGAAGTGCTAGTCTGGACTAGGTGTTCTCACCTTTTCATGCTGTCAATTGAGGCAGGATAATTATGTGTTGGGAATTGTCATATAATGCATGTCATATATTTCCTTCTCCTGTCTGGCTTATCTTTATTAGCATACTAATCTCCAGGTCCCTCCATGCTGGCTCAAAGAGTAAGAGATCCTTCTTTTATATAGCTGCATAGTATTCCATTGTGTAAGTGTACCACAGATTTCCTTCCCCCGGCTGCAAGCAGCCTTCAGACATTCCCAAAAACACCCGAGGCACAGTCTGGTTGAGAAGCACTGCCCCACAGTGAAAGCTAGAGGCATCCTGACAGAATTCCAATTAAAGCCCCATCTTTTATCAGTTTGACCTCTGAGCAGATCAGTAAACGCATTTGAGCCCTATTCCTGCAATGGGGAATAGAGAATGAGCTTTTCTAAAAATTAAATCAGACAATTCTTTTTTTTTTTTTTTTCAAACATCACGTTTTTAATGTCAAAGGATTTGAATTCAAGTACAACAATTACACAACACATGATTTCAACATTAAATAACCATAACACTTATTACTCAAAAAACTATACAGTGAATATCAAAAACACAAGTGAAGTATAACTATAAAAACCTTAACTATATTAACAGCAAAATTATAATTTATTTCTACAATTAATAATTAACTAAAATATTAATACTTTAAGCAATAAAAAAATAAAATAAATAAAATAAAATAAAAAAATAAAATAAAATAAAATAAAATAAAATAAAATAAAATATTAATAGTTCAAGGACCACAATGGTAAATTGCTTTTTTCTTTAGTACTGAATAAAATTTGTATCTCTTTATCCCCTTCATTTCTTTCTACATAATAGACACTTCTGTTTATATAACTGTTCTCATCTCTAAGACATGTAGTGATCCTTGGTAATCAAATCCAGTGTAACCATTGTCTGCAAGTGCTTTAATATTGCAAAATGCTATGTAGCAAAGTTATTATGCAAAAATTTAGCATAAAATCAGACAATTCTTATAAAATGCTTAGCTCAAGTCATGTGGCATAGCAATATCTAAATATATCTCTTATAATTAATGAATATTTAAAAATATGTTTTTAATAAAATAAAGGAGATATTTTCAGAAGTATATTGTGCTAGGGTGAGGGACTGAGGCATGGAAGGGTTACAGAATGTGCTAGGGGGAGGGACGGAGGCATGGAAAGGTTACCTATTGTATTAGGGTCTGGGATTGTGACAGAGAAAAATTGCTAGATTGTCTCAGAAAACAATGTATTATGATTCAACCCAGCCAGGTGTGACTCCGTTTACCTCCCCATTCATACTTGTAAACTTTGTGTGAACCCTGCCAGTGCCAGGAAATGCTTTGTAGTATTGCATATAAAAGGCTTTGCTATACCCTCGGTCGGCACTACAAGCTGCGAGGCTTCCAGAGGGGGGAGGGACGCGGCTGTAGTCAGCTGGCCAGCTTAATAAAGGCTCCTAAATTTAAATTCTGAGTCGGTGGTCTATCTCGCTGAGTGAACCCATAACATATATCATATTATATTCTTCAAGAATCCTTAAATAATCCTTGATTTTTTTTGAGAGAGAGAGAAACATCAATGAAAGAGAAACACGAATTGGCTGCTTCCTGTATGCCCCCTACTGGGGATCGAGCCCACACCCGGGCATATGCCCTGACAGGAATCAAACCAACGTCCTCTCAGTGCACTGGATGATGCTCAACCAACTGAGCTGATGGGGAACATAAGACATTTTTGGGGGAGGTGGAGGGGCTAGAAATCTGAATCTGTGCCAGTAACCTGCCTTCTAACGCACACTCTTGCTAGCCGATAATTAACTCCATTTGTCAGAGAATGCAGGAGAGTAGCAGCCTGACTCTGTACCTAGTTAATCAGCATCCCTAAAGCACAATCCTCTTAGCCCATAATCAAGTCACTGCCCCTTCCGTAATTATCTGGTCTTGCAAGACCTATTTACCTAAATACTCTCATTTTACTGGGGCCGTAAACCAAGGACATAACAGCTTCACTAGAGGGAGGTCACTGGCGCCATCCAGGATAGACATTAGATACCATCTAAATTAACCATTCTAACTGACCCAGGAGGGGCTGTGAAAGTCCACCACAGAAGCTTGGTAGTTCGGAAACAAAGAAACTCAGAAATATATAAGGAGAAAATCTCATTGTCTAAGTTGTTTAGGATCTGGATCTTTGTGTCCCCTGAAACAGCAACACTGTATTGAATAAAGGCTTATTTTCCTGAACCTCTGAGTGTTCAACTGTCCCTTCTTCGGTCCCAATTCCACAAGCCATACTGGCCTTGGTAATGAATACATCATGAGGTACTAAATGACAGCTTTTAACATGTGATCCTATCTAATAAAAGAGAAACATGCAAATTGACCATAACCCCGACACTCTTCCCATTGGCTAACCCCCGAACGCTTCCCATTGGCTAATCAGCAGGATATGCAAATTAACTGCCAACCAAGCTGGCGGCCAGCAGCCAGGCAGCTTGCTTGCTCCAGTGATGGAGGAAGCCAATGTTCCCGGCCTGTGGCAGCCCAGCTCTGAGCTCCATTTGCAACAATGTTGCAATTATAGAAGCTAAAGACACCTCCCTAGAGGACAGAAGTTCTCTCACTGCTGACACAGCTGATTCTCATAGCCACTTGGCCTGGAGGTCAAACCCTCCCTGGAATTACCTACAACAATCAAGATTTAACTATAAGACTGCGAACAAAGACCACTAGGGGGTGCACCAAGGAAGCATAACAAAATTCGGAGACAAAGAAACAGGACAAAATTGTCAATGGAAGATATAGAGTTCAGAACCACACTTTTAAGGTCTCTCAAGAACTGTTTAGAAGCTGCCGATAAACTTAATGAGATCTACACGAAAACTAATAAGACCCTTGATCTTATATTGGGGAACCAACTAGAAATTAAGCATACACAGACTGAAATAATGAATATTATACAGACGCCCGACAGCAGACCAGAGGAGCGCAAGAATCAAGTCAATGATTTGAAATGCGAGGAAGCAAAAAACATCCAACCGGAAAAGCAAAATGAAAAAAGAATCCAAAAATGCGAGGATAGTGTAAGGAGCCTCTGGGACAGCTTCAAGCGTACCAACATCAGAATTATAGGGGTGCCAAAAGATGAGAGAGAGCAAGATATTGAAAACCTATTTGAAGAAATAATGACAGAAAACTTCCCCCACCTGGTGAAAGAAATGGACTTACAGGTCCAAGAAGCGCGGAGAACCCCAAACAAAAGGAATCCAAAGAGGACCACACCAAGACACATCATAATTAAAATGCCAAGAGCAAAAGATAAAGAGAGAATCTTAAAAACAGCAAGAGAAAGAAACTCAGTTACCTACAAGGGAATACCCATACGACTGTCAGCTGATTTCTCCACAGAAACTTTGCAGGCCAGAAGGGAGTGGCAAGAAATATTCAAAGTGATGAATACCAAGAACCTACAACCAAGATTACTTTATCCAGAAAAGCTATCATTCAGAATTGAAGGTCAGATAAAGAGCTTCACAGATAAGGAAAAGCTAAAGGAGTTCATCACCACCAAACCAGGATTATATGAAATGCTGAAAGGTATCCTTTAAGAAGAGGAAGAGGAAGAAAAAGGTAAAGATACAAATTATGAACAACAAATATGCATCTATCAACAAGTGAATCTAAGAATCAAGTGAATAAATAATCTGATGAACAGAATGAACTGGTGATTATAATAGAATCAGGGACATAGAAAGGGAATGGACTGACTATTCTTGGGGGGGAAAGGGGTGTGGGAGATGTGGGAAGAGACTGGACAAAAATCGTGCACCTATGGATGAGGACAGTGGGTGGGGAGTGAGGGCGGAGGGTGGGGCGGGAACTGGGAGGAGGGGAGTTATGGGGGGGGGGAAAGAGGAACAAATGTAATAATCTGAACAATAAAGATTTAATTAAAAAAAAAAAAAGAAGCTAAAGAAACCCCAGATTCCTGCTTTCAGCTGGCAGTGGGCTCAGAGCTTAAAGCGCCAGTGATGGCAACAGAGTTTCAATTATAGAAGCTAAACAAAGCCTAGATAACCTGCTTTCAGCAGCCGAGGCCTCAAGCTGGAGCTGGACTCAGAGCTAAAGCCCGCTCTCAGCTCCAGTGACAGCCATAGAAGGTAAATAAATCCCAGAATAAAAAAAAAAATAGAGAAAAGAAGGAGGGGTTGGGAGCTTCAGTCACCCGCCAGCCTGAAAACGGCCCTCAACCCCTCATCCAGACTGGCCAGGCACACCAGTGGGGACCCCCACCCTGAAGTGGGTGCGGGCAGCCTAAAAACAGCCATCAGCCCCTCATCCAGGCTGGCCAGGCATCCCAGTGGGGACCCCCAGCTTAAAGGGGGTGCAGGCAGCCTAAAATCAGCCATCAGCCCCTCATCCAGGCTGGCCAGGCACCCCAGTGGGGACCCCCAGCTTAAAGGGGGTGCAGGTAGCCTAAAAACAGCCATCAGCCCCTCACCCAGTCTGGCCAGGCACCCCAGTGGGGACCCCCACCTTAAAGGGAGTGTGGTAAGCCTGAAAACAGCCCTCAGCCCCTCACCCAGACTGGCCAGGCACCCCAGTGGGGACCACCCCCAGAAGCCCCAGAAGCTGGTCTTGCCTTGCGCCCTGGGAACCACAAATCAGTGCTCCAGGCTGCAAGGCAAGGCCCTCCCCCAGCAGCAGGTCTTGCCTTGAGGCCCGGGAACTGCCCATCAGTAGGTCCAGGCTGCAAGGCTAGGCCCACCCCCAGAAGCCCCAGCAGCGAGTCTTGCCTTGGGGCCCAGGATCCACTCATCAGCGGGTCCAGGCTGCAAGGTAAGGCCTTCCCCCAGAAGCCCCAGCTACTTTAAAAATAGAAGGATCTCCTTTTGAACCAATCTGTTTAGATTCATGATTAGTAAAACAGTATGGAACAAATGAAATACAGTGATAGGAATTAGGAAATGTGACACTGATGGTTCTGGGCATGTGAAGGGTGAGGGACAGAAGGGTACACACGGTCTTCCCTTCAGTTCTGCTGGAGAGATGAGCTCTGAGGGCCCGAGCTGCTCCATGCCCAGAGGAGGTGGGTGTGGTCAGTGGCTCTGTTACAGAGCTTCTTGCCAAGCAGAGACCTTACCCAACCCACAGGAACCTTTTTACTCCAGAAAACAGAAACAGCCAGTTCCCAATGGGCATGGGAAAACCAGTGTCCCCTCCTGTGCACGGTGTCCTGATGGGGTGACGGGGAGGTGGGCAAGGGGAGCAGTGCAGAGTTGTTAGGCAGCGGGAGTGGGAGTGGAAAGGCCATGAAATGTCCACAGTCCTGGCTGTGCCCACGGCCTGGGCGGCTCCTCCAGGCCCTGGCTGAGGGATTAGGGCTGATTCTCTCGGGAAGGGAATATCCCATGGGTGGAAGATTTACAGGCTGAGGGTGGGCCGTGTGTTAGTTTGGGGCAAATCCCTCAGCATTCCTGCTGCCAAGCCCTCAAAGGAATGAGGCAAAGGCACCTCTCACCCCAAGACCCCTTCGTGAACATTTTAGCATCTACGTGATTTTTAATCCCTTCAGGGAGACTTTCTATCCTGCAGTCCCATCCCACCCCACTGTTGCTGTTTGTCTGCCAGCTGGGTCGAGCATCAAGGGGAAAAAGGGGGTTAATACTCACTGAAAGACTACTGATCTTACCGGGAAACCAACCTGTTTACTGTACTGTTGTAAATATCATACCCTTTATATCCTGTATATTGGCTTCTTTTAAATAAATTGAAATGTCTTAGAAAAAAAGAAGAAAAAAAAAAAGGCAAGGCAGGGCGGGGCCCAGAAGACCCAGAAGCAGCCAGATATGGCAGTAACTCTATCAGTAAGCACTTTGAAAGTCAGTGGCATAAATGCACCAATGAAAGGACAGATTATGAGGATGAATCAAAAACAAAACCCACTTTAAATATAAAGACACATATAGATTAAAAGTAAATGAATTAAGCTGCAGCCTGTTTTGCTCAGTGGATAGAGCATTAGCCCGTGGACTGAAGGGTCCCAGGTTCGATTCCAGTCAAGGGCATGTACCTCACTTGCTGGCTTGATCCCCAGTCCGTATCAAAGCATGTGCAGGAAGCAACCAATCAATGTGTCTCTCCCTTTCCCTTCACTCTCTCTAAAATTCAATGGAAAAATATCCTTGGGTGAAGATTAACAAAAACAAAGTAAATGGATTAAGTAACATTAAAGAGATTATAAGAAAAATATATTCCAAATTCTGTTAGTTGTATAATGGCTATGTTTAAATTATTAACACCTAAGAAATTGGGTGAAGGGTATATATAATATGCTGTAGTATTTTATAGTTTTTTTTTAAGATGTATGATACTATTTCAAATTAAAATATTAAAAAATTTAAAAATTAGCAAAATATTAATTGAAATGTATCTGCATTACATGAAAAATCTCCTAATTGCTTCTAGCATAATTTATTAAATTGCACTTAAATTTACAAGGGTTCAATTAAAAATTTCTTAATTCTAAATGATATAATAGAAAATATATAATAGTGTAGTTATAAGCACTTATCTGAAAATACAAATTTAAAGAAGTGAATTAAAAGAAGGGATTAGCCAAAGAAAATATATGCACAATCCATGGACACAGACAACAATATGGTGATGGCCAGAGAGAAGTGGGGGGCAAGAGCTGGGTAGAGGGGGCAAAAGGGGGGAAATAGGGACATCTTATAAAATAATAATAAAAGGCTAATATGCACGTTGACTGAACGGCAGAATGGCCGGTTGCTATGATGTGCACTGGCCACCAGGGGGCAGATGTTCAATGCAGGAGCTGCCCCCTGATGGTCAGTGCACTTCCATATGGGGAGTGCCACTCAGCCAGAAGCTGGCTCATGGCTGGCCAGCACAGTGGTGGTGGCAGAAGCCTCTCCCACCTCCGTGGCAGCACTAAGAATGTCCAACTAACGGTTTAGACCTGATCCCTTGGGGGCCTAAGCCTTTAGTCGGACATCCCCCGAGGGCTCCCTGGATGCTAGAAGGATGTCTGACTGCAAGCTTAGGCCTGATCCCCTGGGGAGTGGGCCTAAGTCAACAGGTGGACATCCCCAAGGGGTCCTGGACTGTGAATGGGCACAGGCTGGGCTGAGGGCCCCCCCCGCCCCCCAGCACACAAATTTTTGTTCACCAGGCCTCTAGTATAAGTATAAAATCCCTGATGATTTTGACAAATATGTCAGGAAGCCAAAGAATGTGGATCCCTTGATTGCATATTAAAGGAGCATAGTTCTGCTTTGTTGAAGAGGAGAATAGCTATATTTTCCAGAGGTAGCAGGTCAGTGTCCCACCCCAATCAGACATTGAAGAAAACGTGAAGTCAGGGATGGGATAGGGTAGTAGAAAGCATGAGAGATTAAAACAAGGAGCCATAAAAACTGAATTAACGACTTCCAACCTGGCCTTTTAGGATCAGAGAATCATTAGGAGAAATTTCCTTTGTTTTTCCAGAGGCCCAGAGTGAAATCATGTGCTTAGATGTTGGAAAAACATGAGAGAAATGTGCCCGATAAGCTGTAAATATCCTCCCTGCGCAGTCCTCAGCCTATACAATGCTGGGCAACAGGGGATGGATGTTGGTTTTGATTCCTAAACTGGCTCAGAAATGGATGCTTCACTCCTTCCTGCTGTCTCCTGTGGGGCAGAGCTTCAGTTTCCCTCAGCAATGACAGGGAGCCATTCAGACTTCCACATGGAGACCTTCCTCTCAGAAACCCAATGAGTCTGGGAGGCCAGTAGGTACATCAGGAGAGGGTCAGAGAGGATGGAACCTGTCAGCTTTTACCTGAGTCACTTGGGAGCACAAACAGCCCAGCCCAGAGACAAGAGATCACTCTGTCTGCATTCTTGGTTAAGTAACAATTTGAAATTTATTGAACACACTAAGAATGATGTGCTTGATTGATTTGCACTACAAGGGCCATAGTTGACAATTAAGTGAGGGATATGCATATATAGTTGAATGACACTGTAGAATGAGTGAGATGCATAAAGTGCAGTAAAATGAAAATGTATATGAGATTTGTTTTTTCAGGGAGGAGGAGTTGGGTATTAGGTGGGAAGAACAGTGCAGTGGACGGGGAGTGTTTGCATTAAATTTCTTTTTTTTTTAAAAATTAAATCTTTATTGTTCAGATTATTACAGTTGTTCTTCTTTTCCCCCCATAGCTCCCCTCCACCCATTCCCACCCCACCCTCTGCCCTTACCCCCCGCCCCCACTGTCCTCATCCATAGGTGTACGATATTTGTCCAGTCTCTTCCCGCACCCCCCACACCCCTTTCCCCCCTGAGAATAGTCAGTCCACTCCCTTTCTATGCCCCTGATTCTATGATATTCACGTTTATCTGTTCATCAGATTATTCACTTGATTTTTAGATTCACCTGTTGATAGATGTGTATTTGTTGTTCATAATATGTATTTTACCTTTTTCTTCTTCTTCCTCTTCTTAAAGGATACATCCTTTCAGCATTTCATATAATACTGGTTTGGTGGTGATGAACTCCTTTAGCTTTTTCTTATCTGTGAAGCTCTTTATCTGACCTTCAATTCTGAATGATAGCTTTGCTGGGTAAAGTAATCTAGGTTGTAGGTTCTTGCTATTCATCACTTTGAATATTTCTTGCCACTCCCTTCTGACCTGCATAGTTTCTGTTGAGAAATCAGCTGACAGTCGTATGGGTACTCCCTTGTAGGTAACTGACTGTCTTTCTTTTGCTGCTTTTAAGATTCTCTCTTTGTCTTTTGCTCTTGACATTTTAATTATGATGTGTCTTGGTGTGGTCCTCTTTGGATTCCTTTTTTTGGGGGTTCTCTGCGCTTCTTGGACTTGTAAGTCTATTTCTTTCACCAAGTAGGGGAAGTTTTCTGTCATTATTTCTTCAAATAGGTTTTCAATATCTTGCTCTCTCTCTTCTTCTGGCACTCCCATAATTCGGATTTTGGTATGCTTGAAGTTGTCCTAGAGGCTCCTTACACTATTGTTGGGGTCCAACCCCAGCAGGTCCAGGGCTTCCCAAAGGTGTGGATGGAGTTGGCGAAGAAGGAATGACATGGAGACAGCGTTCAGTTAATGAGCAGCCTAGCCAGATTCTCTAGCCAGGTTCTAGCCAGGATCTCCAGCCAGGTTCTGTTTTTTATTGTCTTGTTACATCTGTATTTATACCAGTTGATTTTAATCCTATCAATTTCTATTCCAAAGGTTTGGGTGTTTCTTATCTCCATTCCAGGGAATAAAGATTATGTAGCTTTAAGCATGATTGTTCATAGTTAAAGTGATTAACTACCCACATGGCACTTAGTTAAGGGGTTTTATTCCCTCCCTAACTTCAGGGAAAAATCCCTACCTGGGGAAACAACCTTCCTCTGAGAGATGACCTTGGTTAAAACACATAGCGCCAAGAAGGGGAGCTAACATATTAAGAACAGTATGCCATATACGCCAGGTCCCTTGAAACATATGCTGTGCAGATGTTTCTTCCCTGCAGCGACTGTGTCAAGCAGTAAGGATGGCCCAGCTTCCGGCACACTATCTTCATATTTTTGGATTCTTTCTTCTTTTTATTTTTCCAGTTGGGTGATTTTTGCTTCCTCATATTTCAAATCTTTGACTTGATTCTTGCAATCCTCTTGTCTGCTGTTGGAACTCTGTATAATATTCTTTATTTCAGTCAGTGTATGCTTAATTTCTATTTGGTCCTTTTTCAAAACCTTGAGGGACTCACAAGATTTCTTGAGGGTCTCACTAAATTTATTGTCAGTTTCTAGAAAATTCTTGAAAAACCTTGTAACTGTGGATTTGAACTCTATATCCAGTAGTTTGCTTTCCTCCATTTCTGTCATTGTGACCTGTTTTTTTGTCTCTGCATTTTGGCTGCTTCCCTGTGTTGATAGGGTGGCTATCTGTGCTAGGTGTCCTATAGGGCCCAGTGGCTCAGCCTCCCCAATTACCTGAGGTGGACACTCTTGGTGCACCCCTTTGTGGGCTTTGTGCACAGTCTTGTTGTAGTTAAGCCTTGATTGTTGTAGGTATCAATGGGAGGAATTGACCTCCAGGCCAATTGGCTGTGAGAATCAGCTGTATCTATGGTGGGAGAACTTCTGTGCTGGAGACACCCTTCTGGGGCAAGACTTGCTTCAGTGGGGCTTTGGTGCTCACTGAGTCTGCTCCCAGAGTGTGTCCCTTATGGATCTGAGGAGTTGTAATCTGGATGGTCCCACTATGACTACTGGGTACACTGGCTCTTGGATCTCTAAAGAGGTGTTAATTTAGCCCCTGCCTGAGGCTATCCAGCAGGAGCTACAGAGAGATCTGCAGATTCCTCTTTTTTGTTTGGGATTTGGAGGTGCCCAGATGAGGCCAAGCTGTGAAGCAATGCAAGCTGCTGTGGGGCCTTGGGCCTTCTTTTGGAAGTTCTGGGTCTCTCTGACCCAGCTGCAGTTTGTTAGGTAATTTTCAGATTGCAAAGGGCCAAGTCTTTCATATGCAAAAGCCTCTGCACACAGCTTGGGTAGGGCAGCATCTCAGGGAATCAACAGGGTGGCGCAAACAGCTAAGGCAGATCCTCTGTCTTTCCCTAAGAGGTACTGTGTCTCAGTGTCCCGGTAATCACTGCAAGCACCTCTGAGAGAAAGCCGCCCCCGAGTTCCGACCAATGCCAGACAGTCCAATTTCTCCCCGTATGAATCTGGGCCCCCAGAGACTTGCCCGGAACTGGAGTTCAGAGCAGTCGGGAGCTTGAGACTCCCTTCTGATTGAAAAAGACAACTGCGTCCTCAGTTGCCAGCCCTTTCCATGTGCACCTCCATACCTCTGCACTTTACTTCCGCACCTCCTCTGAGTCTCAGTGTGCTTTTCTTTTTCTTTCTAGTTATATAATTTCCACTCAGCCAGCCTTCCTGTAGTTCTGGATGATGTCTGTTTCATCTTTTAGTTGTATTTTTGAAGTGGTTCTGCGAGGCAGCAATTTCAGGTGTTTACTTAGGCCGCCATCTTGGTTTCTCCCAGTCATTTTTTGTTTTCTTTAAATTTCAATGATGGTATGCACTTGAGCATGTTTAATGAAAAATTCTTGATCAGTGGAGGTAGATGGCACTTTGTGGAGCAGTTCCTGAGACATTCATTGCAGTATCTCCTGTCATGCTGGGTATTAATATGAGAAAATGTTGTTTAATAAGGATAAAGAGGAATACTAAATAGCTTTATTTTGAATTACTTAATTATTGGCAAGGAAGCATATATTCTTGGATTGGTTACCCATTTCCTTTCTTTATTTTAACAATTAGTAAGAATTCCTATTCCACACTCAGCCTTTTCCCTCAGTGGTCATGTGTTCTCTACTTTTAATGAGAAATTCTGTCATGTTCTTGCGGAATATAAATTGAGGACTGGCCAACTTCCAGGCAAAGATATAGGGTGTTGAGAAAAAAGTCACTATAGTTATGAAGATGGAGAAATAGAGGTCACCCATTGTACCTTAAATCTTAATGCCACAGAGGCAGCATAGTCAGATTACATTTATGCAGTGAATCCTTCACTCTACCAGTTGAAAATCTAGTTTAAATTTATTTTCTACTGCATGTGTGTTTTTGACATAAAATTCCCATACCCAAGGGACATAATGAATGAAGAGCCTTAAACTCAGTTTCCTCAGACAAATTTTATTGAATAAGTCTCTCTATTAGAATCTTATAGCTGCAGTAAAGTATTCCCATGCTAGTTGTTTAAAACAAACATAGACTCTTACAGTGTAGCTCTCAGAAGCTTGAAATGAGTCTCACTGACTAATCCAGGGGTGTGCAGGCTATGGTTTTTCTAGAGGCTCAGGAGAGGGTCTGTTTCTAATGCCTGTTAGTGCTCCTGGCCCCCCACATCCCTTGGCTCATGTTCCTTCTCCCATCTTTAAAGCCAGCTGGGTAGCATTTTCAAAATATCTCTGAGACCAACTCCGTTGTCTCTCTCTTCAACATTAACAGAACCATACAGCTAGGCCTTATCAATTGGTTTTGACATTTGTCATGAAATCTACTTTGAAAGAAGACTCTAGACCAGTACTCAGCAGTGGTGACAGTCTGCATGGAGAACAGGAGCTTGCACCAGAAAGTTACACAACACACTGCTTCCTTTATTGATAAAATCTTGTTATGGAATAAATGTCAGTTGAACTAAAGCTTAGTGATGTTGTTGATTTACAGTCTATCCCAAGGTTCTTTTTTCCTCAAGGGCCAATACCAGTTCATGCACCACATTTTGAGTAACACTGCCATGGAACATGAGTGCCCTGATGGCAAGGAACTTGCTATATTCATTTTTGTGTAACTGATAGCCAAAGCACATGGACATAGCAATGTGTATTGCACAGGTAGGGCTGGAGCAGGCAGAAATTTGGAAAGAAAAATTAAGATATGGAGAAGTGGGCAGTGGTGATCCTCAACACTTGGCAGGTTGACTTGCTTCAAAGATGATGGATGGATGGATGGATGGATGGAACAAGCCACACACAAAGTTATTTGTAACTGAGTCATGTTGTTCTAAAGAACAGGGTAAAAGAAAAAGATGGCAAAGAAATTGTTAGTACTCCAGATGTGTGCCTCAATTTTTAATTCTTTGCATACACTTTCATATTTATGCCATTTCCATATGCTATCCACACTAACATTTTCTCAATTCACGTATCTACTGCTTAGTGTCAGTTATGCCTATAAAGCAGATGCACACGAAACTGTCCATTTTGACTCTATAGTCCATTATTTTAAATTAGAGGCCTGGTGCACTAATTCGTGCACCAGTGAGGTTCTGTTAGCCCGGCTTGTGGGATCGGGCCAAATCCAACTCTCCTACATCCCCCCAAACGTCCTGGATTGTGAGAGGGTGCAGACCAGGCTGAGAGACCCCACCAGAGCAGTATCAGGGCTGGGGAGAGATGTGAGAGGTTGGCCAGCTGGGGAGGAACCGCAGGTGGGCTCCAGGGCATTTCTGGCCCATGTTGCCTAGTTGGGATCAGCCTGACCTCAGCAGCAAGCTAACCTACTTGTCCGAGCATCTGCCCCTGGTGGTCAGTGCACATCACAGCGAACAGTTGAGCCACCTCAGCATATCATTAGCATATTACGCTTTGATTGGTTGAATGGCAGACCAGACACTTAGCATATCACGCTTTCATTATATAGGATGGGAAAGATTGTATTATAACTCTCCACCAATTTCCTGAAGTATAGCTAAAACCAATTAAAGATTTATATGTCAGTAATAAAATACCATGTTAGGATATAAAATACTTAAAACATTGCTTCCTTTTGACTGCCAAATGAACATAGTTGTTAAGAGTAGTTTCGTAAGAAGTCATATTTCTACTTCATTGCTCACATTTCCAAGATGTTCTTTTTACTCCCTGAACTTTTGGAAGACTGACTCATTGTAGAAAATAACCTTTGCTTTGGCAAAATGTAGAAAGTCCCGAGGAAACAAGTTCAGGACGAACCCACTGTAGTTGGAAATGACTGACATTGAGTGTGATGTTATGATGACCTCTCTTAGCACCAGCAATATCTGAGACACACACTTTACTTTGTTTTCTCTCGGCGCACTTTTTCTACACATTGTTTTATTTGAAATCATGTTTTTAGCTCGAGGTATAAGCTTTTCCTGTTTAATCATGAGACAGAAAATATTATATTGAGAGATACACACATTTTTAAAAGTTCAGACATTATCACCAAAAAAAAAAAACCACAACAAAAAAACAAAACAAACAAAAATAAAATAAAACCAACAACAACTGCATTCTGCTGGGAAAAGTTTAACCAGGGAGATAGTCTGTGGAATATACCCATGTGTTTTTTCCTTTCTTTCTTTCTTTCTTTCTTTCTTTCTTTCTTTCTTTCTTTCTTTCTTTCTTTCTTTCTTTCTTTCTTTCTTTCTTCCTTCCTTCCTTCCTTCCTTCCTTCCTTCCTTCCTTCCTTCCTTCCTTCCTCCCTTTCTTATTGATGTTGCATTGGTTAATAACATTATGTGTTATAATGTTAACATTATATATAATTTGGTATAATTCAGCAATTTTTCTTCTGAGTATCTATCTGAAGAGCATAAAAAACCAATTAAAAACGATAAGTATACCCCTATGTTCATTGTACTATTTACAACAGTCAAGATATGTAAACAATGTGTATCCATTGATGGATGAATTTATAAAGATGTGGTAGAAAATGCAATCGAATACTATTCAGCCATAGAAAAGATCAAATATTGCCATATGAAACATCAATTCTGAGAGTATTAGAAAATAAGTGAAATAAGTCAGACAGAAAAGGACGAAAATCACATGACTTTTTACCTGTTTTTCTTTAATCACTCACCTTTAGTTTTCTTAGAATTGACTTAATTTTCTCCTTTCTGCTGTCATTCCATCATCTTTTACCTGGGGAAGAGATAAAACTAAAATGATGGAAATGGCTATTAAATAAATAAATTAATAAATAAATAAACAAACAAATAAATAAATATTCAAGTCTTTTCTCAGTTTTTCTGGAAAATTTAAAGAAACATTCATGTACCTTTAACCAATTATTCTTATGTCACATTGTTTTATCTCTTTATGCACATAAACACACTTTCACTTAATATCAAATTTATAAACTTATGTAATACCTGAGATTCACATATCATAAATTAAATCATTTTAAAGTATACTATTCAGTGGCATTTAGTACATTTGCCATATGCACTCATCCCCTCTATCTAGTTCTAAAACATTTTCATCACCTCATGAAGACTCCATGTTCATTACGTAGTAATTTCCCATCACTGTCTCCAAGCTCCTGGCAACAACCAATCTACTGTCTGTATCCACAGATTTATCTACACTGGATAGTTCATATAAATAGAATTGTCCAATATATAGCCTATTATATCTGAATTTTTTTTTTTACTTAGCCTAATGTTTTAGGGGTTCATTCATATTATAGCATTGTTATTAGTTGAATTATATACCCTAAAAATTCATATGTTGAAATCCTAACCTCCAGGACCTCAGAACATGACTCAGACAAAGGGTTTTTAAAAGAGGTTTTAAATTAAAATAAGGACATTAGGGGGAGCTCTAACCCAATATGACTTGTGTCCTTACTCAAAGAAGGGAGATTAGGGCAATGTCAGCAAGTTGGCAGAATAGGAAGCTCCAGACTTCCTTCCCCTCATGGACACATCAATTCACCAACATGAATCCATTTCCTTTGTGAAAAATCCAGAGATCGCTTGAGAGGCTCCTGCACCCCAATTGAGTATGACACCAGCTGCATTGAAGCCAGTAGGAAAATTCATGGCACCATCTTGCCACAGGAGATGACTGAATTGTGCCGCCAACATTCTAACATTTTGAGGGTCTGCCTGAGAGTGAGTTTCGTCTCGCCTGAGAATGAGCACCAATGGGAAAGTGCCACAAGTTGGGATGCACTGAGAACAAAGGGGATGGATTGGACCAGCACATACTCACTGTCATTGACCTTTCCCCACTTTAGCACAGAGCAAATAAAGAACAAATGGTGCAGCTACTGTAGAAAACAGTAGGGAGTTCCCTCAAAAAATTAAAAATGGGCCCTGGCCAAGTGTGGCTCAGTTATTTGAAGCGTTGTCCCAGACAGTGAAAGGTTGTGGTTTGATTCCTGATTAGGGCACATATGTGGGTTGTGGCTTCTATCCCTAGTCAGGGAGAGTACGGGAGGCAGCCAGTGTTTCATCCTCAAAACTCTCTCTGTCTCTCTCTCTCTCCCTTCCCCTCTTTCTCTAAGCATGCTCTTGGGTGAGTATTAAAACAAACAAACATAGCAGCACAATTCACCATAGCTAAGATCTGGAAACAGCCTAAGTGCCCATCAGTAGATGAATGGATTAGAAAACTGTGGTAATACTATGCTGCTGTAAAAAAGAAGGAACTCTTACCATTTGCAACGGCATGGATGGAACTGGAGAGCATTATGCTAAGTGAAATAAGGCAGTCAATGAAGGAAAAATACCACATGATCTCACTCATTCAAGGATAATAAAGACCATTATAAACTTTTGAACAATAATAGATACAGAGGCAGAGCTGCCTCAAACAGACTGTCAAACTGCAGTGGGAAGGCCGGGAAGGGTTGGGGGGCAGAAGGGAGGGAGGTAAGAGATCAACCGAAGGACTTGTATGCGTGCATATAAGCATAACCAATCGACATAAGACACTGGAGGGTAGGGGAGGCCAGGGATTGTCAAGGGTGGGGGGGGGGAAGGACACATATGTAATACCCATTGTAATACTTTAAGCAATAAAACAATAAAAAAAAATATAAAATGCAAACCTACAAAAAAATAAATAAAATAAAACAACAACAATGGAACTATCATATGACCCAGAGATTCCACTTCTGGTAATATACCTAGAGAAACCCAAAACACTAATTCAAAGGAATATGTGCACCCCTATGTTCATTGCAGTATTATATACAACTAGAGGCCTGGTGCATGAAATTCATGCAATAGGGGGTGTTCCCATCAGCTCAGCCTGTACCCTCTCCAATCTGGGACCCCTTGGGGGACGTGCAACTGCCGTCTATTGGATATCCCTCTCACAATCCAGGACCATTGGCTCCTACCTGTTCACCTGTCTGCCTGCCTGATCACCCCTAACTGCCTCTGCCTGCCGACCTGATCACCCCTCACAGTTCCCCCCATTGCTGGCCTAGTTGCCCCCAACTGCCCCCCTTGCCAAACTTGCCTCCCCTAACTGCCCCCCCACCAGCCTGGTCACCCCTAAATGCCCCCTCGCCAGCATGGTTGCCCCTTACTGCACCCCTGCTAGCCAGGTCACGCCCAACAGCCCCCACCTCTGCCAGCCTGGTTGCCCCTAACTGCACGCTGCTGCCAGCCTGGTCACCTCTTACTGCCACCCCTGCTGGCCAGGTTGCCCCCAACTGCCCCCCTCTGCCAGACTGTTTGTCCCCAAATGCCCCCCGCCAGCCTGGTTGCCCATCCCTGGCCCTCTTGTCAGCCTAGTTGCCACCACCTGCCCCATGCTGGCCTGTTCTCCCCCAACTGCCCCTCCCTTGCCAGCCTGTGCCCCCAACTGTCCCCCCTCAAGCCTGGTCACCCCTCACTGCCCCCCTCTGCCAGCCTGGTCATCCCTAACTGCCCTTCCTACTGACTTGGTTGCCCCCAACTGCTCCTCCTGCTGGCCTGGTCACCCCCAACTGCCCCCCCCCCCCCCCCACCGGCCTGGTTGCCCCACGCAGCCTGCTGCTCAGTCGTATGGTTGTCCCTCACTAACCCCCTGCCACCCTGTCACCCCACTCAGCTTGTTTGGTTGTCTGCTCGGTTTGGGATGTGATGGCCCCTGGCTGTTTATATATATAGACAGCCAAGATTTGGAAGCAGCCAAAGTGTCCAACAATAGATGAATGGATAAAAAAGCTGTTGGTACATTTACACAATGGAATACTATGTGTGTGTGTGTGTGTGTGTGTGTGTATATATATATATATATATATATATATATATATATATATATATATATCTTATCCTTTACGACAGCATGGATGGACCTGGACATTATTATGCAAAGTGAAATAAGAAGACAAAGACAATATGATTTCACTTATATGTGGAATCTAATGAACAAAATAATTTAGCAAAATAGAAACAGAAGCATAGATATTTAGAACAGATTGACAGCTGTCAGAATGGAGGGGTTTTGGGGTGCTGGGTGAAAAATGTGGAGAGATTAAGCAAAAAAATATATACATATGACATATAAACATGTGCAAAAGTATGGTGATAGCAAGGGAGAAAGGTGGGTGGGGGGAGGTGGAGGTGGGTAAAGGAGGATAAATGGATGCAAACAGAATTTTCTTTGGGCGGTGAGCACACGATGCATTGTGCAGATGATGTTTTATTGAGTTGCACACTTGAAACCTGTCTGTTTTTTTAAACCAATATCACCCAAAATTCAACAAGAAGTTTATAAATACTGTACTTCAGGAAATTATTCAGAACTGAACACAAGAAAAGTACATGTAACAGGTATAACACAGGAGTGCCATGATTTCATTTGTGTTTTGAAAGAATCCCTTTGACTTCTGTGTAAAGAGGAATTAGAAGGAGACAAGAGTAGGAAGGGATAGTCGGTCAGAAGGGAATTGCAGTGGTTCAGACGTGAAGATGGCAGCCTGGCTCAGGAGGGAGTGATGGAGACTGAGCCATCTGGGCACATGAGGGATATTCTGAGAAGATAAGAACAATAGGACTGTATAATGGCTAGGTTGTAGGGGGAAATAAGGTAACTGTGGAGTAACATTCAGGTTTCAAACTTGTGCAAGGGAATGGAAGTAGTGCCAGTCAGGGAGGGAAAGACACCATGGAAAAGGATGGGATTAGGGTGAAGATGGAGGGTCATAAATTGGAAGGCTGAGTTCAAGGTGGCTTGGTAATATTAAAGATGTCAAGTAACTGGAAATACTCTTCTAGTTCTCAGAGCTAGAGAAAAGTATGTGGCCATCATTTGCATCTATATGGTGACTGACCCTAAGGAATGAATTCTATTGCCTAGGAAGAAAGAATTTAATGAGAATTTAAATTGGTTGAAGCTATAAAAGAAACAAAGAAAGAAAAGCTAGAAATAATGGAGAAAGACATGGAGGAGGGGCATAAAAGTAGATTCTAGATAGGATAAGGATGGAGTGTTTCATGAGAAAGAGTGATAAATAGTGTAAGAAGTTTCTGGAAAGATTTTAGGGGCACGGAGATCATTGTAAACCTAAGAGATATTTGCTTTGGTGGAATGATGTAGGAAAGAAGCGAAAATACATGAATTGAGGGAATGAATTTAAGACAAGGAAAGAACGACAAAGAAAAGTCAACTCTTGGCTGGTAGCTAGAAGGAAATGGTAGGCCAAGTGGTACATGTTTGTAAGATGGAAAAAAAATCAAACATGTTGCTACAACATTGGGAAGAATGCTTTTGAGAAGGTGAGGGAAGAATGAAGGGGATGAGGGTAGGAGAAAGACAAAGAGGGAGGAGAGAGAATGTGTGAACAATAGTGTAAGAAGAATTGATAAGGCAAGAATGATGGGGTTCAAAGTGAAGGTGAAAGTTGTCTTCAGAGAGAAGGGAAATGGTGTGAATGATATGGCAATGTGGAGAAGGTGCATGCTAATGTATGCGTGGCTGAGAGGGTGCAGTTCACAGAGTCATCACAATGACTCAGGTTTTCTCTGTGGAATATATGGTACGAATATTTTCTGAGAAAGGGAGAGGGGATAGAAGATCCAACTGTGAAACCAGTGTTTGTGGAAGATGAGTGAACAGGTGAAAGATATACAGGATTTCCTGGGAGTGTACTAGACTTCTTTTTAAAACATTTATTTTAAAATATGTTTTTATTATTTGAGAGAGAGTGAGGAAGGTACAGGAATAAAGAACGAGAAACATTTATCTGCTGAGTCCTGCATGCCCCCTACTGGGGATCAAACCCGCAACTCAGGAGTGTGCCCTGACCAGGAATTGAACCAGGGACCTCTTGGTTCATGGGTCAATACTCAACCACTGAGCCACAGTAGGCGGGCATAGTAGGCTCCTTTAAATGGGGAAGAAGATGCAAGGTGTTTAATGGAAGATGGAAGAAGAGGTGAGATTGTAAGTAAAAGAACTTTCTATGTCTAAAATTTTTTTAAAAGAACTTGGTAAATCTAAACCACTGGTGGTTCTTAGTAATTATTGCCATGAATTATCTGATGCAATGATGGCTTTTCCTTCCTGGTTTTACAGTGGATGGAGGGTGCCGAACATATCAAGCAGCCTCCTTAAGTCTAAAATGCTAGCTAACACTTATTTCCATTTATTTCTTAAACATGTACATCATTTCCCCCATTTTTGCCTTTTTCTTGCATAGCGCTGAGTGACTACGGGATAGAGATGGATAAAGGGTAAGATAATGTGGGTCTGAGTGCAACGGGCATCCCTGCTTCAGATCATTGATTCTTGCTTATTTAGCTAACCATGCATGGCACAGGGCAGGTGTTCAATAAGAGTGCTACTGTGTAAAAGTCAAGATGAACACTGTTCCTCAGGAGTAACAGCAAAATATATATTTTCTAAGTGATACCATTGCTAATTGTTAAGGAATCCGAGAGTAAATTCAGTGGGAGCCATCCTAGGGCATCACCTGCTATGTACCCAGGTCGTCCAGTGTGTTGGCATGAGGTACTCTATCAGTTAGTGAAGTGCTCTGGGAGCAATGCATGACCTTACCACACTGTGTTTACGGGCATCCGACAGGATTCCGCTGGAGAGCGTGTATTGCTCAGACTCCACTTGGATTTTCGTGACCTTTTTCAACCATTTCCTGTATTGTTCCCGGACCTGCAGAGACAAAGCATGCTCTGAGTCAGCTCACTGAGAGGAGTGTGAATGGAAAGAGTCTTGGGTGGGAGGTGGACAGTGGTACCTGCTGGCTGAGGAGACAGTACACCAGGAAGATGAAGACGCCCTGCAGGCTGTTGATGATGGTGAAGAGATAGGCCATGGCATGAGCAGCTAGACCCACCTGCAGGATTCCCAGACACCACGTGCAGCCCAAGATGAAGAGCTGAGCTATCGCTTTAAATGTCAGCATCCTGGGTAGGAGGAGAAGAGAGGCCCGTATGCACCCAGAACAACAGGATCAAGGCCATTCTCATCTCCACCCAATGAATGCTCCTGATTTCCCCTGTGGGTGGTGAGTTCACAAACAGACTTGAGTTCAGCTTTGACCTTTACTGTCAATGATTCTCCACAATAGAAATGCTACTTGGCTCCAGGATGGCATTTGGATTGAATTGAGTAAGATTGTGACACTTCATAATGTAAGTTCAAAAAAAAATTCTATAATGCTCCATGATGATACCTAATTTTATCTAACCAACATTACCGAGTGTGTTCTGTGCATTAGGCTGTGTGCTGGGGCCTGGGCATTAAAGATTACAGAGGCAAGATTTCCATTTTCATAAAGGTCACAGGCTATTCCAATGACTAATACAGCGGAAAAATGACATGCAAAATGTAGAAAGGACACTAGAGAGGGGTGAGAAGGAGCCTGACTGAGAGTGGGTATGGAAGTGCAGACTGGGTTGTGGGAGGAGTCACAGATTTTTCTAAGTGAACACAGGTTCTTTGTACTTTTGTTGTAGGACCGCTGACAAAAGGCCAAAGACTGTTTATCAACAAATGTCAATTCCTCCTGTTGCTGAGGGAGTTATACGATGGGATTAGAGACAGAACACTGTGGCCAGGAAGTCAGCAGCCCACCACTGAATCCAAGCTGGCTGCCATTGGAGGTCAGCTGCATCTCTTTACTCTGGGTTCCCTCAGAAGACCCCGAGAAGGGACGTCAGGGATGCTGAGGCACATGGATTTGCTCTTGGGACCACACATGTCTGTGGGGTTGTCACCCTCTTCTCCATTTTACCTTGTATTCTTGAGGGTGGACACATCACTGTTGAGCGAAGAGAGTTTGCTTTTCAAAATCCAGAGGGTCATCAGAAAGAAAGCTAGATTGACCTTCAGGAAAACACACAAGGTTTAGTGAATGAAACTTTAGTTTGTTATCTCTAGTCTAGCCCATCGAACAGAAATTCCACATTTAAGTAGTTTTCATATTTAGTAACAGTGTTAAAGCTTGTAGTTTTAGGAGGTGTCTTAGAAAACAAAGAAAACCCAGACAGCCCAGGGACATTCTTGCTCATGTCATCCTCCCGCCTCCTTATAAGTTTAATGACCCTCAGCTGAGCGTTAAGGATGCTCTGATGTCATCACTCACAAAGAGGATGGCGCAGACTGGTCCAAGGAAGCCCCATATAAATCCCTTTTCTGGGTGGAGCCAGCAGCTAAGAAAGAGAGAGAATTAAAAATGCATTGGTCTTTAGAAATGTAGAACAATTATGCAAACTCATGCATTAATTCATTCATCAACAAACATTGAATGTCTCTTCTGTGATAGGCTCTGTGGTTGCCTCTGAAGATACCATCATGAAGAAAGTACACATGGCCTTTAATCCTACACATCTCACAGACACACAATGAGACACACTCCAACAACAAAACAAAAATGGGAAGCTAATGCTCTATCCACTGAGCCAAAGCAGCTAGGGCTGAGTTTTTTAAATGGCTTTTTTGAGAGGTAGCTTAAATACCATAACATTCACCCATTTAAATTGTACAGTTCAGTGGCCTTTAAAATATTCATAGAGTTGCCCTAGCTTGTTTGGCTCAGTGATAGTGCATTGGCCTGCGGACTGAAAGGTTCCGGGTTTGATTCTGGTCAAGGGCACATGCCCTGGTTGCAGGCTCGATCCCCAGTGGGGGGCATGCAAGAGGCAGCCAATCAATGATTCTCTCTCATCATTGATGCTTCTGTCTCTCTCCACCTCTCCCTTCCTCTCCGAAATCAATAAAAATATATTTCAAAAAATTCATAGTGTTGTGCGATCATCACCACAATCTAACTTTAGGACATTTCCAACTCCTCAGAAAGAAACTCATTCATACTAGCAGCCACTTCTCATTCCTGCTCCCATGCACCCTACCGCCCACATAGCCCCACGGCATCATTAGTCTACTTTCTGTCTCTATGGATTTGCCTATTTTGGACATAAATGGAATCGTACAATACGTGGGATTTTATGACTGGATTCTGTCACCTAGCATGTTTTCAATCAAGGTTCATCCATGTTGCAGAATTTTTTTATGGCTGAATAATTTTTTTTAAAATTCTTCTTATTATTTTTGTTGTTATTACTCACCCGAGGATATTTTTCCATTGATTTTTTTAAGTATAGTGGAAGAGAGAGGGAAAGACAGAGGGAAACATCGATGTGAGACAAACACATCGAATGGTTGCCTTCTGCATGCGCTCCAGACCAGTGCCTGGGAGGAGCCTGCAACCAAGGCACGTGCTCTTGATGTGAATTGACCCAGGACCCTTTGGTCCGCAGGCCAATGCTCTATCCGCTGAGCCAAACCAACTAGGGCTATTTTTTTTATTTTAACCTTTTAACCTAATCGCTGTGATGTGACATCTCATTTTGATATTTTTGATTTTCATTTTCATAATCACTGATGATGTTGATCAACTTTTCATACACTTACTGGTCATTTACATACCTTGGAACAAATGTGTATTCAAATCTTCTGTCCATTTTCATTTATTTATTTATTTATTTATTTAAATCTTAATTTTTTTTAAATATATATTTTATTGATATTTTACAGAGAGGAAGGGAGAAGGATAGAGAGTTAGAAACATCGATGAGAGAGAAACATCTATCAGCTGCTTCCTGCACACCCCCAACTGGGGATGTGCCCACAACTAAGGTACATGCCCTGGACCAGAATCGAACCTGGGACCCTTCAGTCCGTAGTCTGACGCTCTCCACTGAGCCAAACCGGTTAGGGCTAAATCTTAAATTTTTTAAAAATTGATTTTAGAGACGAAAGGGGAGGGAGAGAGAGATAGAAACATCCTTGATGAGAGAGAATCATCGATCAGCTCCACAATGGGGATCTAGCCTGCAATCCGGGCATGTGCCCTGATCTGGGAATCGAACTGTGGACCTCCTGGTTCCCAGGTCGACCCTCCACCACTGAGCCACACCGGCTAGGCTATTTAAATCTTTATTGTTGAAAGTATTTCATAGGTCCTCTTTTTCTTTTGTCCATTTTTAAATTGGGTTGTCTTTTGTTATTGAGTTGTTCCACCTAATTTTAACAACAGTGCTAAACAGAAGTTCTCTTGAGATTATAGGTTTGTAACTGAAGTGTAAAGGGCTTAGTTAAGTCTATTTCTTAATGGTTTACTGTGAAAGAATTTACTCCTAATCCACATGAGGGTAAGAACAGGGGTGGGCAAAAGTAGGCTTACAGTTGTGTGTATGTGAAACAGTTTATTCTGGTACTATTATTTATTATTGTATTATTTTCCATACCAACAATTGTAAACCTTCTTTTGCCTACGCCTGTACAGAGGACATTTCAGGTCAATGGAGAGTGTAGTAGGACATTGAAATATACACTGAGGAAAATGTAAGCAGGAAAGAACTGATGTGTCCAGGAAGGAATCTCTCTAGAGTTGAGCTGACTTCCTGAATGTAAGTGTGTAGACTTGCTCTCCTTCTAAAAACAACAAATGCATAAGCAAAACAACTAAGACCAACCATTTCAAAACTCTGACAACTACCCAAAGCCACAGAACAAACTGAAATAGTCCATCGGAGAGAAACTGCCAAAGCTCGGTAAGATTGGTGAGGAGGGACTCTGTGGTGTTTCAGCTTCTGAACTCTTTCCACTCCTTCTCTCCCCAGCTTAGTGGTGAGGCCGCCAAAAGCTGATGGCTTTGCAGACAACAGGGAGAGCTGACATTTTTTGGAGCTTCGTTGAAAGCATCATCATTATCCCCAGAGCACAGTCAGTATTTTGTTCTGACCCTTTAGTTCTCCAGGAACCCTGTCTTCTCCAAATTTGGTGTATATTTTATTCCACTGAAAGCTCATCTCAGTGAGAGACAAACAGCCTGCCCCTAGGGCATTGCCAAAATAATAGCAAATGCCTGTCAATAACTTTGCTAACTGCCCTAAGGCTGTGATTTCAGGTGGTGTCAACAAGAACTTGTCTGAGGCCCTGGCTGGTGGCTCAGTTGGTTGGCATATGGTTCCAATGCGCCAGGTTTGTGTGTTCACTCCAGATCAGGGCATATACAAGATTCAACCAATACATGCATAAATAAATGGAACAAAAAATTGATCTCTCATTCTCCCTCTCTCTCTTTCTTTCTCCAACCTCCTCATTTTTTTTTTAAATTAAATCTTTATTGTTCAGATTATTACATTTGTTCCTTTTTTTTCCCCCCATAACTCCCCTCCTCCCAGTTCCCGCCCCACCCTCCGCCCTCACTCCCCACCCACTGTCCTCATCCATAGATGCACGATTTTTGTCCAGTCTCTTCCCATATCTCCCACACCCCTTTCCCCCCCAAGAATAGTCAGTCCATTCCCTTTCTATGTCCCTGATTCTATTATAATCAACACTTCATTCTGTTCATCAGATTATTTATTCACTTGATTCTTAGATTCACTTGTTGATAGATGCATATTTGTTGTTCATAATTTGTATCTTTACCTTTTTCTTCCTCTTCCTCTTCTTAAAGGATACCTTTCAGCATTTCATATAATCCTGGTTTGGTGGTGATGAACTCCTTTAGCTTTTCCTTATCTGTGAAGCTCTTTATCTGACCTTCAATTCTGAATGATAGCTTTGCTGGATAAAGTAATCTTGGTTGTAGGTTCTTGCTATTCATCACTTTGAATATTTCTTGCCACTCCCTTCTGGCCTGCAAAGTTTCTGTTGAGAAATCAGCTGACAGTCGTATGGGTATTCCCTTGTAGGTAACTGAGTTTCTTTCTCTTGCTGTTTTTAAGATTCTCTCTTTATCTTTTGCTCTTGGCATTTTAATTATGATGTGTCTTGGTGTGGTCCTCTTTGGATTCCTTTTGTTTGGGGTTCTCCGCGCTTCTTGGACCTGTAAGTCCATTTCTTTCACCAGGTGGGGGAAGTTTTCTGTCATTATTTCTTCAAATAGGTTTTCAATATCTTGCTCTCTCTCATCTTCTGGCACCCCTATAATTCTGATGTTGGTACGCTTGAAGCTGTCCCAGAGGCTCCTTACACTATCCTCGCATTTTTGGATTCTTTTTTCATTTTGCTTTTCCGGTTGGATGTTTTTTGCTTCCTCGCATTTCAAATCATTGACTTGATTCTTGCGCTCCTCTGGTCTGCTGTCGGGCGTCTGTATAATATTCATTATTTCAGTCCGTGTGTGCTTAATTTCTAGTTGGTTCCCCAATATAAGATCGAGGGTCTTATTAGTTTTTGTGTAGATCTCATTAAGTTTATCGGCAGCTTCTAAACAGTTCTTGAGAGACCTTAAAAGTGTGGTTCTGAACTCTATTTCTTCCATTGACAATTTTGTCCTGTTTCTTTGTCTCCGCCTTTTGTTATGCTTCCTTGGTGCAACCCCTAGTGGTCTTTGTTCACAGTCTTATAGATAAATCTTGATTGTTGTAGCTAATTCCAGGGAGGGTTTGACCTCCAGGCCAAGTGGCTATGAGAATCAGCTGTGTCAGCAGTGAGAGAACTTCTGTCCTCTAGGGAGGTGCTAATCTAGCCTTTGCCTGAGGCTATCCGGCAAATGCCTCTGTGCAGGGCTTGGGCGGGGCGGGTCGCACAGGATCAACAGGGTGGGCCGGAAAGAGCAGTTATGGCGGCTCTCAGTCCTGTCCCCAGGGGCTCTGCCTCTCTGAGTCCCAGCACCCCCTGCAAAGCTGGGAGAGAAAGCTGCACTCGCTCTGACCGAAGCCAGACAGTCCCGTTTCTCCCACCTGAGTCTGGGTCCCCAAAGACTCGCCCGGATCTGGACCTCAGAGTCTGCGACTCCCTCCCAATTGAAAACGCCAACCGCGCCCTCCGCCGCCAGCCCGCTCCGCACACTCCGCACCTCAGACTTTGACTTCAGCACTGCGCCTCCTCTGAGTGTCCGTATGCGTTTCTCTTTCCTCCTAGTTGTAGGACTTCCACTCAGCCAGCATTCCTGTGGTTCTGGGTGATGTCCGTTCCGTGTTTTAGTTTCACTTTTGAAGTAGTTGTTCAAAGCAGCAAACTCCGGCGTTAACCTATGCCGCCATCTTGGTTCTCCCCCAACCTCCTCATTTTTAAAAAATACATATTTGTATTTTTGTTGTTAATCCTCACCTCAAGGATATTTTTCCATTGATTTTTAGAGAGAGTGGAAGGGAGTGGGAGAGGCAGAGAGACAGAGAGAAACATCAATGTGAGAGGGACACATCAATTGGTTGCTCCTGCATGCACCTGCAACCAAGGCCTGGGAATCTGCAACCAAGGTAGGAGCCCTTGCCTGGAATTGAACCTGGGACACTTCAGTCCTTGGGCTGTCGCTCTATCCACTGAGCCCAACTATCCAAGGCTCAACGCCCTCATTTGTATGTCTTCTTGGGAGAGATGTCTATTCAGGTCCTCTGCCCATTTTTTATTTGGATTGTTGTTGTTGAATTGTATGAATTCTTTATATATTTTAGATAATAACCCCTTATCAGAAGTGTTGTTTGCAAATACCTTCTCCCATTCATTGGGTTGCCTTTGGATATCTATCCAAAAATTTTTAAAATATTTATTCACAAAGATATGTGCATGACTATGTTCATTGCAGCATTATTCATGGTGGTCAAGACATGGAAACAACCCAAGTATCCTTCGATAGATGGTTGGATAAAGGAAATGTACTAATTATATACAATGGAATACTACTCCGCCATAAGGAAACATGAAGTTCTGTCTTTGTGACAACATAGATGGATCTTGAGACTATCATGCTAAGAGATACAATTTAGACAGAAAAAAAAAATCAAGAATCCTATGATTTCACTCATATAAGATACAAAACTGAAAGCAAGAAATGAACAAACAAGACAAGCAAACAAACAAAAAAATCATAGACACAGACAACAGAGGGAAAGAGGGGTGTGAGGAGGTAGTGAAGGGTAAAGGGGAAATATAGGTTGATGGAAGGAGATTTGACTTTGGATGGTAAACATACAATGCAATATACAGATTATGTATTATAGAACTGTACACTTAAAACGTATATAATGTTATTAACCAATGTCACCTCAATAAATCTAATTCAAATATTTTAATTTGTACATGTATGTTTATAGCAGCATTTTTCATAGTAGTAAAAAAATGGAAACAATAAAAATGTTTGTCATCTGTTGGATGGATAAAAAATGTGATGTATCTGTATAATGCAATATTATTTACAAAACAACAATACCAGCAACAACAACAATTCCAGGCTTGGCTGGAAGCTGCAGAAATGGCCACAATCACAGCCGGGACTCCGTAGCCCACAGGTCATGATACTTGCGACAACATGATGAACCTTGAACACATCATGCTCAGAATCCAGTCACAAAACACAGCGTTTATGATTTCTTTTATGGGAACATCCAGGATAGGCAGATCCATGGATTAGTGGTTGTCAGGGGTTGAGGTATGTGGACTGTCAGTGGTATGTCAGTGGTAGCAGGAATAAGGACTGCATGATATTTTGTACAAGATTTCTTGCTTTTTGTTGTTGTTGTTAATCTCCACCCGAGGATATTTTTCCATTGATGTTTAGAGAGAGTAGAAGATAAGGGGAGAGACAGAGAGAGAGAAACATTGATGTGAGAGAGACACATTGATTGGTTGCCTCCTGAAAGCATGCCAAAGAACTGGGTCCCAAACGGGGCTGACTGGGGATCAAAACTGCAACCGAGGTACATGCCCTTGACTGGATCGAATCTGAGACGCTTCAGTCCGCAGGACACCACTCTGTCCATTAAACCAAACCAACTAGGGCATGAGGTTTCCTTTTGGGATTTGAAATCATTGTGAAATCTGATTGTGGTGATAACTGTACCACTCTGTAATTATTGTGAGAACCCTTTAAAGGTATGTGAAATGTATTTCAAAAAGAAGTGAAAACATTAAACTTAGTATAAAAAGCTGACAATAAAAGAGTGCAAGCTCTGGAGAATGACTCCTTTGATTTGAATCCCAGCTCTGCTACTTACTAGCTGTGCCCCTTTGGACATTTATTTAAACTCGGTGCCTCTATTGACTTATCTATAAAATGGGTCAAATCACAGTGTCTAGTTCACAGTATTGGTGTGAAGAAGAATTGCATTAACTACTATAAAAATGGTTAGAAAAGTGCCTGGCATAGCCTGGGTGGTATGGCTCAGTGGCTTGAACATCATCCCATGCACTGAGAGATCGCTGGTTTGATTCCCAGTCAGGACACATGCCTGAATTGTGGGCTCCATTCCCAGTAGGGGGCATGCAGGAGGCAGCCCATCAATGTTTCTACTCTCTCTTTTCCCTTCCTCTGTCTCTAAAAATCAACAGGAACATATTTTTTAAAAAGAGATAGAAAAGTGCCTGGCACAGTCCAGCCAGCCTGGCTCAGTGTTTGAGCGTCGACCTATAAACCAGGAGTTCACGGTTTGATTCCCAGTCAGGAGGTCACAGTTCAATTCCCAGTTTGTGGGCTCAATTCCCAGTGTGGGGAGTGCCTCAGGAGGCAGCCAATCAATGATTAATGTTTCTCATCATTGATGTTTCTCTCTCTCCCTCTCCCTTTCTCTCTGAAATAAATATTTTAAAAAGTGCCTGGCACAGAGTAAGCACCATGTTAATTTCAACTATGTTACAATCTATAGTTTAGATTATTTAAATCAGCTCTATTTTTCCAAACATAAATTAGGGACAACTTGTACTATTTGGATAAAGAGGCAGGTTAAATTGTTTCGAATGATGTCCTAAGCACCTTTTTTCATGACACCTTTGTTAATTCAAGGAGAGTTTTAGAGACATTCTTCTGAATTATTATAAATTAGAGGCCCAGTGGATGACATTTGTGCACTGAGGGGGGTCAATCAGCCCGACCTGTGCCCTATCGAAGTCCAGGACTCCTTGGGGGATGTCCGAATGCCAGTTTAGGACCGCTCCCCTAAGCTGTCAGTCGGACATCCCCTGAGGGGTTCTTAGCGCTGCAATGGAGGCGGGAGGGGTTTGGGGAAGGGGATTGACCACCAGAGGGCAGCTCCTGCATTGAGCATCTGCCCCCTGGCGGTCAGTGCGCATCATAGTAACCGGTCATCCTGCCATTTGGTTGATTTGTATATTAGCCTTTTATTATATAGGATAGCCATCAGAAAGATGCCCTAACCATCATCACTTACTGTCTCTATTCATATGATCTGTCATAATCAGAATGCTATGTTGGTTCCACAAAGCCATGCTCCTGGGGAAGAAGAAAAAGAAACGGGAATTTGCCCTTACCGAGCAGGTGTTCCATAAAGGTGAGGCCTGGATGCTGCAGAAATGGCCACAATCACAGCTGGGACTCCGTAGCCCACAGGGAGCATGAACTTCTTCATGAACCTGCGCACACTGGAGTAGTTGACCACCGTCAGGTTGCGCGCGGTGAGGAAGAGGTGCAGGCCCTCCAGCAGCATCCAGGTGAAGGAGGCCAGGTAGAGATAGTGTAAGGCACCCGCGATGATGGCGCACAGCACCTGGGGGAGGGGTGAGAGTCACCAGGTGGGATTGTCAGGGTGGAGCATGGCCCCAGGACCTCTCCTATACCTTGGCATTTGGGAGAACTCTGCTGTATATGAAGGAATTGTCAAAAGAAGGTGTGATTTCTAGTTGGGTCAGTCAATGTAACATTGGCTACTTACCCCTCTAACCTTCCCCAAACCCAAAGTCATTTTATTAAGGTGTCCAATGCAAGTGTCCTCCTCATTCCATGGTCAGGGCATGCTTCCTTTGGGACAGTGTCGGTACCTTAGGCTCAGTTCTGTCAATGGCCGTGAGGAAGAGCAGGTGGGCCAGGAAGAGGCAGAGCGAGAGCTGCAGGTGGACTGAGGTGCTGGTGTTCTGGATGGCTTTGCACAGCAGGAAGGTGAGGGCCGCCAGGAGGAGGCACAGCAGAGAGAGGCTCAGCCCCACGTAGGTGATCACAGCCAGGGCGGGATCATCATCCTGGGACCCAGGAAAGAGGAGAGAGCAGTCACACTCTCCTAATCTGGGTTAATCACCCTTCTACCATTTTGAGTTTGGAGTGGGTTCAACAAAATTCGGAGTGGAGGAGCCAAGTGAATTTGTGATGTTTATGGACACTGTTAGAATTCTAGGGGGTTCTGAATTGATTCATCCAGATCCTGTAAAGACTGAGGGATAAGAGAGTCCTCATTCAGGACCAAGCCCTGGAAATCATAGGGTGATTTTCCTTCATGACTATGCTTATAGGTTATCATGTGATAGTCACAGACGCACATGGCTTTGGTTGAGCACCATCCTCCATCCGCATGAAGTGGTACTGTGTGACAGAGTCTGTATCCGGAGACTCGATGTTTAGGGATCAACTCCCCACCTTGGACTTACTCACCTCATCCCTGCAACACCTGTTCCTTACAGATTGAGATCCTTGGTTAAAGAAGGAAAAGTACTGATGATGGTGGTAGCTTAAAATTAATATTTCCAGCCTAATGTTTTATTTGTTTTTTAAAATATATTTTTATTGATCTGACAGGAAAGGAGAGAAAGAGATAGAAACATCAACGATGAGAGAGAATTATTGATCGGCTGCGTCCTGAATACCCCCTACCAAGGATTGAGCCCATAACCCGGGCATGTGCCCTTGACCAGAATCAAATCTGGGACCGTTCAGTTCGCATGCTGATGCTCCATCCACTGAACAAATCTGGCTAGGGCTCCTGACTATTTTTTAAAGATTAAAATTTTTCCTGCCTGATTTTTCAAATCATCTTAAATCCATAAGGAGAACTTAAAACAATTAATTTTAGTGTAAGTATGTGAGAAAGAGAAAGAGGGAAGGACAGAGAGAAAAACAGAAATGTGAATGTGATAAAGAAAATGGAGGACAGCAATCCTCATTTGAGTTGCTTGTGTATGACCCTGACAGGACAACCCAGGTGCACCATGTTTATTTATTGGCTCACATAAATTTCAGAATAATAAATTAAGTTATTTTAGGTGCAACTTGCATGGGAACTTATTACATAGCAATAGACATTGAACAAAGTCCCTTCTCAAGGCTCTCACCTGCACATCATCGTGGGCCATGAGGACAGCAAAGCTGCTGAGGTGGCTGCATTGGCAGGTGGTGCTGGTGTCTCCGGTGGCCACCATCCAGCAGCCTTTGGTAGACCAATGACCACTTCCATTCTGGCCCGGCTTCCAGAAGACACAGAACACCTTCTGCCTTGGCCCTGTGGTCACTGACTGTAGGAACAGAGCAATGTGTGAGCTGGTGATTAGGTGCTCAGAAATGCTGACCCAAATCCTGCTTGTGATGGGCTTCCCTGGGGAGATGATGCACCCATGGGAAAGCCCCTGAACGCCAAGACTGTGTCCAGGTCTCAGGCCTCTTCCACACCCACAGCCCCGTTTCACCAGCACTCACATGCTTGAAGACAAAGGTGACTGGAGAGCTGAGGTTCTGAGTGTCCTTGTTGCTCACAAAGGCTGTTATGACATCTGAGAGCAGGACAGGGTAGACTTCCTGCATCAGGCCCTTGTGTGTCTCATGCAGAACTGACTGCTCCTCAGTTTCCAGGACCAGGGAGGCCTCAACCAGCAACTTGCCCATCCCTGGAGCGGAGACAAGGCCCACCACAGAAGGGCCTACAAGACAAGGACAAGGTTTACACCTTGGGTTGTCTCAAAGGCCCCCTTCCTTCTGGGATTCTCTCCTTTGACCCTCCACAGCCTTCATTTCCCTTTAATATTTAATTTTCTGTTTGTTACATCCTTGGGTGACTTGTTCCACTGTAAATCCTCATTGACCTTCTCTCCACCTCAGTCATTACCTGAGCCACCTGAGTCCTGCACCACATCCCAGTTCACCAGCATCTTTGCCTGATTAATGCTCAGGGTGACATTCTTGTCTCCTTGCTTCTTCACCTCCAGGGACAGTTCTATGAATTGTGGGAGTTATATAAGGGAATTAGATTAGTAACTGTGCCAGCAGTTGTAGCTATAATATCATTTTTATGTATAGATATCTTTTATATGTATTATGTTACACTGTATACCATATCTACACTAATAAAAGAGAAAAATGGTAATTGGCGTACGACGATACCCTTTTCATTGGCTAATCAGGGCTATATGCAAATTAACTGCCAACTAAGATTGGCAGTTAACTGCCAACAAGATGGCGGTTAATTTGCATATGTAGGCACAATGCAGGGAGGCGAAAGGGAAAGCAGGAAGAAGCCCCCTGCCACTGACAGTGATCGGAAACCCAGGGGGGAGCTAAGAGCTGGGGGGCAGGGCAAAGGCGGCCCAGGGGCCGCCTTTGCCCTGCCCCCCAGCCATGATCGGAGAATCAGGCGCCTTTGCCGCCCTGGCCAGTGATAGCAGGAAGTAGGGGTGGAGCCAGCGATGGGAGCTGGGCATGGTCGAAGCTGGCAGTCCCGGGAGCTAGGGGTCCCTTGCCTGGGCCTAAAGCAGAGCCCACGATCGCGGGGCCGCTGCAGCTGCGGGTCCCCGCTGCCCGAGCCGGACGACTCAGCCAGAGGCGTTAGGCCTGGGCCGGGGTGGAGCCTGCAACCGCGGGGAGCTGGGGGTCCCCTGCCCAGGCCTGACACCTCTGCTGGAGGCCTCAGGCCTGGTCAAGGGGCCGATCCGGTGATTGGTGATTGGAGGGTGATGAGGGTCAACTCCTCTGGCCGAGTCATCAGGCCTGGGCGGGGGGCTGAGCTGGGGATTGGGGGGATATGATGGTCCCCTTGCCCAGGCCTGAAGCCTGGGTCAGAGGCGTCAGGCTTGGGCGGGGGCCAGAGCCAGTGATCGGGGGGAGATGGGGGTCCCCTGTCCAAGCCTGACACCTCTGGCGGAGGTGTCAGGCCTGGGCAAGGGGCCGATCAGGTGATCAGAGGGTGATGGGGGTCTATGCCTCTGGCTGAGGCATTAGCCCTGGGCAAGGGGCAGAGCCAGCAATCGGAGGGGTCTGGGGGTCCCCTGCCCAGGCCTGATGCCTGGGCCAGAGGCATCAGGCCTGGGCTGGGGGCAGAACCAGTGATGGGGGGAAATGAGGGTCACCTGCCCAGGCCTGACACCTCTGTCAGAGGCATCAGGCCTGGGCAAGGGGCCGATCCTGTGATTGGAGGGTGATGGGGGTCAATGCCTGAGGGCTCCCAGTATGTGAGAGGGGGCAGGCTGGGCTGAGGGACACCCCCCCCCACACACACACCCAGTGCACGAATTTCGTGCACCGGGCCCCTGGTATATATATAATCTCCTATATAAAAGCCTAATATGCTAAGTGACCAGTCGCCCAGTCGCTCGTGTTATTTATAACATTATTATAGATATACCAAATAATGCCATATATATGTTATAATAATACACATATTTTGTTTACATAATAATGATATATACCAATCTGAATTTTCAAAGGATTATCAGAGAAACTACGAAATATAACCTGAATGAAATAAACAAATTCTTATAGACCCATGAACTATAAAAGTAATTGAAGAAGTACAGTTTGAACAGACCAGTCACAAGTAAGGAGATCGACTCTGTAATCAAAACTTCTAAATGAAAGTTCAGACCTGAATTCGACTAAGCATTTAAGGAAGAGTTAACACCAATTCTTGTACACTCCTAAAAAATAGAATGAAAAGGAACACTGAATAATTTTATGAGGCCACAATTACTCTAAAAACCAAACTAGAAAAAGATATCAAAAGAAAACAAAACTATAAACCATTAACTCTTATGAACATAGATGCAAAAATCTTCAACAAAATATTAAAAAAATTATCCTAGAAGGCTCAAGACTTGTCCACTGAAAACTATAAAATATTGCTAAAGAAATTTAAAAACCCTATATAAATGGAAAGGTATGCTGTGATTATGAATTGGAAGGCTTAATATTTTAAACATGGCAAGATTCCCAAAAGTGATCTACAAATTCAATGCAATACTAACAATATTCCAAAAGAATATATATTTTTTTGCAAAAATAGAAAAGCTCATCCTAAAATTCATATGGTATTGCAAGTGGCCCCAATACCCAAACAATATTGAAAATGAAAAGCAAAGTTGGAGGACTCACACTTTCTGATTTCAAAATTTATTACTAGTATACAGTAATCAGAGCAATATGGTACTGCCATATCAGTAGACATATAAGCCCTCAAAATAAAATTGAGAGTCCAGAAATAAACCCATTTATTTATGGTCAACTGATTTTCAACAGAATCCTTCAATGAGGGAAAGAATAGTCTCTCCTGTAAATGATGCTGGGGCATCTGGCTCTACACAAGCAAAAAAAGGAAGATGCACCCACACCTCATACAATACATAAAAATTGGGTCAAAATGGGTCAAAGACCTACATTTAAGATCTAAAAGTAGAACAGTTAGGCCCAGCCCATGTATTTCAGTGATTGAGCATCTACCCAGGAAACAAGAGGCGCCCCAAATCCCCCTGTCTTCCCCCAGACAGGGCACATGCCTGGGTTGCAGGCTCTGTCTCCTGTGGGGGTGTGCAGGAGGCAGCCAATCAATGATGTTTCTCTCTCATTGATGTTTCTATCTCTCTCCCTTCCTCTCTCTCTAAAAAATCAATAAAGATATTAAAACTACAATAAAAATAGAAGTTAGTAGAAAACAGGAGTAAATGTTCATGACCTTACATTTGGCAATCAATTCTTAGATATGACACAAATATACAACAACAAAAGAAAAAATGTGTAAGACAGGCTTTACCAAAACTTAATGTACCTATTTATTAAAGTAAAAGGACTATGAAGAAAGTGAAAAGAATATATAGTTTGGGAAAACATATTAACAAATCACATGTCTCATGAGGGTCTACTAGCAAATATATAAAGAACACTTGAAACTAAACAACAAACAGCCCAATTAAAAAATAAGCAAAGGACTTGAACAGATATTTCTCAAAAGAAGATATACAAATGTTGACCAATCATATGAAAAGATGTTAAATATCAGTAGTCATTAGGGAAATGCAAATCAAAACCTTAATGAGTTGTCACCTGACACAATAGAAAGGCTTTAATAAAACCAAAACAAAATGGAAGTGTGATGTTTTGTTGGGGTTGGGGGCCACAGCCATTTTGCAAAATAGTTTGGTGGCTCCTAAAGGTTGAACATATAATTATCATATCACTCAGCAATTCATCTCCTACATATGGACCCAAAGAACTGAAGCAGTTGTTCAAACAGAAACTTGCACACCAATATCATAATAACTCTATTCACAATAGTCAAAGGGTGGCAACAATTCAATGTCCATAAATGGATGAATGGATAAACAAAAGGTGGTGTATACATGCAATGGAATAATATTTAACCATATGGTATATGCTACCATGCGGATAACCTTGAAAACAGTATGCTAGGTGAAAGAAGCTACTATAAGGTCATGTATTGTATGATTCCATTTATATGAAATGTGCAGAATTAGCTAATTCATAGAGACAGAAAACAGATAAATGCTTGCCAAAGGTTGGGGGAGGGAGAAATGAGAAGTAACTGCTTAGTGGGTGCAGTGTTCATTTCTGGGATGATGAAAACACTTTAGAAATAGAGGTGATGGCCTGTTTGGGGGTAGGCGTGCAGGAAGCAGCCCCTATTTAAAAAAAAAATATTTTTTATTATTGATAGTATTACAGTTATTTGTTTTATTATGGTAAATTTCACATAACATAAAATCCACCATTTTAATCAAAGTGTACATATATCTCCCATTTCCTCTCCTTTACCCCCTCTTCCCAGCCCGTACCCCTACCCCCAGATTTCACTACTCTATTGCCCGTGTCCATGGCCTATGCATATAAGTATATAGGTTCTTTGGTTTATCTCATCATTGATGTTTCTATCTCTCCCGCTCCCTCTCTCTGAAATCAACAAAAGCATATTAAAAAAAAATAGACTTGATGGTTGTTCAATTCTGTGAATGTATTAAATGTCACTGAATTGTACACTTTGATTAAAATGGTGGATTTTATGTTATGTGAAATTTACCACAATAAAACAAATAACTTAAATATCAGGTAATATTAAATTGTATTCTTCCAAATTTAATAACTTGTTTTCTTTTGAAGCCATTTCTATTTTATCTTAAATTATTTATTATAATTATTTCATCTGCTGATAATTTATATTACAATGAAAATGTGTAGTATTGATAATTTTTTTCATTTTCTTTTAATCTTATATTTTAATATGTTTATGAGCATAACAGGGAGGTACAATGCTGGAGGCTAAGAACAGTAGTTAGCATAATAAATGGGAGAAGTTCAGAAGGCTGATGGACATCTTCAGCAGGGCTGAAGATCTGCATATTATTACCTGCTGCCAAACAGTTGAGGTCAATTCCCCTAACCTGATAATCCTTTATTGTTTACCAAACCTTACCTTTGATATGTATATCTACTTTGCTAAAGGGTAAAATGTGTGAATAAAAAGCTGTGGGTCCAGAGTGGGGGGGCGGGGAAGGAACCCGCTCCCCTAGAGGGTGATGTCTCCGGCTGGCTTCCCCAATGCTTTCCAAATCTATATTTCCTGTCTAGTTTATCCATTTACGTTGCAGCCCCTTCTCCAGATTCCTGAACCCTTGCTGCAACAGGTTGCAGCAGTACAAGTGTGATCACTCAGCTCTAGTGCGATGGGAAGAGGAATGAGGTGAGGAGCAGGCAGAGCAGAGCCTGGGGGCAGGCGGTGTTACTTGCCTGTTCTTGCAGCTGTCCTGAAGGTCAGTGGCCCATTGGGCAAGGCCTTGCTCAGCTCTCTCAGGACGTGCTCCTGGCCAGTGAGCAGGTTAGTGGCCACACAGTGCTGCTCTGAATGGGGCAGAGTATCCAGGTCCCCCGGGTTCTCCAGCAGATTATCCACCTCCTGTATGATGTCCTGGGGGGATGGGGACACAGAACCAGTGGATCTTGTGCCAGAGAAGCTTCAGGAAGATTCTGCCCACTCAGCTTCTGAGAACAGACCCTAGAGCCTGTCTATTTGGGGACAAAGGTGGTACTGATAGGATTCCCTGGGTCTTTGCTAGTGAAATCCGCCACTCAGAGTTCAATCCCTGGTCAAGACTACCAAGGACAATGCAAGTTCAGCGGCCAGAACAAGAGGAAAGGTGTTAGTTAGTGCGTCTAAGAGTGAGTACAAATACTTGGACTGCTCTTCCCACCCACCCTGGGACAGCGGGGCCTCAGAACAGGGCGCCATTGTGTTGGGGTCGGTCTCCTTTCAGACCAAGGCTTCCTCTGGTCTCTATGGGATGCCTCCACCTGCCTCCCCTGGGTCCTGTCCTTACCTGGATGGTGTCCTGGGCCGAGGCAGACTTGAAGTTTCTGAGCAGGTCCTGAATTCTTTCAAAGAAGTGGGAGAGACTCTGGGGAAAGGAGATGAGGCCTTAGAGAGCTTCATGCATGGGTCAGGGAGCGTGGGGAAATGGGTGGATGGTGGGATGAATGGAGGGACCTTGCCTTCTGGTCCCAGCTGGAGTCATTCACCTGGCTCTTGATTCCAGGGGGCGGGTTCCAGGTAAGGAAGGAAATCTCTGCAGGGGACAGAACAGCAGTTCATTAGGTGTGTGAATGTGTGTGTGTGTGTGTGTGTGTGTGTGTGTGTGTGAGAGAGAGAGAGAGAGAGAGAGAGAGAGAGAGAGAGAGAGAGAGAGTTGGAGGCAGGATCTAGGGTCAGGTCCTACTTTCACACTGAGTAGTCCTTTGTTTATTCAGGAATCTGGGCCCCTCCCCTCTCTGTGCCCCACCCCCTTCCTGTGTCCAGTCCCCCCCCCCCCGCCAACGCCTTGGCTGGAGGTGATGACCCGGGCTGACTGCACATCCCTGAGTGGCGGTCACGGGGTTATGGGAAGTGTGCAGAGGCCTGACCCACAGCAGGTCAGCCCCCACAGAGGTACAGGTTGTGAGATATTAGATACCTTTGACCCAGTTAGTAATTAGCTGTTGCCTGGGGTCCCCAGGAGCCTTCCCCTTGGTACCCCAGCTCCTTCTGCAGGACCCCCAGATCTTTTCCCATTTAGTCTCAAAGAATGGAAGCCTGGCCCAGCAGGGCACCCACAGCATTCAATGTGCTGAGTTCCTGTGGCTGCTGGTGAATATGTGATCAGGTGGTTTGAGCTGTGGGTCTTTGGGAATGTGGGATCTGAACTCCGAACCTTCTTCACAGACGGTGTTGTTTGGGCCATTGGGGGACCCAGGAACCGGCTTCCAGCCAGACCTGCAGCGGCACTCATGGCTGCCCTTGGTGTTGTGGCATTGGGTGGATTTGTGGCAGGAGTTTTTCCCTGAGGTACATTCATTCACATCTGAGGACAAAGCCAGAGACAATGTGAGGCCCTCCCTCCAATCCTTGCTCACATCCTTCCTGCTCCTTCTCTCAAATCCCTTAGCAATTCACACCGAGGACACCCCACTACGCCCCACTCACCAGCCACCTAGCCCAACAGGATACATAATAGTGGTGCCATTTTCCACTGTGAAAGCACCATAAACTCAGAGTGCCCCTACAAGATGGACAGGACAGGACTGTGTGTGTGCAAGTGACATGCTAAAGCTGAAACAGCTAACTGGAGAGCACAAGGCTTGACCTTACAAAATCGAACAAATGTTAAAGGAAAACTCATTCGGCAAGCCCAAGAGTTGCAGAAACATGCCCCCTTTGAATGAATATATTACAGGAACTTCCGAGACCATAACCCTTGCACAGCCCCTAGGAGGAAGGACGCCTGACAGAAGGGCAAAGAGCAAGGCCATAAAACAACCACTGGCAGCACGCTCCAGATATGCACCAGCAGAAGCTGCCATGGCCCTCCCTGATATTGTATAAACAGAAGCCGCCTGTAGTGCCGTATAGACATGAGTGTCCACCAAGGCCTGCAGCTCTCCCCACCTGCATAAAAAGCCTGCCCCCTTTCCATGCAGCACTGACTCTTTCTCGAGATCGGTCCACCTGCACCCAGGTGCCATGAATAAATATTATTTTGACTACACTAAACCTTGAGTCTGTTCTGTGTGACCTGGCCCAATCCCCAACCTTTCAAAAACTGTTCACCTGTGCGCTAGGATGGACTGTGACAGGACCTGTGATGGACATCTAACGAGGAAGGATACCACACGGATAGCTCCCACGTGCTGAGGCTGTGAGCTGCGGGCTGTGGGCTGTGTTACCACTGGTACAGAGCTGCACTCATGCCCTTATTAGAACAGATTCAGAGGCTCATCCCTGCCTGGCCCCGGTGCCCTCTCCTCACTGCCTGCACTGGGCACACACCATTGCTGAAAGGGCTGCCTCGTCTCTGCCAAAGCGCCTTATGGCAGCTGCCTTTAGGATGACCCAGCAGCATAAAGAAGGTGTGGTACATTTATGGGATCTGAACTCTGAACCTTCACAGACGGTGTGATGTGGGCCACTGGGGGACCCAGGAACCGGCTTCCAGCCAGGGCAGCAGCGGCACTCATAGCTGCCCTCCGTGTTGTGGCATTGGGCGGATTTGTGGCAGGAGTTTTGCCATGAAGTACATTCATCCACGTCTGAGGAGAAACCAGAGAGAGTGTCAGGCCCTCCCTCCCGCTCCCTGCATGTAATGCTCCTGCCCGTTTTTTCAAATTACACTTAAGACACCCCACTAAATCCTGCCTATAACCCACCTAGCCCCACATATACAAAGTTGTGGTGACATTTTACACTGTAAAAGCCCCATGAGCTCAGGGCGCCTCTAAGGGTGACAGGGCAGGGCTTTGTGTCATCCCAAAGCTGTGTTCCCAAACTGTGGGGTGCGAGAGTAAGGGAGGACCTGTGATGGATTTCTAACCAGGGAGGCTGACACACTGATAGTTCCCACGTGCTGTGGCAGTGGGATGTGGCACCACTGTGCCCAGAGCTGCGCTCATGCCCTTATTAGAACAGATTCCAAAGCACAGCCCTGCCTGGCCCAGGGTCTCCTCTCCTCACTGCCTGCACTGGGCACCACCATTGCAGAAAGTGCTGCCCCTTTTCTGCCAAAGCCCCTTATGGCAGCTGCATTTAAGGTGGCTCAGCAAAGTAAAGAAGATGTGGTAAGTTTATGGGATCTGAACTCCGAACCTTCACAGACGGTGTGGTGTGGGCCACTGGAGGACCCAGGAACCGACTTCCAGCCAGGGCGGCAGTGGCACTCATAGCTGCCCTCCGTGTTGTGGCATTGGGCGGATTTGTGGCAGGAGTTTTGCCCTGAGGTACATTCATCAACGTCTGAGAAGAAACCAGAGAGAGTGTCAGGCCCTCCCCCCGCTCCCTGCATGTAATGCTCCTGCCCATTTTTTCAAATTACACTTAAGACACCCCACTAAATCCTGCCTATAACCCACCTGACCCCACATATACAAAGTTGTGGTGACATTTTACACTGTAAAAGCCCCATGAGCTCAGGGCGCCTCTAAGGGTGACAGGGCAGGACCGTGTGTGTGTGTGTGTGTGTGTGTGTGTGTGTGTGTGTGTGTAAGTGTCATCCCAGAGGTGGTTCCCCCTACTGTAGGGCAGGATGCAGTGAGGGAGGACCTGTGTTGGACTTCTAACCGGGGAGGCTGCCACACTGATAGCTCCCACGTGCTGAGGTGGTGGGCTGTGTGCTGTTGGCTTGGCACCACTTCATCCAGAGCTGCACTCCTGCCCTTATTGGAACAGAATCTGAAGCTCAGCCCGCTCAGCCCAGGTGCCCTCTCCTCACTGCCTGCTGGGCACACACTATTGCTGAAAGTGCGCCCCCTTCACTGCCAAAGCGCCTTTTGGCAGCTTCCTTTAAGACGCCTGAGAAAATAAATAAGACAAGGTACGTTTATGGGATCTGAACTCCGAACCTTCACAGACGGTGTTGTGTGGGCCATTGGGGGACCCAGGAATTGGCATCCAGCCAGGGCGGCAGCGGCACTCATAGCTGCCCTCGGTGTTGTGGCATCGGGTGGATTTGTGGCAGGAGTTTCGCCCAGAGGTGCATTCATCCACATCTGAGGACAAACCAGAGAGAGTGTCAGGCTCTCCTTCTACTCCCTGCACACAACCCTTCTGCCTCTTCTCTCAAAGTAAACCGAGGACACCCCCACAACACCCTGCTTAACAGCCACCAACCCGGACAGTATACAAAGTTGGGTGACCTTTTCCGCTGTAAGAGGACCACAAGCTCAGAGCACCCTTGCAAGGTGAACAGGGCAGGACTGTGTGTGCCAGTGTCATTCCAAAGCTGTGTCCCCACCTGTGGGGCAGGATTGACTGGGGAGGATCTGTGATGGACTTATAAACAGAAAGGCTGCCACACTCATAGCTACCGTGTGCTGAGGCTGTGGGCTGTGGCACCCCTGCACCTAGAGCTGCACTCCTGCCCTTATTAGAACAGAATCTCAGCTCAGCCCTGCCCGGCCCCGGTCCCCTCTCCTCACTGCCTGCACTGGGCACACACCATTGCTGAAAGTGCTGCCCCTTTTCTGCCAAAGCTCCTTATGGCAGCTGCCTTTCAGATGGCTCAGCCAAGTAAAGAAGATGTGGTTCTTTTATGGGATCTGAACTCCAAACCTTCACAGACGGTGTTGTTTGGACCATTGGGGGTCCCAGGAACCGGCTTCCAGCCAGGGCTGCAGCGGCACTCATAGCTGCCCTCGGTGTTGTGGCATCGGGTGGATTTGTGGCAGGAGTGTTGCCCCGAGGTACATTCATCCACATCTGAGGACAAACCAGAGAGAGTGTCAGGCTCTCTCTCCACTCCCTGATCTCAAAGCTCCGACACATTCTTTCAAATTACACCCAGGACACAATGATAAACCCTACCTAAAACCCACCTAGCCCGACATATACAAACTTGTGGTTACATATTCCACTGTAAAAGCTCCATAAAGTCAGAGCACCCCAGCAAGGTGGACAGGGCAGGGCTGAATGTCATCCCAAACCCTTGACCCCTACTGTGGGGTAGGATAGTCTATGGGAGGGCCTGTGATGGACTTCTAACAAGGGAGGTAGCCACACTCATCCCCTTATTAGAACATTTCTGAAGCTCAGCCCTGCCTGGGCCAGGTGCCCTCTCCTCACTGCCTGCACTGGGCACACACCATTGCTGGAAGTGCTGCCCCTTCTCTACCAAGGATCCTACTGGCAGCTACCTTTAAGATGGCTCAGCCCAGTAAATAAATGTGGTTCATTTATGGCAGCGGTTCTCAACCTGTGGGTCACGACCCCTTTGGCGGTCAAACAACCCTTTCACAGGGGTCGCCTAAGACCATCCTGCATATCAGATATTTACATTATGATTCATAACAGTAGCAACATGACAGTTATGAAGTAGCAATGAAAATTTTATGGTTGCGTCACAACATGAGGAACTGTATTTAAAAAGCCAGAAGGTTGAGAATCACTGATTTATGGGATCTGAACTGCGAACCTTCACAGACAGTGTTGTTTGGGCCATTGGGGGACCCAGGAACCGGCTTCCAGCCAGGGCGGCAGCGGCACTCATAGCTGCCCTCGGTGTTGTGGCATTGGGTGGATGGGTGGCAGGAGTATTGCCTCGAGGTACATTCATCCACATCTGAGGACAAACCAGAGAGAGTGTCAGGCCCTCCCTCTACTCCCTGCACATAAAGCTTCCTTCCCCTTCTGAAAACAGACACCGATGACACCCCCACTACTCCCTGCTTAAATCCACCAGGCCTGACAGTATGCAAAGTTGTGGTGACATTTTCCACTATAGAAGCACCATAAGCTTAGAGCACCCCTGCAAGGTGGAGAGGGCAAAATTGTGTGTGTGTGTGTGTGTGTGTGTGTGTGTGTGTGTGTGCCAGTGTCATCCCAAAGCTGTGCCTCCATTTGTGGGGAGGATGGATTGGGGGAGGACCTGTGATGGACTTCTAAGCAGGGAGGCTTCCACTCTGAGAGCTCCCACGTGCTGAGGCTGTGGGCTGTGACATCGCTGTGCCCAGAGCTGCGCTCATGCCCTAATTAGAACAGAATCTAAGCTCAGCCCTGCCCAGCCCAGCCCACCATCTCCTCACTGCCTGCGCCGGGCACACGCCATTGCTGAAAGTGTTGCCCTTTCTCTGCCAAAGTCCTATGGCAGCTTCCTTTCAGATGGCCCAGAAACATAGAGAATTCGAGGTTCATTTATGGGATCTGAACTCCGAACCTTCACAGACGGTGTTGTGTGGGTCATTGGGGGACCCAGGAATCGGCTTCCAGCCTGGGCTGCAGTGGCACTCATAGCTGCCCTTGGTGTTGTGGCATTGGGTGGATTTGTGGCAGGAGTTTTGCCCGGAGGTGCATTCATCCACATCTGAGGACAAATCAGAGAGAGTTTCAGACCCTCCCTCCACTCTCTGCACACAACCCTCCTGCCCTTTCTCTTAAAGTACACCGAGGACACCCCCAGTACAACCTGCTTAACAGCCACCTAGCCCTACAGTATACAAGCTTGTGGTGACATTTTCCACTGTAGAAGCACCATAAGCTCAGAGCACCCCTGCAAGGTGGACAGGGCAGGACTGTGTTGTGTGTTGTGTGTGTGTGTGTGTGTGTGTGTGTGTGTGTGTGTGCCAGTGTCATCCCAAAGCTGTACTTCTATCTCTAGGACAGGATGGACTGTAGCAGGACCTGTGATGGACTTCTAACCATGGAGGCTGCCACTCTGATAGCTCCCACGTGCTGAGGTGGTGGGCTGTGGGCTGTGGGCTTGGCACCACTTCATCCAGAGCTGTGCTCATGCCCTTATTGGAACAGAATCTGAAGCTCAGCCCTGCAGGCCCAGGTGCCTTCTCCTCACTGCCTGCGCTGGGCATACACCATTGCTGAAAGTGCTGCCCCTTCCCTGCCAGAGCTCCTTATGGCAGCTGCCTTTAAGAAGACTCAGTCAAGTAAAGAAGATGTACATTTATGGGATCTGAACTCCGAACCTTCACAAACAGTGTTGTTCGGGCCATTGGGGGTCACAGGAACCGGCTTCCAGCCAGGGCGGCAGCGGCACTCATAGCTGCCCTCGGTGTTGTGGCATTGGGTGGATTTGTGGCAGGAGTTTTGCCCTGAGGTACATTCATCCACATCTGAGAACAAACCAGAGAGATTGTGAGGACCACCCTGAATTGCCAGCACACAAAGCTCCTGCCAGGTCTCTCAAATTACACTCTGGACACCCTCCAAACCCTGCCTAAAAGCCACCTAGTCCAACAGTATAGAAAGTTGTTGTGACATTTGCCACTGTAGAAGCACCATAAGCTTAGAGCGCCCCTGCAAGGTGGACAGGGCAGGACTGTGTGTGAGTGTGTGCAAGTGTCAACCCTAAGATGTGCCCTAACCTGTTGGGCAGGAGGGACTGCGCGAGGACCTGTGATGAATTTGTAACCAGGGAGGTTGCCACACTGACAGCTCCCATGTGCTGAGGCTGTGGGCTGTGGCACCCCTGCACCTAGAGCTGCACTCCTGCCCTTATTAGAACAGAATCTAAGCTTAGCCCTGCCAAGCCCAGCCCACCATCTCCTCACTGTCTGCACTGGGCACACGTCATTGCTGAAAGTGTTGCCCTTTCTCTGCCAAAGCTCCTTATGGCAGCTCCCTTTAAGGTGGCTCAGCCAAGTAAAGAAGATGTGGTTCATTTATGGGATCTGAACTCTGAACCTTCACAGACGGTGTTGTGTAGGCCATTGGGGGACCCAGGAACCGGCTTCCAGCCAGGGCGGCAGCGGCACTCATAGCTGCTCTCGGTGTTGTGGCATTGGGCAGATTGGTGGCAGGAGTTTTGCCCAAAGGTGCATTCATCCACATCTGAGGACAAACCACAGAAAGTGTCAGGCGATATCTCAACTCACTGCATGCATAGCTCCTGCCCATTTTCTGAAATTAAACTCTGGACACCCCACTAAACCTTGCCTAAAGCCCACCTAGCCCAACATATACAAACTTGTGGTGACATGTTCCACTGTAAAAGCACCATACGCTCAGAGCACCCCTGTAAGGCGGACAGGGCAGGACTGTGTGTGTGTGTGTGTGTGTGTGTGTAAGTGTCATCCCAGAGCTGGTTCCCCCTACTGTAGGGCAGGATGCAGTGTGGGAGGACCTGTGTTGGCCTCTTAACCGGGGAGGCTGCCACACTGATAGCTCCCACGTGCTGAGGTGGTGGGCTGTGGGCTGTTGGCTTGGCACCACTTCATCCAGAGCTGCACTCCTGCCCTTATTGGAACAGAATCTGAAGCTCAGCCTGCTCAGCCCAGGTGCCCTCTCCTCACTGCCTGCTGGGCACACACTATTGCTGAAAGTGCATCCCCTTCACTGCCAAAGTGCCTTTTGGCAGCTTCCTTTAAGATGTCTGAGAAAATAAATAAGACAAGGTACGTTTATGGGATCTGAACTCCGAACCTTCACAGATGGTGTTGTTTGGACCATTGGGGGACCCAGGCATCGGCTTCCAGCCAGGGCGGCAGCGGCACTCATAGCTGCCCTCGGTGTTGTGGCATCGGGTGGATAAGTGGCAGGAGTTTTCTCCCGAGGAACATTCATTCACATCTCAGGACAAACCAGAGAGAGTGTAGGGCCCTCTCTCCACTCCCTGATCTCAAAGCTCTGGCACATTCTTTCAAATTACCCCAAGGACACAATGCTAATCCCTACCTAAAAGCCACCTAACCCGACATATACAAAGTGGTGGATACATATTCCACTGTAAAAGCTCCATAAGTTCAGAGCACCTCTGTAAGGTTGACAGGGCAGGGCTGAATGTCATCCCAAACCCTTGACCGCTACTGTGGGGCATGATAGTCTATGGGAGGGCCTGTGATGGACTTCTAACAAGGGAGGTTGCGACACTCATGCCCTTATTAGAACAGAATCAGAGCTCAGCCCTGCCTGGCCTAGGTGCTCTCTCCTCACTGTCTGCACTGGGCACACACTGTTGCTGAAAGTGCTGCCCCTTCTCTGCCAAAGCTCCTTATGGCACCTGCCTTTCAGGTGGCTCAGCAAAGTAAAGAAGATGTGGTACATTTATGGGATCTGAGCTCTGAACCTTCACAGACGGTGTAGTTTGGGCCATTGGGGGACCCAGGTATCGGCTTCCAGCCAGGGCGGCAGCGGCACTCATAGCTGCCCTCGGTGTTGTGGCATTGGGCGGAATAGTGGCAGGAGTTTTGTCTGGAGGTGCATTCATCCACATCTGAAGACAATCCAGAGAGAGTGTCAGGCCTTCCCTGCATTCCCTGCACATAAGCCCTCCTGCCCCTTCTCTTAGAGTACACTTGGGACAGTCCACTAAACTGGGCCTGATAGCCACCTAGCCCGACATATTCAAAGTTGTGGTGACATTTTCCAACCTTAAAAGGACATTAAGCTCATAGCACCCCTGCAAGTGGGACAGGGCAGGGCTATGTGTGTGTGTGCCAGTGTCATCGCAAAGCTGTGTCCCCTAACTGTGGGGCAGGATGGACTGGGGGAGGACCTGTGCTAGACTTCCAATCAGGGAGGCTGCCACACTGATAGCTCCCCATGTGCTGCGGCTGCGGGCTGTGGGCTGTGGCCCCGCTGGGCCCAGAGCTGCACTCCTGTTATTAGAACAGAATCTGAAGCTCAGCCTCGCCTGGCCCAGGTGCCCTCTCCTCACTGCTGCACTGGGCACACACCATTGCTGACGGTGCTGCCCGTCTCAACCAAAGCCCATTAGGGAAGCTTCCTTTCAGATGGCTCAGCAACATAAAGAAGATGTGGTCCATTTATGGGTACCGAACTTCGAACCTTCACAGGTGGTGTTGTGTGGACCACTGGGGGACCCAGGAATCGGCTTCCATCCAGGGCGGCAGCGGCACTCATAGCTGCCCTCGGTGTTGTGGCATTGGGTGGATTTGTGGCAGGAATTTTGCCCTGAGGTACATTCATTCACATCTGTGGACAAACCAGAGAGAGTGTCAGGTCCATCCTCCATTCCCTGCATGCAAAACTCTTGTCACTTCTCTCAAATTACACTCTGGACACCCACTAAAACCTGCTTAAGAGTTACTTAGTTGGAACTGTATACAAAGTTGTTGTGACGTTTTCCACTGTAGAAGCACCATAAGCTTAGAGCGCCTCTCCAAGTTGGACAGGACAGGACTGTGTGTGAGTGTGTGCAAGTGTCATCCCTAAGATGTGCCCTAACCTGTTGGGCAGGAGGGACTGGGCGAGGACCTGTGATGAATTTGTAACCAGGGAGGTTGCCACACTGGCAGCTCCCATGTGCTGAGGCTGTGGGCTGTGGCACCAATGCGCCTAGAGCTGCACTCCTGCCCTTATTAGAACAGAATCTAAGCTTAGCCCTGCCAAACCCAGCCCACCATCTCCTCACTGTCTGCACCGGGCACACGTCATTGCTGAAAATGTTGCCCTTTCTCTGCCAAAGTCCTATGGCAGCTGCCTTTCAGATGGCTCAGCCAAGTAAAGAAGATGTGGTTCATTTATGGGATCTGAACTCCGAACCTTCACAGACGGTGTTGTGTGGGCCACTGGGGGACCCAGGAATCGGCTTCCAGCCGGGGCGGCAGCGGCACTCATAGCTGCCCTTGGTGTTGTGGCATTGGGCGGATTTGTGGCAGGAGATTTGTCTGGAGGTGCATTCATCCTCATCTGAGGACAAAGCAGAGATAGCGTCAGGTGATATCTCAACTCGGTGCATGCAAAGCTCCTGCCCATTTTCTGAAATTACACTCTGGACACCCCACTAAGCCTTGTGTAAAGCTCACCTAGCCCAACATATACAAACTTGTGGTGACGTTCCCCACTGTAAAAGCACCATAAGCTCAGAGCGCCCCTGTAAGGCGGACAGGGCAGGACTGTGTGTGTGTGTGTGTGTGTGTGTGTGTGTGTGTGTGTAAGTGTCATCCCAGAGCTGGTTCCCCCTACTGTAGGGCAGGATGCAGTGAGGGAGGACCTGTTTTGGACTTCTAACCGGGAGGCTGCCACACTAATAGCTCCCACGTGCTGAGGTGGTGGGCTGTGGGCTGTGGGCTTGGCACCACTTCATCCAGAGCTGCACTCCTGCCCTTATTGGAACAGAATCTGAAGCTCAGCCCGCTCAGCCCAGGTCCCCTCTCCTCACTGCCTGCTGGGCACAAACTATTGCTGAAAGTGCGCCCCCTTCACTGCCAAAGCGCCTTTTGGCAGCTTCCTTTAAGATGCCTGAGAAAATAAATAAGACTAGGTACGTTTATGGGATCTGAACTCCGAACCTTCACAGATGGTGTTGTTTGGACCATTGGGGGACCCAGGCACCGGCTTCCAGCCAGGGTGGCAGCGGCACTCATAGCTGCCCTCCGTGTTGTGGCATTGGGTGGATTTGTGGCAGGAGTTTTGCCCGGAGGTGCATTCATCCACATCTGAGGACAAATCAGAGAGAGTTTCAGACCCTCCCTCCACTCTCTGCACACATCCCTCCTGCCCCTTCTCTCAAAGTACACCGAGGACACCCCCAGTACAACCTGCTAACAGCCACCTAGTCCTACAGTATACAAACTTGTGGTGACATTTTCTACTGTAGAAGCACCATAAGCTCAGAGCACCCCTGCAAGGTGGACAGGGCAGGACTGTGTTGTGTGTTGTGTGTGTGTGTGTGTGTGTGTGTGTGTGTGTGTGCCAGTGTCATCCCAAAGCTGGACCCCAACCTGTGGGGCAGGGTGGACTGTGGGAGAACCTGTGATGTTCTTCTAACCAGGGAGGCTGACACACTGATAGCTGCAACGTGCTGAGGCTGTGGGCTGTGGCACCGTTGTGCCCAGAGTGACACTCATGTCCTTATTAGAACAGAATCCGAAGCTCAGCCCTGCAGGCCCAAGTGCCCTCTCCTCACTGCCTGCACTGGGCACACCCCATTGCTGATGGTGCTGCCCCTTCCTGCCAGAGCTCCTTATGGCAGCTGCCTTTAAGAAGACTCAGCCAAGTAAAGAAGATGTGTTTCATTTATGGGATCTGAACTCCGAACCTTCACAGACGATGTATTGTTTGCCGTGGGAGGATTTAGGAGTCGGATTCCAGCCAGGGGGACAGTGGCACTCATGGCTGCCCTCGGTGTTGTGGCATATGGCTAATTGGCGGCAGGAGTGTTGCCCCGAGGTACATTCATTCACATCTGAGGACAAACCGGAGAGAGTGTCAGGCCCACCTGCATTCCCTGCATGCATAGCTCCTGCCAGTTCTCTCAAATTACACTCTGGACACCCCACTAAACCCTGCCTAAAAGCCACCTAGCCCGACATATACTAATTTGTGATGACGTTTTCCACCGTAAAAGCACATTAAGCTCAAAGCGCCCCTGCATGATGGATGAGGCAGGACTGTGTGTGTGCAAGTTTCATCCCAAAGATGTGACCCACTCTGTGGGGCAGAATGGATTGTGGGAGGTCCTGTAGTGGCCTTCTAACCTCTGATGGCTGCCACACTGATAGCTCCCATGCACTGAGGCTGTGGGCTGTGGGCTCTGGCAGCACTGTGTCCAGAGCTGTATTTCTGCCCTTATTAGAGCAGAATCAGAGCTCAGCCCTGCCTGGCCAGGTCCCCCTATTCTCACTGCCTGCACTGGGCACACACCGTTGCTGGAAGTGCTGCCCCCTCTCTACCAAAGCCCGTTATGGCAGCTGCCTTTCGGATGGCTCAGCAAAGTAAAGAAGATGTGGTACATTTATGGGATCTGAACTCCGAACCTTCACAGATGGTGTTGTTTGGGCCATTGGGGGACCCAGGAACCGGCTTCCAGCCAGGGCGGCAGCGGCACACGTAGCTGCCCTCGGTGTTGTGGCATTGGGCGGATTTGTGGCAGGAGTTTTGTCCTGAGGTACATTCATCCACATCTGAGGACAAACCAGAGAGAGTGTCAGGCCCTCCCTGCATTCCCTGCACATAAGCCCTCCTGCCCCTTCTCTTAGAGTACACTTTGGACAGTCCACTAAACCTTGCCTGATAGCCACCTAGCCCGACATAGTCAAAGTTGTGGTGACATTTTCCAACCTTAAAAGGACATTAAGCTCATAGGACCCCTGCAAGGTGGACAGGGCAGGGCTATGTGTGTGTGTGCCATTGTCATTCCAAAGCTGTGTCCCCTAACTGTGGGGCAGGATGGACTGGGGGAGGACCTGTGATAGACTTCCAATCAGGGAGGCTGCCACACTGATAGCTCCCCATGTGCTGCGGCTGCGGGCTGTGGGCTGTGGCACCGCTGTGCCCAGAGCTGCACTCCTGCCCTTATTAGAACAGAATCTAAGCTTAGCCCTGCCCAGCCCAGCCCACCATCTCCTCACTGTCTGCACCGGGCACACATCATTGCTGAAAGTGTTGCCCTTTCTCTGCCAAAGTCCTATGGCAGCTGCCTTTCAGATGGCTCAGCCAAGTAAAGAAGATGTGGTTCATTTATGGGATCTGAACTCCGAACCTTCACAGACGGTGTTGTGTGGGCCATTGGGGGACCCAGGAATCGGCTTCCAGCCAGGGCGGCAGCGGCACTCATAGCTGCCCTTGGTGTTGTGGCATTGGGCGGATTTGTGGCAGGAGATTTGTCTGGAGGTGCATTCATCCACATCTGAGGACAAAGCAGAGATAGCGTCAGGTGATATCTCAACTCGGTGCATGCAAAGCTCCTGCCCATTTTCTGAAATTACACTCTGGACACCCCACTAAGCCTTGTGTAAAGCCCACCTAGCCCAACATATACAAACTTGTGGTGACGTTCTCCACCGTAAAAGCACCATAAGCTCAGAGCGCCCCTGTAAGGCGGACAGGGCAGGACTGTGTGTGTGTGTGTGTGTGTGTGTGTGTGTGTGTGTGTGTAAGTGTCATCCCAGAGCTGGTTCCCCCTACTGTAGGGCAGGATGCAGTGAGGGAGGACCTGTTTTGGACTTCTAACCGGGAGGCTGCCACACTAATAGCTCCCACGTGCTGAGGTGGTGGGCTGTGGGCTGTGGGCTTGGCACCACTTCATCCAGAGCTGCACTCCTGCCCTTATTGGAACAGAATCTGAAGCTCAGCCCGCTCAGCCCAGGTCCCCTCTCCTCACTGCCTGCTGGGCACAAACTATTGCTGAAAGTGCGCCCCCTTCACTGCCAAAGCGCCTTTTGGCAGCTTCCTTTAAGATGCCTGAGAAAATAAATAAGACAAGGTACGTTTATGGGATCTGAACTCCGAACCTTCACAGATGGTGTTGTTTGGACCATTGGGGGACCCAGGCACCGGCTTCCAGCCAGGGTGGCAGCGGCACTCATAGCTGCCCTCCGTGTTGTGGCATTGGGTGGATTTGTGGCAGGAGTTTTGCCCGGAGGTACATTCATCCACATCTGAGGACAAATCAGAGAGAGTTTCAGACCCTCCCTCCACTCTCTGCACACAACCCTCCTGCCCCTTCTCTCAAAGTACACCGAGGACACCCCCAGTACAACCTGCTTAACAGCCACCTAGTCCTACAGTATACAAACTTGTGACATTTTCCACTGTAGAAGCACCATAAGCTCACAGCACCCCTGCAAGGTGGAGAGGGCAGGACTGTGTTGTGTGTGTGTGTGTGTGTGTGTGTGTGTGTGCCAGTGTCATCCCAAAGCTGGACCCCAACCTGTGGGGCAGGGTGGACTGTGGGAGAACCTGTGATGTTCTTCTAACCAGGGAGGCTGACACACTGATAGCTGCAATGTGCTGAGGCTGTGGGCTGTGGCACCGTTGTGCCCAGAGTGACACTCATGCCCTTATTGGAACAGAATCCGAAGCTCAGCCCTGCTCGGCCCAGGTGCCCTCTCCTCACTGCCTGCACTGGGCACACCCCATTGCTGATGGTGCTGCCCCTTCCTGCCAGAGCTCCTTATGGCAGCTGCCTTTAAGAAGACTCAGCCAAGTAAAGAAGATGTGTTTCATTTATGGGATCTGAACTCCGAACCTTCACAGACGATGTATTGTTTGCCGTGGGAGGATTTAGGAGTCGGATTCCAGCCAGGGGGGCAGTGGCACTCATGGCTGCCCTCGGTGTTGTGGCATATGGCTAATTGGCGGCAGGAGTGTTGCCCCGAGGTACATTCATTCACATCTGAGGACAAACCGGAGAGAGTGTCAGGCCCACCTGCATTCCCTGCATGCATAGCTCCTGCCAGTTCTCTGGAATTACACTCCGGACACCCCACTAAACCCTGCCTAAAAGCCACCTAGCCCGACACATACTAATTTGTGATGACGTTTTCCACCGTAAAAGCACATTAAGCTCAAAGCGCCCCTGCATGATGGATGAGGCAGGACTGTGTGTGTGCAAGTTTCATCCCAAAGATGTGACCCACTCTGTGGGGCAGAATGGATTGTGGGAGGTCCTGTAGTGGCCTTCTAACCTCTGATGGCTGCCACACTGATAGCTCCCATGCACTGAGGCTGTGGGCTGTGGGCTCTGGCAGCACTGTGTCCAGAGCTGTATTTCTGCCCTTATTAGAGCAGAATCAGAGCTCAGCCCTGCCTGGCCAGGTCCCCCTATTCTCACTGCCTGCACTGGGCACACACCGTTGCTGGAAGTGCTGCCCCCTCTCTACCAAAGCCCGTTATGGCAGCTGCCTTTCGGATGGCTCAGCAAAGTAAAGAAGATGTGGTACATTTATGGGATCTGAACTCCGAACCTTCACAGATGGTGTTGTTTGGGCCATTGGGGGACCCAGGAACCGGCTTCCAGCCAGGGCGGCAGCGGCACACGTAGCTGCCCTCGGTGTTGTGGCATTGGGCGGATTTGTGGCAGGAGTTTTGTCCTGAGGTACATTCATCCACATCTGAGGACAAACCAGAGAGAGTGTCAGGCCCTCCCTGCATTCCCTGCACATAAGCCCTCCTGCCCCTTCTCTTAGAGTACACTTTGGACAGTCCACTAAACCTTGCCTGATAGCCACCTAGCCCGACATAGTCAAAGTTGTGGTGACATTTTCCAACCTTAAAAGGACATTAAGCTCATAGGACCCCTGCAAGGTGGACAGGGCAGGGCTATGTGTGTGTGTGCCATTGTCATTCCAAAGCTGTGTCCCCTAACTGTGGGGCAGGATGGACTGGGGGAGGACCTGTGATAGACTTCCAATCAGGGAGGCTGCCACACTGATAGCTCCCCATGTGCTGCGGCTGCGGGCTGTGGGCTGTGGCACCGCTGGGCCCAGAGCTGCACTCCTGCCCTTATTAGAACAGAATCTGAAGCTCAGCCCCGCCTGGCCCAGGTGCGCTCTCCTCACTGCTGCACTGGGCACACACCATTGCTGACGGTGCCTCCCGTCTCGACCAAAGCCCATTAGGGCAGCTTCCTTTCAGATGGCTCAGCAACATAAAGAAGATGTGGTCCATTTATGGGATCTGAACTCCGAACCTTCACAGACGGTGTTGTGTGGGCCGTTTCGGGACCCAGGCATCAGCTTCCATCCAGGGCGGCAGCGGCACTCATAGCTGCCCTCGGTGTTGTGGCATCGGGTGGATTTGTGGCAGGAGTTTTGTCCTGAGGTACATTCATCCACCTCTGAGGACAAAGCAGAGATAGTGTCAGGCCTCCCTCCACTCTGTTACCCCAAAGCTCCTCCCCTTTCTCTTAAATTACACTCTGGAGACCCCACAAAACCCTGCCTAAAAGCCACCTAGCCCAACATATACAAATTTGTGGTGACATTTTCTACCTTAAAAGCACATTAAGCTCTGAGGGCCCCTGCAAGGTGGACGAGGAAAGGACAGTGTGTGCAAGTGTCATCACAAAGATATGTCCCACACTGTAGGTCACGATGGACTAGGGGAGGACCTGCGATGGACTTCTAACCAGGGTGGCTGCCACACTGACAGCTCCCATGCGTTGAGACTGTGGGCTGTGGCATCGCTGCGCCCAGAGCTGTGCTTCTGCCCTTATTAGAACAGAATCTGAAACTCAGCCCTGCCTGGCTCAGTTCACCCTCTCCTCACTGCCTGCACTGGGCATGCACTATTGCTGATAATGCTGCCCCATTCTCTGCCAAAACCCTTAAGGTAGCTTCCTTTCAGATGGCTCAGCCAAGTAAAGAAGATGTATACTTATAGAATCTGAACTCCAAACCTTCACAAACGATGTTGTTTGGGCCATTGGGGGACCTAGGAATAGGCTTCCAGCCAGGCTTGCAGCGGCACTCATAGCTGCCCTTGGTGTTGTGACATTGGGTGGGTTTGTGGCAGGAGTTCTGCCCAGAGGTGCTTTCATCCACATCTGATTTGTAATTACTCTAGTCTCTGTTCTTTTGTTCATATATATAATTTTCCTCTTCCCTGTTCCTATTCAATATTCTTTTCTCGTTTTTTTGGACTACTCAATTTTATTCTCTCCTCTCTTTCTCCTATTTTCTTATTTCATTTCCTTAATTTAGGTCTATCTGCTCTCTTCTTCTTTTCAATTTTTTTCTTATCTTCTCATTTCTTTTCACCCTCATTAATTCTAAACCATGTTCCTTATCCTATTCCTCTAATTCTTTGTTCTTATTTTCTTTATTTAAGTTCTGTATTTACCGGTTCTTCCCCCTATTATTTGGTGTTTTTGGTTTGTGCTTTTTGTTTATTTGTTTTTTGTGTTGTGTTTTCTTTCCATATTTTTTCTTTCCTTTTCTTTCTATCATTCTTGCTCTGTTTTCTCTTTCCTAATTCTCTTTTCTCTGGTGGTCACTTTTGTCTTGGCTATGAGGGTCTTGTGTACATTCTTGTTCTGTTTCTTCATTTTTATTTTTTGTTTTTTTGTATTCTGCGCTGTTCAATCAGCAACTCCTCAAAAGCTGGCACAACAGGGTCAGAGGTGAGTCACATAATCAGACACCCTGAAACGAGACTCCATCCACAAATGGGACAATAACACTCAAGACCCAACAAAAACAGGAGAATCCAAATGACTAAAGTAGGGTGTCTTCCTAGAACACCCAGCCCAGGAGATCTGAGAAACTGCACTACTGGGTCCCATAAAACACCTATTACATAAGACCAACCCAAATAATCTAGGTGGTATAGCAATTTGACTTAATACATAGAAACAAATAAAGGAACAGCAAACCTGGGGAGACAAGGAAAAAATCCACAAATGAAATAAAAGGAGGAATCACCAGAAAAGGAACTAAATGAAATGGAGGAAAGCAATTTTTCAGATAAAGAATTCAAAGTAATGGTTATAAGGATGCTCAAACATCTGAATGAGAATTACAGAAACTCAATGAGAAATATAATGAGCTGAATGAGAAGTACATAAACTTGAATAAGAATCAAGAGGAAATGAAGAATGACATGTCTACAATAAAGAACACCCTGGATGGTTTCAACAGTAAACTAGAAGAAGCTGTGGATGGAATCAGTGAGGTAAAAGACAAGGTAGAAAAAAATACCCAAACAGACCAACAACTAGAAAAAAACAAACACTAAAAAGCAGAAAACTTTAGGCCAGCTTAGGGACAACATGAAACAAAACAATATCTGCATAATAGGTGTGACAGAAGGAGAGAAAGCTGAGCATAGAATATTAAAACTGTTCAAAGAAATAATGACAGAAATGATCTCTTACTTGGGGAAGAAAAACGTCACACAAGTCCATGAAGCACAGAGAGTCCCTATCAAGATGGACCCAAAAGGACCCACACCAAGATACACCATAATTAAATGGGCAAATATAAAAGACAGAAAAAGAATCTTAAAGACTGCAAGAGAGAGACAGAAAGTTACCTACAAGGGATCTCCCATTAGACTATCAATGTATTTCTCAAAAGAAACACATCAGGCCAGAAGGTAATGGCATGAAGTATATACAAAGTGATGAAAATCAAGGTACTGAATCCAAGAATACTCTATCCAGCAAGGCTATCATTCAAAATTGAAGGTGAAGTCAGGAACTTTCAGAAAATAAAGGCTGAAGGAGTTTATTTCCACCAAACCAGCAATGGAAGAAATGCTAAAGGGACTGTTGTAAAAAGAAGAAATAGAAAGGGAGGGAGGAACACAGGCATAAAGAATAAAATTGGCAAAAAACGAGTACCTATCAATAATAACCTTAACTGTAAATGGATTAAATGTTCCAATCAGAAGGCAAAGGGTAGCTGAATGGATAAGAAAACATGACCCATATATACGCTGTTTATAAGAGATCCACCTCAGAACAAAGGACTCATGAAATCTGAAAATGAAGGGATGGAAAAGTATTTTTCAGGCAAATGGAAATTTTAAAAACTCAGTGGTAGCTATACTTATATCTGACAAAAGAGACCTCAAAGTGAAGGAGATAAGGAAAGCCACCTCATAATACTAAAAGGATCAATACAACAACAGGATATAATTCTGGTAAAGATATATATACCCAAACATGAGCATCCAAACATATAAAAAGTACTTCTGGAGAATACCAAGGGAGATATCACAGCAATACAACCATAATAGGGAACTTTAATATCCAACTGACAAAACTTGATAAATCTTCTAGACAAAAAAATCAACAATGAAACAGCAATCCTAAGATACACACTCAAGCAGATGAAACTAATTGACATCTTCAGAATATTCCACCTCAAAGCTACAGCATATACTTTCTTCCCAAGTGCACAAGGGGCATTTTCAAAGACAGACCACATGTTAGGACACATGCTAAGTCTCTACAAATTCAAGAAGATTGAAATCATATCAAGTATCTTCTCAGACCACAATGACATGAAATTAGAAATCTAATTTCTAATAAAAGCACCCAAAAACAATAAAACATATGCGGGCTACATAGCATGTTATTAAACAACTAGGGGCCCGGTGCATGAAATTCGTGCACTGGGTGTGTGTGTTGGGGAGTGTCCCTCAGCCCAGCCTGCCCCCTCTCACATACTGGGAGCCCTCAGGCGTTGACCCCCATCACCCTCCAATCGCAGGATCTGCCCCTTGCCCAGGCCTGACGCCTCAGACAGAGGCGTCAGGCCTGGGCAGGGGACCCTCATTTCCCCCCATCACTGGTTCTGCCCCCAGCCCAGGCCTGATGCCTCTGGCCCAGGTGTCAGGCCTGGGCAGGGGACCCCCATCACCCTCCGATTGCTGGCTCTGCCCCTTGCCCAGGCCTGATGCCTCGGCCAGAGGCGTAGACCCCCATCACCCTCCAATCGCCTGATCGGCCCCTTGCCCAGGCCTGATGCCTCCGCCAGAGGTGTCAGGCTTGGACAGGGGACCCCCATCTCCCCCCGATCACTGGCTCTGGCCCCCGCCCAGGCCTGAGGCCTCTGGCCCTGGAATCATGCCTGGGCAGGGGACCCCCATCTCCCTCTGATCGCTTGCTCCACCCCCCGCCCAAGCCTGACGCCTCTGACCCAGGCTTCAGGCCTGGGCAAGGGGACCATCATATCCCCCCAATCCCCGGCTCAGCCCCCTGCCCAGGCCTGATGCCTCAGCCAGAGGAGTTGACCCTCATCACCCTCCAATCACCAATCACCGGATCGGCCCCTTGACCAGGCCTGAGGCCTCCGGCAGAGGTGTCAGGCCTGGGCAGGGGACCCCCAGCTCCCCGCGGTTGCAGGCTCTGCCCCTGCCCAGGCCTAACACCTCTGGCCTAGGTGTCCGGCCCGGGCAGCGGGGACCCGCAGCTGCAGCGGCCCCGCAATCGTGGGCTACTCTTTAGGCCCAGGAAAGGGACCCCTAGCTCCTGGGACTGCCAGCTTCAACCATGCCCAGCTCCCATCTCTGGCTCTACCCCTACTTCCTGCTATCACTGGCCAGGGCGGCAAAGGCACCTGATTCTCTGATCATGGCTGGGGGGCAGGGCAAAGGCGGCCCCAGGGCCGCCTTTGCCCTGCCCCCCAGCTCTTAGCTCCCCCCTGCGTTTCCGATCACTGTCAGTGGCAGGGGGCTTCTTCCTGCTTTCCCTTTCGCCTCCCTGCATTGTGCCTACATATGCAAATTAACCGCCATCTTGTTGGCAGTTAACTGCCAATCTTAGTTGGCAGTTAACTGCCAATTTTAGTTGGCAGTTAATTTGCATATAGCCCTGATTAGCCAATGAAAAGGGTATCGTCGTACGCCAATTACCATTTTTCTCTTTTATTAGATAGGATGCGTGGGTTACCAAAGAAGAAATAAAAAACATCCTGGAAACAAATGAAAATGAACACACAAAAATCCAAAATCTATGGGGCACAGTGAAAGCAGTCCCAGTGGAAAATTCATAGCACTATAGGCCTATCTCAAAAAACAAGAAAAGCTCATAAGTTATCTAACACTACAACTTAAAGAATTAGAAAGAGAACATCAAGAAAAGTTGAGAGTAAGTAGAAAGTAGGAAATATATGACACAGAGTCCAAAAACAAACAAACCACAAAAACCAAAACAAACAAACAAACAATACAAAAGATCAATAAAACCAAGAGGTGGTTTTTTGAAAGAATAAACAAGATTAATGAACTTCTAGCCACACTCACTAGGAAACAAAGAGGACTGAAAATCAGAAAGAAAAGAGGTGAAGTAACAACTGACCCCACAGAAATACAAAGGATCATAAAAAGAAATACTATGAACAACTTTATTCCAACAAACTGGACAACCTAGAAGAAATGGACATATTCCTAGAAAAATACAACCTTCCAAAACTCAATCAGAAAGAATCAGAAAACAACAAAATTCCAGCAAACAAAAGCACCAGTCCAGACAGTTTCATAGGGGAGTTTTACCAAATATTTATTTGGTTATTTATCAAAACAAAAATAACCTCTATCCTCCTCAAATTATTTCAAACAATCCAAGAGGAAGAAACACTTCCAAGTTCTTTCTATGCGGCTAGCATTATCCTAATACCAAAACCAGATAAAGACACTACAAAGAAAGAGAATTACAGGCCAATATCACTGATGAACATAGAGGCTAAAATCCTCAACAAAATTTTTGGAAATCAGATCCAGCAGTACATTGAAAAGATCATGCACAATGACCCAGTGAGATTTATTTCAGTAATGCAAGGCTGGTACAATATTCACAAATATATAAGTGTGATACAGCACATAAACAGATTGTAAGACAAAAATCACATGATCATATCAATTGGTGCAGAAAAAGCATTTGACAAAATACAACACACTTTTTTGATAAAAACTTTCAGCAATATGGGAATGGGGTATCATAACTCAAGATAATAAAACCCATGTCTGACAAACTTACAGCCAATATCATATTCAATGGGCAAAAACTAAAAACATTTCCCCTAAGAATAGGAAAAGACAGGGATATCTGCTTTCACCACTGTTGATCAACATAATAGTGGAAGTCCTAGCCATAGTGATTAGACAAGAAGAAGAAATAAAAGGCATCCAAATTGGAAAGGAGGTAGTAAAACTCTGATTATTCACAAATGACATGATACTGTACATAGAAAACCCTAAAGCCTCCACCAAAATACTACTGGATTTAATAAATGAATTCGGAAAAGTAGCAGGATACTAAATTAACACCCAAAAATCCATGGCATTTTTAGTCACCAACAATGAACTCTCATAAAGAGAAACTAAAAAAATAAACCAATTTACCACTGCAAAAAAAGCATTAAAATACTTAGAAATAAACTTAACCAAGGAGGTAAAAGACCTGTACTCAGAAAAGTACAGGATGTTGAGAAAAGAGCTAGGGAAAGATATAAACAACTGGAAGAATATACCATGCTCATGGATTGGTAGAATAATCATCATAAAAATGTCCATGCTAACCAAGGCAGTCTATATATTTAATGCAATGTGTATTAAAATACCAACAGCATATTTCACAGACCTAGGACAAACACTCCAAAAATTTATATGAAACCAAAAAATACCCCATATAGCTGCAGCAATATTGAGAAAGAAGAGCAACGTTGGAGGGATCACAAGACCAGATATCAGGTTATACTACAAAGCCACTGTTCTCAAAACAGCCTGTTCCTGGCACAAGAACAGGCATATAGATCAATGGAACAGAACAGAGAACCCAGAAGTCAACGCAAGCCATTATGCTCAATTAATATTTGACAGAGGAGGTAAGAAAATACAATGGAGGAAAGTCTGTCTCTTTCATAAATAGTGTTGGGCCCTAACCAGTTTGGCTCAGTGGATAGAGCATTGGCCTGCAAACTGAAAAGTCCCAGGTTCGATTCTGATCGAGGGCACATGCCTGGGTTGTGGGCTCAATCCCCAGTGGGGGACTTGAAGGAAGCAGCCAATCTATGATTCTCTCTCATCATGGATGTCTCTTTCTCTCTCTACCTCTTCCTTCCTCTCTGAAATCAATAAAAATATATCAAATCAAATAAAAAAAATAGTGTTGGGAAAACTGAATAGCTACTTGCAATAAAGGAAACTAGACCACCAACTTATACCATACACAAGAATAAACTCAAAATGGATAAAATACTTAAATGCAAGATGTGAAACCATAAAAATCCTAGAAGAAACTATAGGCGCCAAAATCTCAGATATCTCTTGTAGCAATATGTTTGCCAAGATATCTCCTAGGACAATGGAGACTAAGGAGAAAATAAACAAATGGGACTATATCAAAATGCAAAGCTTCTGCAGAGCAAAAGAAACCATCAACAAAACAACAAGAGAACCCACTGCATGGGAGAACACATTTGCCAATGACACATCTGATAAGATGTTAATATCCAAAATATATAGAGAACTCATACAACTTAACAAAAGGGAGATAAACAATTCAATTAAATTGGCCAAAGGACCTAAATTAATACTTCTCCGAAGTGGACATACAGAAATCCAAAGAACATATGAAAAAATGCTTAAAATCACTAATCATCAGAGAGATGCTAATCAAAATGACAACGAGATATCACCTCACACCTGGCAGAATGGCTATTATCAACAAATCAACAAATGTCCAAGTGTTGGTGAGGATGAGGAAAAAAGGAAACCTTAGTATACTGCTCAGGGGAATGCAGACTGCTGCAGCCATTGTGGAAAACAGCATGGAGCTTCCTCAAAAAATTAAAAATGGAACTCCCATTTGACCCAGTGATCCCACTTCTAGGAAAATATCCTAAGAAAATCAAAACACACATCAGAAAGAATATATGCACTCCTATGTTCATAGCAGTGCAATTGACAATAATTAAGATGTGAAAACAGCTTAAGTGCCCATCAACAGATGAGTGGATAAAAAAACTTTGGTAAATTAACACCAATCTTGTCAAATTTGTGGCCTGCAAGCTGCATTGTCTCGTTTATTTTGCCCCTCTTAGCCTTTGAGTTTGACATGCTTGATTTACACAGCCCTCCTTTGTTCCCTTCCCAGCTGGCCAACCTTCTGTGTCCTCCCCGACCCCGATAGTGGACTGGTGGAGTCCCTCGGTCTGGCCTGCACTTTCTCATAATCCGGGACCCCTCAGGGATATTGGAGAGCTGGTTTTGGCACGATCCTAAGGCTAGGCCGAGCTACCCCACTGGTGCACAAATTCATGCACTAGGCCTCTAGTTTCTGAATAAGTGTCCTGGCTGGTGTTGCATACCAGCTGTCAAAGTGCAAAACCAGGACCTGGGTCCTGGCTCAAAGGCCACCCCACCTCTCTGTTTTAGTGGGATAGGCACAGGCACACTTGTCCCACTCAGACCTGGGGCTGCACCTATACCCAGGGCCTGGCACCCTGTATGCTGCAGGAATGGCTCTGGTGACTCCAAACCTCATAGACGGGGAGATGGAAGATGCAGGACATTCTTACCTTGACACGTGTTCTCACTTGGATTATTAAACTTTGTTGCCCCCAAACCAGGCCTGTATCCTAGTCTGCATGTGCAGTAGTAGCTCCCCTTCGTGTTATGGCAGCGTGCGTCTTTTCCACAGGTCACGTTCACCCGTTGTTTACATTCGTCAATGTCTGGAATAAAATGGGGTAAAGGGTCACCTGCCAAAGCCATGTGTGCCCTCAGGGCAGAGAGCCAGGTTCCATACCTAGCATGGAGCCTGATGCTCAATCAGTGTCTTTTAGGAAATATTCAGACTCTCAGGCAGCCCTGATGTGGCTGGAGCAAGCCATTCCTGAAACCCACTAAATCAGCTCTGCCCTGCTCAGCTTTCTGTCTGTCACCTGGATTTGGATACAGGAGGAGGTGCTGAAGTGGTGGGTGGGTGGAAGCTCAGCATCCCCCTCCCCAGTCCTGGAAGGGTAAACTGAGGCATAGGTTCTGAAGCATAGCAATGATCCCTTCTTTGGAAAAACTGTTATTTGAAGTTTTCTGCAATTTTTAGATAGTCCCTTGCTCTGTAAGTCAACTATGTTATTTTTAGATGGTCTCTTATTCTGTAAAAATAACTAATTTAGTTTGAATAATAGAAAAGATAAACTTAATAGTCTAACCTTATAAGTTAGCAATCTAACATAAAGGACTGATACGCTAATACTGATGCCAGGTATGGTATAGATATGTACCCAGGATTACAGGTGTCTGTATAGATATGACAGGTGTTTGCTAGATATGAGATATACTCAAGGTCACAAGCTGTCTGCAAAAATAACTTACACAAGGACCTGAGAAAATATAAAAAGAGAATGCTTCCTCTCTTGGGTGTTCAGAATTTGACAGAGGTAATCTGCTCTGAACCTGCGCACAATAAAGATGACTCCTAACTAATTGGCTCATTAAGGCGTCTTGTCCAGCTCGCTGATTAGTGATACAACAGTTCCAGGGTCCTGGAAACCCAGCTCCTCTCTCTGTATGAAGCCATGTTTATTCACTTCTCATTTTCCACCTTCATATCTTTTTCTTTCTCTTTTCTCTGTCCTTCATGATGGTCTGAGAACAAAGGCTGAGGCCACCAACCATCATTCCGTCTCCATGTAGCCCTCCACCACCCCAAGCCTCTGTACCTTCACAAGTCTCCCCTTGGTTGACTTTGTTCTTTCCAAATGGAGTTTGGAATCCTGGATCACAGTGACAGGCAGTACCATTGATACATGAGGAGTCTGGAGGGCACTGCTGGGGACAGGCAGAGGCTGTGGGGCAGAGATCATGATAAGAAGATGAGAGCTGAGCCAGAGGCTGGGTGGGGTAGTTGGGAAGGGCAACCCTGAGCTTCCTCCTGCAACAGGCCTTTCTCTGCCTGGGCTGAGAGGTGCAGATGGGGGTTGGGACTCAGGCTATGGACTGAGTTACTCCAAGCAGACTCACCCCTGGTGTTCTGGGGTCCATCTTCCAACAGAATCAGCAAGACACACAGCACTGGAACAGAGAGATGGAGGGTCAGGAGGACACAGAACGGAGAATGGTGCCCTGAGGGTGACACATCTGAGGGATGGGGCCGCTCACCCCTCCCAGGCTCAGGCTCTGTCTATTACACAAGGAGAGAGTGGGCAGGTGGCACCTCCCTGGCCTCCAATGCCCATGGCCAGAGGGTCTGCACCCATCGCCTGACGGTGGCTTTCAGGAACTGAAGGATGGGGAGGGGCCTAAGCCTAGCAGGTTTCTTGGCTTCTGCTGACCTGTGGGAAGCAATTCAGGAAACATACTGGAGCCAATTTGCCTTGGTTCTATTCCCAGACCTTGGTCAGGTGCCTCAGTTTCTCAGTTTCCCCTTCTGTAGAATGGGGATGAAGAGGAGACCCATTTCCTAGAGTGTGAGGGTTAAGCAGACAAGTACTGCCTGGTGTGTCAGAGTGCTTACTGCCGTCATTTCTTTATGTGAAAATGAAGGGGTTGGGCCAGGTGTCCTCTTAGAACTCCCAAATCTAAGGTGCTCCAGCCCACACCCTTCCTCAGCGACACAAGTGCAAGCACACTGCACCCACATCTGTCCACCACAACGACCAGCTTGGGACCCGGTGGTGACATTTCACCCCCTGGCTCCCTGCACACAGGAAGATGCTGGGGGCTCATGTTAGGGGTGGTGCTGCAAGGGGACCCCCAATCCTGCTCTTTCTGCTGCTTAGGGTACCCCATCCCAGGGCATGTCCTGGGGATTCTCCTTAAGTCAGCAGGGGGTCTATAGATGAGGACCTGTTCATCAGAGGGACAGACAAGGACACAGAGATGGAGAGAAAATAAAGAGGAGACAGAGAAACAGAGAGAGAGACAGAAAGATAGAGAAGGCACTAGAGACTTGGAGGAGAAAGAGGGAGACAGAGATGAGGGAAAATGAATGGATGAGAGAGAGACAGAAGACATAGAGAGACATAGAGACAGAGAGACTGGAGAGAAACAGAGAGGCAGAGTTAAGAAGACAGTGATCTAGAGAGATGGATAGAGAAATAGGAACTCCTAGAAAGAGAGAGACACAGATGCCAGAGATACATGGAGAGATAGAGAGATGGAGAGCCAGATAGAGAAACAGAGAAGGGAAAGGGCGGGAGGGAGGGATAGCAGGAGTGAGTGTGGGCACCTGGGCAGCAGGTGGGGTATGGAGAGGGCTTGAGGCATCCATCCAGTCCCTGCAGATCTAGAGATGCTGTGGTGGCAGCCAGACCCAGATAATCCAGGGAGGCCAGATAGGGGGCAGCAGGTGGAGGGATGGGGGCCAGGGAGGCAGGGCAGGAGTGAGTCACTTCCTGGGCCAAATGAAGAGATAACTCATGGCTCCCAGTCGCACATAGAGGGGCTCCCAGTAGCGCATAGAGGGGCTCCCAGGGGAATTTGGGGGTTGGTCATTGTGAGCACAACTTGAGGAGCTGTGGAGGGTGCAGACTGGAGGGCCCCCTGAGCACTCAGCCCCAATGTCCAAACTTGATACCCTCAGGCCAGCAGAGGGCAAAGACCCCCACACCCTCCCCGAGGCCTCGCAGATGCGGTGAACAGGCTGGAACTCCTGTCTTCCTCCTCTCTGGCCACAGGGTTTGGTGAGTTCTCCCTTTGGTGGAACCCACTTCCTCTTTGTAGGACAGACCAAAAATGACCTTCCCTGGTGGGTCCTGGGCCAATTCGTCCCCAGCTCCCAAAGCCCCAGTAGCAACATTTATACTCACAGCTGCCCTATGAGACAGAGGCTCTGTTTATGTCCACTCTGCAGATGGACAAACTGTGGCTCAGAGCCCAGAAAAGGGTTATGGAGAAACTGGTGAAGAGGGAGCTGGGGAAGATGGAAGTGAGAGGTCAAGTTCTCCAGACCCTGCAAGGAGGGGGTATTTGTTCTGAGCTGGGCTTTCCTGCCCCACCACAGAGGCTGCTGGGCCAGACCTCCACCTGGGGCCCAGCAGGTCACCCAAACAGGAGCCTGGAGAGGGATGGCTGGTTGCTACTCCCAGGCCCATCTGGTTTGCATTCCCCTAGCTGAGCCCTGGGCAGTCAGATTCCTGCCTGGGGCCCCTGTGGCAGGGGTGGGGCAATCATTCTCTCCTTGCTCCTCCTGCTAAGGATCCCCCTCCTGCAGCCCATACCCAAGACCTACCAGTGAAATAATAATAATAGTAACGTTAACAACAACAACAACAATAATGTTACTTAATTCTTACTGTGAACCAGGACTCAACCCTTAACACAAGCCTGTAAAGTGAAGACCAGCCTTGCTCTGCCCCATTTCACAGATGTGGAAAGTGAGGATCAGGGGCTCTGTGACTTTGCCCCTGACACATCGCCGCCTTCAGCTGTGCTCCGCATGGACTCGGCAAATTCACTAAAAATCATCTAATTGTAATCCTGCAACAGGCGAATTACATGCTATGTAAATTACACCTCACCTTGATAAAAACAAACAAACAACAACAAAATAAAAAACAGTTCACACCTGGCACCCTGGGCCAGCACAGGCAGCCCCATCCCTGTGGCCTTTGGAAGTTCTGAGTGGCACCCCAAATGTCATTTCTTTTTTTTCTTTTTTAAATATATTTTATTGATTTTTTACAGAGAGGAAGGGAGAGGGCTAGAGAGTTAGAAACATCGATGAGAGAGAAACATCGATCAGCTGCCTTCCGCACACCCCCAACTGGGGATTTGCCTGCAACCAAGGTACATGCCCTTGACCGGAATGGAACCTGGGACCTTTCAGTCCGCAGGCCGACGCTCTGTCCACTGAGCCAAACCAGTTAGGGAAGCCAAATGTTATTTCTTAACTCTCTTTGTTGCCTGGTTGCCCAGGCAATGAGCTGCCCTGATAACCTGATAATCCTTGCAAAGTGGTTCTCAACCTTCCTAATGCCGCGACCCTTTAATGCAGTTCCTCATGTTGTGGTGACCCCCAACCATAAAATTATTTTCGTTGCCACTTCATAACTGTAATTTTGCTACTGTTATGAATTGTAATGTAAATATCTGATATGCAGGATGTAGTTAAGGGGTCGCGACCCACAGATTGAGAACCACTGCTAGAGCCACCCTGGGTGGGGCGGGAAGGGAGGCAAAGGGGAAGTCACGGCAGAGCTCAGGTTAACCCCACAGCAGCAAAGCCCTTCAAGGCACAGCTGAGGCCCAGCTGGGTCTCTGGGAGCAAAAATGGGGAGTCTCTGGGGCATCCTCTACCACACAACGGGAGAAGTGTGGGGGTCACCCTGCTGTGGAAGGGTCCCCCTTAGCTCTGTAGCCCCCACTCTGCCATCTGTTAAGAGTGACTTCCTGAGGGGGTCACAGCACTCATTCACCCCCTCTCTTCCACCTGCTTCAGTTTCCCCTCTTAGGGAGCAGCTTCCAAAGTGGATCTGGAAGGAGCGTGGAGATCCCTCTGGGGTGGGGAACAGACCCTTAGAGCACCCGAGGGCTTCCTGCTGGCCGTGGGGGGTTCCCGAGCACTGCCAGCTGCTCTCCCATGTGCCGCGGCTCCCGCCTAACCATGCGGCTTCCTCCATGTCAGGCCCAGAGCTGCCAGCGGTGCCTCCTATTTCTCCTTGGTGGGGGGTGGGCAGACAAGGAAGCAGAGGCATGGAAGGGGTGCTGCCAGGGGTTCCCTTGCTCCTCCCATAGGGGCCCCCAATTTCTCACCTTGTAGGATGTGAAAGACGATGAGGTGGGAGCCTCCCATGATCTGTGCAGGGTGGTTCTGTGTCACCAGGCTGGGCAGCTGGGCATCCTTCTGAGGCCTCCTGGCCCTTATACTGTGTGTGAAGGGGGGGGGGTGTGGGCACTGCCCCAGGGCGTTGTCTCCACACCCTCCATAGAATCATCTATTGTTTTGACTTCTTCACCCTGGCTCCTGTCCCCACACTCTGTTCCCCTCTGTCAACCGAAGAAACATTCAAATCTGTAGAGAATTTTTATGAGTTTATTTAAGATAAACTGACAGAAATTGCCTAGAAGCAAAATCCCAACAGATTGAGAAAATTATCTCAAGAATGGCAGTTTTGAAAAAATTCAATGGAGGAGAAAAACCAAGATGGCGGCACAGGTAAACACCGGAGTTTGCTGCCTCGCACAACCACTTCAAAAATACAACTAAAAGACGGAACGGACATCACCCAGAACCACAGGAAGGCTGGCTGAGTGGAAATTCTATAACTGGAAGGAAAGAGAAAAGCATACTGAGACTCAGAGGAGGCGCAGTGCGGAAGTAAAATACAAAGGTGTGGAGGTGCATGCAGAACGGGCTAGCGGCTGAGGGCACAGTTGTTGTTTTCAATCAGGAGGTAGTCTCAGGCTCTGAGCTCCAGTTCCGGGCGAGTCTCTGGGGACCCAGATTCAAACGGGAGAAGCAGGACTGTCTGGCATTGGTCGGAACTCGAGGGCAGCTTTCTCTCTGAGGTACTTGCAGCAATTGCTAGGACACTGATAAGCAGAGCCTCTGAAGGCAGGACTGAGAGCAGCCATAACTGGTCGCTCTGCCACCCTGTTGATCCCCTGGGACCCGCCCCGCCCAAGACTTGCACGGAGGCATTTGCTGGATAGCCTCAGGCAGAGGCTAGATTAGCACCTCCCTAAAGATCCAGGACAGAAGTTCTCCCACTGCAGACACAGCTGATTCTCACAGCCAATTGGCCTGGAGGACAAATCCCCCCCAGTGTTACCTACTACAACAAGCAAGGCTTAACTACAACAAGACTGTGCACAAAGACCACAAGGGGGTACACCAAGAAAGCATAAAAAATGCGGAGACAAAGAAACAAGACACAAATGACAAAAATGGAGGAAAGCAAACTGCTGGATATAGAGTTCAAAACCACACTTTTAAGGTTTTTCAAGAACTGTCTAGAAGCTGCTGATAAATTTAGTAAGATCCTCGAAAAGACTTGTGAGACCATCGATAAATGTAGTGAGATCCTCAAGAAATCTAGTGAGAACTTCGATGTTGTGATAAAGGACCAACTAGAAATTAAGCATACACTGACTGAAATAAAGAATACTATACAGACTCCCAACAGCAGACCAGAGGATCACAAGAATCAAGTCAACGATTTGAAATGCGAAGAAGCAAAAAACACCCAACAGGAAAGGCAAAATGAAAAAAGAATCCAAAAATATGAAGATAGTGTAAGGAGCCTCTGGGACAGCTTCAAGCATACCAACATCCGAATTATAGAGGTGCCACAAGAAGAGAGAGAGCAAGATATTGAAAACCTATTTGAAGAAATAATGACAGAAAACTTCCTCTACCTGGTGAAAGAAATAGACTTACAAGTCCAGGAAGTGCAGAGGACCCCAAACAAAAGGAATCCAAAGACAAAAACACCAAGACACATCATAATTAAAATGCCAAGAGCAAAAGACAAAGAGAGGATCTTAAAAGCAGCAAGAGAAAGACAGGCAGTTACCTACAAGGGAGTACCCATATGACTGTCAGCTGATTTCTCAACAGAAACTTTGCAGGCCAGATGGGAGTGGCAAGAAATATTCAAAGTGATGAATACCAAGAACCTACAACCTAGATTACTTTATCCAGCAAAGCTATCATTCAGAATTGAAGGTCAGATAAAGAGCTTCACAGATAAGGAAAAGCTAAAGGAGTTCATCACCACCAAACCAGTATTATATGAAATGCTGAAAGGTATCCTTTAAGAAGAGGAAGAAGAAGAAAAAGGTAAAGATACAAACTATGAACAACAAATACACATCTATCAACAAGTGAATCTAAGAATCAAGGGAATAAATAATCTGATGAACAGAATGAACTGGTGATTATAATAGAATCAGGGGCATAGAAAGAGAATGGACTGACTATTCTTGGGGGGGAAAGGGGTGTGGGGGATGCGGGAAGAGACTAGACAAAATTCCTGCACCTATGAATGAGGACAGTGGGTGGGGAGTAAGGGCGGAGGGTGGGGTGGGAACTGGGTTTAGGGGAGTTGGTTGTGGGGGGAAAAAAGAGGAACAAATGTAATAATCTGAACAATAAAGATTTAATTTAAAAAAAAGAATGGCAGTTTTGCACATTATTTTATACATTATAATCAAAGGAAGAGGCCTAAGGGGGTTATAAGAAATCCACTGGTGGTAGATCAGGGAGGCAGGCACAGAAATCTCTGGGATTAGATAAAAAGTAAAAGGAACAGACACAGACTCCTTTACATGGGAGGGTACAAGAGAGGTAAGAGTTCACAATTCTCATGGTAACAATAACAGTGAGAGGTTGTGTGATCTCTTGTCTAGGTGGGAGATTGTGCCCCGATGGGTCTGGAAAAAAGGAAATTACCCTGACATTGCAAAGGTATGTTATGTAGATGCAAAAAGACAATAGACAAGCTCAGTTAAGGTAAAGATTGGCCCTTGTCAGGGAAGATACAAGTCTAAGACTTGACCTCCTTCCATGACTAGTTTTGAGTTTAAAAGTTTTTATTTCAGACTATCCCACTGTTATCAGTGGAAGTGGAGTTTGTGGGGTGCTGCAAGGAACAGATTTGCTGAAGCCGCAGGGGAAGATGGGGTTTCACGGAAAGCTTTATTGATGATGAAAACTTAAGTGGGTTCCCCTCCAAGGCCCCATCTCTGTCCATCTCCTCAGGGAAGAAGTCCAAGCTTGTCTTCTGCAGGGCCAGAGTTAAGGTCATTCCCAGAACTTCTGTTCCCTATTAAAATCCAGTCCAGTCAGCCTGCTTAAGGTCACATGCTATGGGTGGGAGCACTGGAACACAGGGATGAGTGCGGTCACAGACCAACAGGGAGCACAGGAAGAAGAGAGAGAGGACTCTGGGGATTTGAACCTTCTCACATTGTGTGTGTTTCCATCCCCTGGCCCAGGGCTGAGAACCTTTACCTGCTAAGGGCCATTTGGGTATTTATAACATCATTCACAGGCCATACAAAATTAGCAACTTAAAAATTAGCCTGCATTATTTGGTCCAACATTTAATTTCCTCACCCCTAATGCCCTGGCAGGGCCAGACCAAATGAATTTGAGGGCCCGAGTCCCCACCCCTGCTAGCCAATCCATTGTTCCCCAGGCTAGACTGACAGGTGACCACCTTCCCTCTTCACCTGACTTCACTGCGCAGGTGCCTCTCTCCCCCTTTGTTCGATCCCTTCCCCAGTGGAGTGATCTGCAGGGAATGGACAGTGGTTCCCTGAGGAGTGTGAAACTGTAGCTTCCTGGTCAACTGCCCAGATGATCACCCCCAGCAGTGGCTGTTAGGATGACTGTCCTCTCTGCAATGCCCTCCGCTGTGCGGAAGATGAGGGGACCTCAATGTCCTGGCCCCTTCCTGTGCCACCAGCCCACGTCCAGCACCCTTCCAAGCCCCAGTTGAGGTGAGGGTCAGTTGGGGTCTCTGGGTGAAGGGGGGCATAAGAGGGCGGCACAGCTATTGTGGGGCTAGACAGCTGTCCCCAAGCAGGAAGCACCAGAGAGTGAGGAAAGGAGGTGGGAGGCTGCTGGCCAGCCCTGACCCCAGACCCAGGATCAGGTGGGTCAATGGACCCTTTGTCTCCTCCTGCAGGCTGGACACCTGGGTTCCCCCCAGGCCAGGTTTTCAGAATCCACTTGACCACATACTCCTGGTCAGACCCTGCCCAGTCCCAGCTGGCATCCTCCTGAGCCCTGACCCCCACCCAGCCCAGCCCAGCCCAGGGAGTTGGAAGGCGTGTTGAGCTGGGCCATGTTTATAGTTCCCTGGCACTGCTGAGGGAACTCCTAAACATAGGGTGTCCCTTCAAAAATTTATACACACACTCTGAATAATTATAAAGACAGTGTTCATTAAAATACATTTTATTTTCAAAATTGAGTTGTCAGCTGTTCAATTGTGCATACATTATTTTGGGACACCCTGTATAGAAGCCCAGCTATTTGGGGCCTTGACCTGAGGCAGAGTGTGGGTGGGGGGACCACATGTGTGCCTCCGGGCTTGGGTCCCCAAGATTAGCCCAGGCTTCTGAGTTTCTGGGATTGGGACTTGGGGAATCTTGGGTTGGAGGGTGAGGAGTGTGTCTGCTTGAATGTGGACATAGATGGAGGTCGGGTGGCGGAACCCAAAGTGATGAGAAGAGAAGCAAGAGGCTGTGATGCCTTGTGGGGGGGACACCTTTCTGTCTCCTTCACCCCAAGTCCCTATTGTGGTAGGAAAATGGGGGGTGAGCTGTCACCCTTGCATGCCCTCTGCTTCTAGGAAATGAAGGCCTCAGGAAGCTGCGGGGACACCCACAAAACCCAAACCAACCCCAGTTCCTAGCAACCCACTTCCCCTTCCCCATCAATGCTGAGCTCACTGTGGCCTGGATTGGGGGCTGGGACATGGGCTGGGGTGGAGTGGGGTTATAAGCAGCTGCAAGACTCTGGGCAGTGAGTGCCTTGCCCCCGTCCCCTCCAGGTGGAGCATTGAGAGCTCCTAAAGGGGCAGCTGGACCTCAGAGTGTCCCCAGCTTCACCCCCTCCCAGTGATCAACAAGATAAAGGGAAGTAAGAGCCAACTGAAGGGTGAATTATTTAAAAGGGGCAACACCAATGATCTTTAATATCTTTTTAAAGATAAATTTATATAGATTTCAGAGAGGAAGGGAGAGGGAGAGAGAGATAGAAACATCAATGATAAGAGAGAATCATCTATCGGCTGCCCCTTTCACACCCCACACTGGGGACCAAGCTAGCAACCTGGGCATGTGCCCAGACCAGGAATCAAACCATGACCCCCTGGTTCATAGGTTGATGCTCAGTCACTGAGTCCCACCATTTGGGCGTACCAATGATCCTCAAGGCATCCCAGGAAAATTATGGTAATTAAGACTTTAATGGAAGCCCTGACTGGTTTGGCTCAGTGGATAGTGCGTTGGCCTGCGGACTGAAGGGTCCCGGGTTTGATTCCAGTCAAGGGCATGTACCTTGGCTGCGGGCACATCCCCAGTAGGAGATGTGCAGGAGGCAGCTGTTTGATGTTTCTCTCTCATCGATGTTTCTAACTCTCTATCCCTCTCCCTTCCTCTCTGTAAAAAAACAGTAGAGTATATTAAAAAAAAAGACTTTAATGGAACCTTAATGCTTCCTCAGCCACTGGATAGAGTGGATTGGAATATTACACAACTGTGAGAAAGAACCACAGGGATATGCAATGAAATAGCTGAGTCTTAACAACATACTCCTTTCTCTATTCTAATCACAGAGTTACATACAAACATGTTAATTTGCTCAATGGATTTTGTAGTAGAATCTTATTTTTTCAGCTTTACTGAGGTACAATTGACAAATAAATTAAAATATATAGAAAAGGTATGACCTAATGATTTGCAAAAATGAATGAGAGAATAAGAAACAAAATTTGAGGTGGTGGAGGAGAGAGCAGGGTAATCCCAGTTCTTAGTGGGGGACTGAAGTTTGGGATCCTCATAGCATTAAAAATAAAGTAAACTAAAGCTGGTCATGGGAAATATTTTAAAAATATTTTTTTCTTTTAAATATATTTAAAAGAATATTGATTTCAGAGAGGAAGGGAGAGGGAGAGAGAGATAGAAACATCAATGATGAAAGAGACTCATTGATTCGCTGCCCCATGCATGCCCCGTACTGGGGATTGAGCCTGCAACCTGGGCCTGTGCTCTTCACTGAAATCAGACCTGGGACCCTTCAGTCCACAGGACGACACTCTATCCATTGAGCCAAATCGGTTAGGACTGGTTATGGGAAATTGATTCTCTGAACCTGAGACCCTGTAAAACTTTTTTTTGGAACTTTAAAAATGTTTAAGTTTCTAATGAGAAGTGGTTAGAGGAAGAACAGGAATGTGAGATTCAAAGAGGTGCCCAGGCTGGGGGTGGCCCCAGTGGGGAAGGGATCAGCTGTAGGGGTATGGAGGGTGGTGGGCAGTGGAGGAACTGACAGAGGCCAACAGGAAGCTGTGCAGTACAGAGCTGATAACACTCAGTGATGATTTGGTCTCTTTATCGAAGCTCACAACCTCTTCCCCATTCTGCAAGGGCGCCTGGGAGTGGTGGGCTGAGGGCTGACAGTACCCAGTGATGATGGGTTCCTGCCTCCCAGGGACCCTGCAAGGGTCCCAGAATGTGGGCCAGGGTGTGGAAGGAAGGGGGTTGTAGGCTGAGTGCCCAAGTCAACTTCTCTTCATGCCTTAGTTTCTGCAGCTTAATCCATCCTCCATCACAGACATTTGGGGTCTTGGGCAATGGTGCTGATGGTCATGACCAGTCTCAGAAAGAAGTGATGTATTCTGAGAGCCAGGGGCTTCATTAAGTGTAAACCCATCCCCAGCACTCTATCAGATTGGGGTCTCGCTTCACCAGTTGTATATAACATTTTGGCACTTCCTTAAAAAGTTAAACAGAGTTCCCCTATGACCTAGCAACTCAACTCTTATGTAAATACCTAAAATAACTGAGAGCAAGGACTCCAACAAATACTTGTACACCATGTTCATTGCAGCAAGATTTCCCAATCGCCAAAAGGTGCAAACAAGCCAGGGTCCATTGACAAATGAATGGATGAACAAATGTGATCCATCCACAAAATGGAATAGTATTCAACCACCAAAATGAATGAAGTAACGATAGATGTGGTGGCCACCCAGCATGTAAATGTTTAATACCACCGAATATTCACTTTTAAATGGTAAATTTCACCTCATTGTGAATCTCACCCCAATTTTTAAAAGTCCTGAGTGGGTGATGGCACTGTCCCCCACCATCTGTGCTGTCACAGCCTCTTCTTTGTACCTCACAGGTTGTTTAGTTCATCTTTCTACTGTCTGAGATGAAATAGGCGGTATCCTCCTCCTTTTACAGATCTGACAGTCACTTATTCACTCAACAAATGTTGCATCACAGACACTGTTCTAGGCTCTGGGGGTGCATGTGGGAACAAGCCAGAGCAAAACCTCTACCCCATGGGGCTGATATTCCCATGTGGGAGATCATGAATGTGATACATGAGAATATTGTGGAGAATGTCAGGAATGGGAACATTAATGAAGAGGGAGGGGGATGCTGGTGGGGCAGGGCTGCCAAACTAAGTAGAGTGCTGGGGAGGCCTCCCTAAGAAAGTGACATTTGAGGAAAGACATGAAGGAAGTGAGGAGGCAAGAGCTACGAAGATATCTGGGGAAGAATGTTCCAGACACATGATAATTAATATGGCAAACATTAAAGACAAAAAGAGATTCTTAAGTGCAGCAAGAGAGAGACAATCAGTTACCCACAAGGGAGTTCCCATAAGACAGTTAGCTTATTTCTCAACAGAAACACTGTAGGCCAGAAGGGAATGGCATGAAGTATTCGAATAATGAAAAAAAAGAAATGGTAAACAAGACTCCTCTATCCAGTAAGGCTATCATTTAAAATTGAAGGTGAAATAAAGAGCTTCCCAGACCAAAAATCCACCACCACCACCAAACAAACAAACAAAAAACAAACACTAAAGGAGTTTATTAAGATAAACCAGCATTGCAAGAAATGTTAAATGTGAGAAGATGAAGAAAGAGAGAGAGAGAGAAGAACATAGGCGTAAAGAATAAAAGTGGTAATAGATAAGTACCTAGAAATAGTAACCTTAAATGTAAATAGATTACATGCTTCAATCAAAAAACATAGGGTAGCTGAATGGTTAAGAAAATATGAAGCCTATATATGCTGTCTACAAGAGACTCAACATAGAACAAAAGACTCACAGGATGAAAGTGAAGAGGTGGAAAAATCTATTCCATACAATATAAAAGCAGGGGAAACAATACTTATATCTGAGAAGCTATACTCCAAAACCAAAGTTATACCAAGAGACAGAGAATGATACTACATACAGGCAGTCTTTGGGTTACGTTGGACTTGATGTGCGTTGTTTTGTGGTTACATCGCCATCTCCCATTTATTTATAAAATTTTTTTTTCGTCATTTTGATGTATGTACATATGTGCTTTATGTTTTTTATTATTTATTTACCACAAGTAAATGTCAGGAATTGTTATCTTTCTTTTAATTTTTTTTTACTGTTTAACTTCCTTACTGCGATGTATATGCTCCATGTGAGTGACATAGGGGCTTATGTAGGTGGGTTCTGACTTACAGTAAAAATCGCGTTATGTCGTGCTGTAGGAACGGATCTCCGATGTAACACGAGAGCCTACTGTACTAGTAATAATAAAGGGATCAATCCAACTAGAGGATATAACCCTGGTAAACATATATGCACCCAACATAGGAACACCTAAATATATAAAAAGCACTTGCAGGACTTAGGCAGAGATAGACAGCAATGCAATCATAGTAGGGGACTTTAACACCCCACTGACTACACTGGATAGATCTTCCAGACAAAAAATTTAAAAGGAAACAGTGACCTTAAAGACATACTACATCAGATGGATTTAATTGATATTACAGAACATTTCATCCAAAAGCTGCAGAATATACATTCTTCTCCAGTGCACATGAAACATTCTCAAAGATATACCATGTGTTATGACAAAAACCAAGTCTCTGCAATTTCAAGAAGATTGAAATCATACCAGCCATCTTCTTGGATCGCAATGGCATAAAACTAGAAATCAACATCAATAAAAACTCTCAATAACATTTAAACACATGGAGGATAAATAGCATTCTATTAAACAATGAATGGGTTACTAATGATATCAAGGAAGAAATAAAGAACTTCCTGGAAACAAATGAAAATAAACATGCAACAACCCCAAATCTATGGCACACAGCAAAAATGGTCCTGAGAGGGAAGTACAGAGCATTACAGACCTACCTCAAGAACAAGAAATATATCTATTTGTAAGAAGCCGTGGGGCTGCAGGCATGGCCTGACCCCACTCCAAGTCATGTAAAGGAAATGAACTTGGCTTGCACCCCAGTTCTTGTGATCTAGGCAAGCAGACATTTTGTCATAGCAACTGTTTGTCATAGCAACTATCAAACATAGATGGAACTAGACAAAGCTTGCCCAGTCTTGTCCAGTCTGTAACGATCTGCTACTTCCCCATGATAGGCCAAGCCCTAGCAGTGATCTATGAAGCATGACCAGCCACAGCTTAGCTATAAAACAGTGTGTGTAAAAAATAAAGTGGCTGGTGCCTTGTGCCCGTCCTCCTAAACCCCGGTCTCCGGTGCTTTCATCCCACGCCGCCATTACCCTACGGGACCATTTGGGAGCGGGTCTCCACATCTATTAAACTATCTAACCCTATAACTTAAAGAAAAACAGAAAGAGAATAACAAGTAAGGCTCAGAGTAAGTAGAAGGAAGGAAATAATAAAGGTCTGAGTGGAAATAAATGACATAGAGACTAAAAAATAAAAACACCACAACAATATAAAAGATCAATGTATCCTAGAGCTCGTTTTTGAAAAGATAAACAGGATTGATGAACCTACAGCCAGATTCATCAAGAAACAAAGTCAGAGGACCCAAATAAATAAAATCATAAAAGAAAGAGACGAAGTAACAGCTAACACCACAGAAACACAAAGGATTGTTAGAAAATGCTGTGGATATCTATATGCCAACAAACTAAACACTGGGTGAAATTGGTAACTTTCTGGAAAATGCAATCTTTCAAAACTCAATCTGGAAGAATCACAAAACCTGAATAGGCTGATAACAACTGATGAAATTGAAGCAGTAATCACAAAACTCGCAGCAAATGAAAGTCTGGACTAGATGGATTTATAGGCGAGTTTTACCAAACATTCAAAGAAGAACTAAAACCTATCCTCAAACTATTTCAAAAATTGCAAGAGGAGCCCTAACCAGTTTGGCTCAGTGGATAGAGCAGGGGTCCTCAAACTTTTTAAACAGGGGGACAGTTCACTGTCCCTCAGACCGTTGGAGGGGCAGAATATAGTTTTAAAAAAACTATGAACAAATTCCTATGCACACTGCACATATCTTATTTTGAAGTAAAAAAACAAAACGGGAACAAATACAATATTTATATTTGCATGTGGCCCGCGGTCCGTAGTTTGAGGACTCCCTGGGATAGAGCATCAGCCTGCAGACTCAAGGGTCCCGGGTTCTATTCCGGTCAAGGGCATGTACCTTGGTTGTGGGCATATCCCCAGTAGGGGGTGTGCAGGAGGCAGCTGATCGATGTTTCTCTCTCATTGATGTTTCTAACTCTCTATCCCTCTCCCTTCCTCTCTGTAAAAAAATCAATAAAATATATATTTTTTTAAAAATTGCAAGAGGAGGGAAGAAATCCATACTCTTTTTATGAGGCCAGCATTATTTTAATTCCAAAACCAGATAAAGACACCACAAAGAAAGAGAGATATAGGTCAATATCCCTGATGAACATGGATGCTAAAATTCTCAATAAAATTTTAGCAAATCAGATCCAATAATACATTAAGAGGAAAATATACCATGACCACTTGGGATTTATTCCAGGAATGCAAGGCTGGTACAATATTCACAAATCAATAAACGTGATACATTACATAAATAAAATGAAGCATAAAAATCACAAGATTATAAAAATAGATACAAAAAGCATTTCAAAAATCCAGTACACATTTTTGATAAAAACTCTCAGCAACATGGGAATAGAGGGAACATTCCTCAATATAATAAAGTCATATATGACAAATCTACAGCTAACATCATGCTAAATTAGCAAAAACTAAAAGTGTTTCACTTAAAACTGGGAACAAGACACCATGTTCACTTTCACAACTCTTATTCAACATAGTACTGGAAGTCCTAGCCACAGTGATCAGATAAGGAGAAAAAAATAATAGGATCCAAATTGGAAAGGAGAAAATAAAACTGTAGTCATTTTCAGATTACATATTGTACATAGAAAACCCTAAAAACACCACCAAAAAAACTAATAGATTAAATAAATGAATTCATCAAAGCAGTAGGATACAAAATTAACATGCAGAAATCAATGGCAGTTTTAGACATCAATAATGAACTTTCAGAAAGAGAAACTAAAAAAAATATTCCCATTTACCATTGCAACAACAACAACAAAAGTGATCTCAGGCCAGTGGGGCAATCAAACGGTAGGTGGTGATGGGGGGGCGGGGGCGTTGTGGTCTGGGCCTCCCTCTTTGGGGTGATCATGGGGTGATGGCAGGGGCCACGACCAATCACATCTCACCCACCTTGGTGGTCCGGACGGTTGTTCTGCTCTTCAGTTGATTTGCATATTATGCTTTTATTATTATAGATATGCAGAGGCCAAGGACTCAGGCATAGTGCAATGAAGGCTTGTGGTGGGGTGGAAGCTGGGACAGAGGGCGGGGTTGGGGGGGGGGGAGAAATGGCAGACATCTGTAATACTCTCAAGAATAAAAATAAATTTTAAAAAAGAAACATTTGCCCTGACTGGTTTGGCTCAGTGGATAGAGCATCGGCCTGCGGACTGAAGGGTCCCAGGTTTGATTCTGGTCGAGGGCATGTGCCTTGGTTGCGGGCACATCCCCATTATGGAGTGTGCAGGGAGCAGCTGATCGATGTTTCTCTCTCATCGATTTTCTCTCTCATCAATGTTTCTAACTCTCTATCCCTGTCCCCTCCTCTCTGTAAAATATCAATAAAATATATTAAAAAAATAAAAAATTAATTAAAAAGAAACACTTGAAGAAGGAAAAAAATATCTAGAAGGAAAAGTTACATCATTTACCTGACAATGTAAAATATTTTGAAAAGTCAAAACAAACATGAACACATCATGAAGTCATATGCAAAAACACTTGATATTTTAATATTAGAAAACACACCTTAAAGGTATTGAAAGCTGGTGACAAACTACTCCAAGCCCCTGAAGATTTCACACTCCTCTACTGTTAAGGACACTTGAGGAAGAGGAGGAAGAGGGGGAGGAGGAGCTTAAGAGGCTCTGCAGTATTCTGTCCTAAATAGGGGTATTATATGTTGTCTGAGAGTTTCACCAGTTGTTATGTAAATTTCAGTCCATCATAACTTAAGCAAAACAATGTTTTGCAAGTTAGTCTTAGCTCATAAGCCTGGAGTAGAGCAAGTTAGACTTTCATTTAAAATTGAAAAAGAATCTACACTAATAAAAGAGGAAAATGGTAATTGGCGTACGACGATACCCTTTTCATTGGCTAATCAGGGCTATATGCAAATTAACTGCCAACTATGATTGGCAGTTAACTGCCAACTAAGATTGGCAGTTAACTGCCAACAAGATGGCGGTTAATTTGCATATGTAGGCACAATGCAGGGAGGCGAAAGGGAAAGCAGGAAGAAGCCCCCTGCCACTGACAGTGATTGGAAACCCAGGGGGGAGCTAAGAGCTGGGGGGCAGGGCAAAGGCGGCCCTGGGGCCGCCTTTGCCCTGCCCCCCAGCCATGATTGGAGAATCAGGTGCCTTTTCCGCCCTGGCCAGTGATAGCAGGAAGTAGGGGTGGAGCCAGCAATGGGAGCTGGGCACGGTCGAAGCTGGCAGTCCCGGGAGCTAGGGGTCCCTTGCCTGGGCCTAAAGTGGAGCCCACGATCGCGGGGCCACTGCCACTGCAGGTCCCCGCTGCCCGGGCCGGACGCCTAGGCCAGAGGCATCAGGCCTGGGCAAGGGGCTGATCCTGCAATTGGAGGGTGATGAGGGTCAACGCCTAAGGGCTCCCAGTATGTGAGAGGGGGCAGGCTGGGCTGAGGGACACTCCCCCTCCCCTCACCCAGTGCACGAATTTCGTGCACCAGGCCCCTAGTATAGTATAAAGAGACATGTTTCTTTAAGCAGGCTACCAAATCTGATATTCCAGACATTGGTAAAAGCTAGCATAACAGCTGCCATTGCATTCTGGCTAAACTGAAGGGATGCAGCATTACCCAGAGGCAGTGCTTGATGGTAAAGATTATGAAGGGTAAACAGCGAGAGCTGGTTCAAGGTCTTAGGGAATCCACACACTTGAACTTCAATTATTTCTCTAGTATTACTAATTTTGTGAAAATAACATTAGATATTTACTTTCTTCCTCATGTGAACTTGAACTATTAAAACTGCTAGATTAGCCAACTAATAAATGGTAAGCAGAGCTTGGATTTTAGCTGAAATACATGACTGTGGTACTGAAAGGGGGCAGCAATAGAATGTTGGGAACCAGCTAGTATTGTAAGAAATAGTAATCATGCTCTGTTAGCCATGAGTGTTTTATTCTGATTAAAGAAGGCACATTCTACCCTGGCTGGAGCTGACCTGGAGATGCAGCCCTTCCTCCCCATTTGGAGCTGCCTATTACATTTAAAGATAAACAAAGATTTGTGACAGAAACCAGAATCTCCAGCCCTTTGAAGATCCCAGCCTTTTTTTTTTTTTTTTTTCAGACCTGCAGGCCTTTGTAAATCTCCAGCCTGCTTCCCTGTTAATTTTGGCACTCCCTTTAGCTATTTCCCTATGTAACCCCAGTCCTTGCATATCACTAAGCCTTTGAAGACCCCTAGTCCTTTTGCATATCTGTAAACTGCCCTTTTGCCGACTTCCTTTGTAGTTCTACCTATATAAGCAGCTGGTTTATGGTGGGCTGCAGAGCAGATTTTTATGGATAACCTGCTGCTCTCCCATACTGCCAGCAACATTGGAATAAATGATCAAATATGATTCAACCCTGTCTCTGCTTAATTGGCTCATGTAGTGACAGGCAGCAAGAACCTATTGTTTGTCTGGTTACAATAGCAGATACAATGGGTCCAAGGATGCCTATCACTACTTGAGCCAAATGAAGCCATATATTTATTATTGAGAGAGATATATGAGCATTTATTTCAATCATGCTTGCAGTATGGAGAGAGCAGTCGCTCACCCTGGAAATTCTGCTCTAACATTTGATTTTAAACAAACTCTTACATAGAGTTAGTGGGTGGGGAAAAATCTAAAGCTAGTGAATTCCCAGAGTCTGCCTTCTTTCATTGTCCTTGCAAAGATTAGCCCTGGAAGGCTCTCTCCCTTCAGATAGGTTCCATCCTTTATCTGGGCCTCAGGATACCTTGTCTCCAGGGCCTGATCTCCTTGTAACATGTCCGTCTGTTTCCCAGGGTCTGTAAGAAAACCTTTTGTCTATAGTTAGTAGGTAAATAATCATTAGACAACTGTGGTCCTATTCTTACTACATGTCTCATTTAGTATTATCATTTCATATCTGTGAAATTAGTTTTATATGGAAGGTGTTTTATTGTTGAACTGTATTTGTCCTGTCCTATTGTATTTTCCCTTATGGATTTTTTGACTCTGAATTCTTTCAGAGAAAAGGGGCATAGGGTCTCTTTTGTAGCTGTCAATTTTTTAACTGAATTGTGTTTTTTTATGTTGAGTTGTATGAGTTTTCTATATTTTGCATTAACCCCTTACCAGCTATATCATTTGCAAATATCTTGCATTTATTAGGTTTTTTTTGGGCTTGTTGGTATTTTTGTTTTTGCTATTGCTGTTTTGTGCTGTGCAAAGCTTTTTGGTTTGATTTAGTCCCATTTATTCTTTAAAACCTTTATTGTTGAAAGTATTACATATGTTCCATTTTTCCCCCATTGACCCCGTATAGTCTGCCCCTGTCCCCCACCCCAGGCCACCAACCCCCTATTGTCTGTGTCCATGGGTTATACATCTATGCATACAAGTTCATTGGTTGATCTCTTCTCATCTGCCCACCCTCCTCTGCCTTTTGTTTATTTTTGTTTTTGATGTCTGGCCAATTTTATCTTAAAGTCAGCTGATTAGCAAACATATCTCATTTAATACCTTAATTGTCCTTTACTATGAAAAATGACATATTACAATTTTCTGGGGCAAGGATGCTAGCATGTTTTGGAGGTGCTCATTCTGCTACTATACATTATTTGGTCTCACAAGGACCCTTATATAAAATAATTAAAGGAGGCATTTTCAGGAGTATATCATATTATATTCTTCAAGAATCTACACTAATAAAAGAGAAAAATGGTAATTGGCGTATGAGCTACCCTTTTCATTGGCTAATCAGGGCTATATGCAAATTAACTGCCAACAAGATGGCGATTAATTTGCATATGTAGACACAATGCAGGGAAGTGAAAGGGAAAGCAGGAAGAAGCCCCCTGCCACTGACAGTGATCGGAAACCCAGGGGGGAGCTAAGAGCTGGGGGGCAGGACAAAGGCGGCCCTGGGGCCGCCTTTGCCCTGCCCCCCAGCCATGATCAGAGAATCAGGCGCCTTTGCCACCCTGGCCAGTGATAGCAGGAAGTAGGGGTGGAGCCAGCAATGGGAGCTGGGCACAGTCGAAGCTGGCAGTCCTGGGAGCTAGGGGTCCCTTGCCTGGGCCTAAAGCGGAGCCCACGATTGCGGGGACGCTGCCACTGCAGGTCCCCGCTGCCTGGGCCGGACGCCTCAGCCAGAGGCGTTAGGCCTGGGCAGGGGCGGAGCCTGCAACCACAGGGAGCTGGGGGTCCCCTGCCCAGGCCTGACACCTCTACCGGAGGCCTCAGGCCTGGTCAAGGGGCAGATCCAGTGATTGGTGATTGGAGGGTGATGAGGGTCAACTCCTCTGGCCGAGGCATCAGGCCTGGGCAGGGGGCTGAGGGTCCCCTACCTAGGCCTGATGCCTGGGCCAGAGGCATCAGGCCTGGGTGGGGGGTGGAGCCGGGGGTTGGGGGGATATGATGGTCCCCTTGCCCAGGCCTGAAGCCTGGGTCAGAGGCGTCAGGCCTGGGTGGGGGTCAGAGCCAGTGATCGGGGGGAGATGGGGGTCCCCTGTCCAAGCCTGACACCTCTGGCGGAGGTGTCAGGCCTGGGCAAGGGGCCGATCAGGCGATCGGAGGGTGATGGGGGTCTATGTCTCTGGCCGAGGCATCAGGCCTGGGCAAGGGGCAGAGCCAGCAATCGGAGGGGGCTGGGGGAAGAACCAGTGATGGGGGGAAATGAGGGTCCCCTGCCCAGGCCTGACGCCTCTGTCAGAGGCGTCAAGCCTGGGCAAGGGGCCGATCCTGCGATTGGAGGGTTATGGGGGTCAATGCCTGAGGGCTCCCAGTATGTGAGAGGGGGAAGGCTGGGCTGAGGGACACCCCTTCACACACACCCAGTGCACGAATTTCGTGCACCGGGCCCCTAGTCCTTAAATAAAGTAAATGAACAATGAATTAATAACAGCCTCTCAAATAATTGAATAACCTATTTTTAAAAAATTACATGCAACTATGATTTCGTTGTTGTTCAGAAAATCTAAAACTACCTGCACCTGACACTAACAGAGAACCACAGACTTCTACTCAAAGAGTGGTCCTCTGACCAGAACCTGCAGCATCAACATCACAGGGGTGATTACGCGATTCTCAGAATCTCAAGCCCACCGGGACCTGATCATTCAGATTCTGCATTTGAACTAGACTCTTGGGTGACTCGTATGCACAGTGAAGTTGGATAAGTGCTTGTCTCTACTAGGTGTTGTCACCTTTTCATGCTGTCAATTGAGGCAGGATAATTATGTGTTGGGTATTGTTGGTGTCCAGCAGCATCCATCAGACATTGCCAAATAGCCCCTGAGGCACAGTCATCTCCACTTGAGAACCACTGCCCCACAGTGAAAGCTAGAGGCATCTTGAGAGAATTCCGTTCAAAACCCTATCTCTTATTAGTTTTACCTCTGAGAAGATCAGTAAACTCATTTGAGACCTGTTCCTGAAATGGGGAATAGAGAATGAACTTTTCTTAGAATTAAATCAGACAATTCTTATAAAATGCTTAGCTCAAGTCATGTGGCATAACAATATCTAAGTAAATCTCTTGTAATTAATGAATATTTTAAAAATATGTTGTTATTGATTTTTTTTTTTTTTTTTGAGAGAGAGATACATCGATGATAGAGAAACACCGATTGGTTGCTTTCTGTATGCCCCCTACTGGGGATCAAGCCCACAACCTGGACATATGCCCTGACAGGAATCAAACCAGCATCTTCTCAGTGCTCTGGATCATGCTCAACTAACTGAACTGATGGGGAACATAAGACATTTTTGGGAGGGGGGGCGGGGAGGTTAAGAATCTCAATCTGTGCCAGTAACCTGCCTTCTAACGCACACTCTTGCTAGCTGATAATTAACTCCATTTGTGAAAGATTTCAGGAGGCTAGCAGCCCAACTCTGTACCTAGTTAACATGTAGGAGGCTAGCAGCCTGACTCTGTACCTAGTTAATCAGTATCCCTAACGCACATTCCTCTTAGCCCATAATCAAGTCACTGCCCCTTCCTTAATTATCTGGTCTTGCAAGACCTATTTACTCATATACTCCCAATTTACAAGGGCCATAAACCAAGGACATAACAGCTTAACTAGAGGGAGGTCACTGGCTCCATCCAGGATAGACATTAGATACATCTAAATTAACCTTTCTAACTGACCCAGGAGGGGCTGTGAAAGTCCACCACAGAAGCTTGGTAGTTAGGAAACAAAGAAACTCAGAAATATATAAGGAGAAAATCTCATGGTCTAAGTTGTTTAGGATCTGGATCTTTGAGTCCCCTGAACCAGCAGCGCTGCTTTGAATAAAGGCTTATTTTCCTGAACCTGTGAGTGTTCGACTGTCCCTTCTTCGGTGCCGATTCCACAAGCCATACTGGCCTTGGTAATGAATACATCATGAGGTACTAAATGACAGCTCTTAGCATGTGATATAAGTATAAAATCCCTAATGATTTTGACAAATGTGTGAGGAAGCCAAAGAATGTGGGGCCCTGGATTGCATACCAAAGGAGCACAGTTCTGCCTTGTTGAAGAGGAGAATAGCTATTTTCCAGAGATATCAGGCCAGTGTCCCCCCCAATCAGACATTGAAGAAAACGTGGTCAGGGATGGGATAGGGTAATAGAAAGCATGTGAGATTAAGACAGGGAGTCATAAAATTTGGATGAACGACTTCCAACCTGGCCTTTTAGGATCAGAGAATCATTAGGAAAAATTTCCTTTGTTTTTCCAGATGCCCAGAGTGAAATCATGTGCTTAGATGTTGGAAAAACATGAGGGAAATGTGCCCGATAAGCTGTAAATATCCCCCCTGTGCAGTCCTCAGCTTATACAACTCTGGGCAACAGGGAATGGCTATTGCTTTTGATTCCTAAACTGGCTCTGAAATGGATAATTCACTCCTTCCTGCTGTCTCCTGTGGGGCAGAGCTTCAGTTTCCAACATCAACCATCCAGGAAGCAATTCAGACTTGCACACAGAGACCTTCCTCTCAGAGACCCAATGAGTCTGGGAGGCCAGTAGGTACATCAGGAGAGGGTCGGAGAGCATGGAACCTGTCAGCCTTTACCTGACACACCTGGGAGCACAAACAGCCTAGCCCAGAGACAAGAGGTCACTCTGTCTGCATTCTTAGTTAAGTAACCCTCTATAATTTATTGAACACATTAAGAAAGATGTGTGTTAAAGTGAAAAAACCATTGAAACCTGTAAAGAATTTTTTGTGAGTTTATTTGAGCCAAACTGTTGACATATGCTGGGAAGCAGAACCTCAATGAATTGAGATAGTGCTCCGGAGAATGGCAGGGTTACATTTTTACTTATACATTTGCAATCAAAGGAGGGACTTAGGTGGGTTACATTAAATTCATTGGTGATAGATTAAGGAGGAGGGATAAAGCAAAGCAGGGAAACCCCTGGGATTGGATAAAAAGTAAAATGATGGACACATACTTAGGTGGGTGCACGATCAATTAACATGATAATGAAGGAATTTGTAGTATCTGTCCTGGCGCCCAGCACATTTGGTTGTGCCCCAGGGGCTCCAGAAAAAGGGAAGTTACAAGTTACCCAGACATTCAAGGGTATGTTATCTTAGAGGCAAAAAGGCAAATGGGATCAGTAAGGATCAAAGTTGATCTTGTCAGTGAAGATACTGGCCTAGGACATAACTGCCCACCATAACTGCCTTTAGTTAAAGTTTAATTTCAGACCATCCTTTGTGGTTACTTTAGGTCTCTGAGTTTGCAAGACTGCCATGCAGGCCTCCCCTGAGCATGTCAGGTCAGCATTTGGCCCCTTTCGTCCACATATGTTTGATTGATTTGCACTACAAGGGCCATAGTTGACAATTAAGTGATGGGTATGCCTATACAGTTGACTGACACTGTAGAATGAATGAAAATGTATCTGAGATTCGTTTTTTTAGGAAGGAGGTAATAGGGTATTAGGTGGGAAGAACAGTGCAGTGGAATGAGAGTGTTTGCATTAAATTTCAATGACAGTGTCTATTTGAGTATGTTTATTGAAAAAATTCTGACCAGTGGAGGTAGATGGCACCTTGCAGAGCAGTTCCTGAGACATTCATTGCAGTATTGCCGGAAGCCCATTCTAGCATGTCATAATTTCAAGAGTTTCATCAAAAGGTTGATGGAATTTGGGGTCTCAACAAGGGCTGAGTCACATATATATGTTGTCACCTGTTGGGAATGGCTGATGGCATTTCACCAGACCTGAATAGGATACATTAAAATGATTGCTTGGCTGCCAGACAGCTCAGAGCATCTTAATCTACATGTTATTGCCTCCTACTGGGAAACACCTGAACAGCCTTAGGCTAATTCTCCATTCTGACAATGCTTGTGTATACCCTTTGAAGTGTATATCTCTGCCTTGCCTCAGGACAAGTTGTGTTAATAAAAAGCATGGGGTCCTGAGAGGAGGAGACCTTAGAACTTAGATGTTAGTTTCCTTTAAACTAGGCTCCTGGGACTCCCAAATGCCTTTCAAAATTATCTTTCCTCACTGGACTGTTATTTAATCTATGCACAGACTTCTCCAGATTGCTGAACCCTTCTTAATGCTGGAACAAGAACCCCAGCACAGTATCTCCTCTTATGCTGGGTATTCATATGAGAAAATATTATTTAATAAGGCTAAAGAGGAATACTAAATAGTTTTGCTTTGAATTATTTTATTATTGGCTAGAATGCATATATTCTTGGACTATTTATCCATATCCTTTCTTTATTTTAACAACTAGTAGGAATTCCTATCCCACACTCAGCCTTTTCCCCCAGTGGTCATGCGTTCTCTACTTTTAATGAGAAATTCTGTCATGTTCTTGCAGAATATAAATTGAGGACTGGCCAACTTCCAGGCAAAGATACAGGGTGCTGAGAAAAAAGTCACTATAGTTATGTAGATGGAGAAATAGAGGTCACCTGTTGTACCTTAAATCTTAATGCCACAGAGGCAGCACAGTCCATTTACATTTATGCAGTGAGGCCTTCACTGTACCAACTGAAAATCTATTTAAAATTTATTTTCTACTTTATGTGTGTCTTTAATATAAAATTCCCGTACCCAAGGAACCTAATGAATGAAGAGGCTTAAACTCAGTTTCCTCAGACAAATTTTATTGAATAAATGTCTTATTAGAATCCTATAGCTGCTGTAAGTATTCCCACGCTAGTTTTTTTAAAACAGACAAACAAACAAACAAACAAACAAACAAACAAACAAACGTATACTCTTATAGAAGCTTGAATTGAGTCTCAGTGGCTAATATCCAGGGTTGTGCAGGCTGGGGTCCTTCTAGAGCAGTGGTTCCCAACCTTCCTAATGCCGTGACCCTTTAATACAGTTCCTCATGTTGTGGTGACCCCCACCCATAAAATTATATTCCTTGCTACTTCATAACTGTAATTTTGCTACTGTTATGAATCGTAATGTAAATATCTGATATGCAGGATGTATTTTCATTGTCACAAATTGACCATAATTAAAGCATAGTGATTAATCACAAAAACAATATGTAATTATAGATGTGTTTTCCGATGGTCTTAGGCGACCCCTGTGAAAGGGTCGTTTGACCCCCAAAGGGGTCGCGACCCACAGGTTGAGAAGCGCTGTTCTAGAGGCTCAGGGGAGGATCTGTTTCTATCTAATCCTGTTAGTGTTGCTGGCCACCTGCATATCTTGGTTCATGTTCCTTCTTCCATCTTCAAAGCCAGATGTATAGCATTTCAAAATATCTCTGAGACCAACTTCGTTGTCTCTCTCTTCAATGTTAACAGAACCATACAGCTAGGCCTTATCGATTGGTTTTGACATTTGTCGTGCAATCTACTTTGCAAGAAGACTCTAGACCAGTTCTCAGCAGTGGTGACAGTCTGCATGGAGAGCAGGAGCTTGCACCAGAAAGTTACACAACACACTGCTTCCTTTATTGATAAAATCTTGTTATGGAATAAATGTCAGTTGAACTAAAGCTTAGTGATGTTGTTGATTTACAGTCTATCCCAAGGTTCTTTTTTCCTCAAGGGCCAATAACAGTTCATGCACCACATTTTGAGTAACACTGCCATGGACTATGAGCGCCTTGATGGCAAGGAACCTGCTATATTCATTTTTGTGTAACCGGTAGCCAAAGCACTTGGACATAGCAATGTGTATTGCACAGGAAGGGCTGGAGCAGGCAGAAATTTGGAAAGAAAAATTAAGATATGGAGAAGTGGGCAGTAGTGATTCTCAACACCTGGCATGTTAACTTGCTTCAAAGATGATGGATGGGTGGATGGATGGATGAAATAAGTATGATTAAACTTATTTGTGACTGAGTCATGTTGTTCTAAAGAGCAGGGTAAGAGACAAAGAGGGCAAAGAAATTGTTAGTACTCTAGATGTGTGCATCAATTACTAATTCTTTGCATACACCTTCATATTTTTGCCTTTTCCATATGCTATTCACACTAACATTTATTAATTCAGGTATCTACTGCTTAATGCCAGTTATTCCTAAAAAGCAGATGCACACAAAACTGTCCGTTTTGACTCTATAGTCCATTATTTTAAATGGGAAAGATTGTATTATATATCTTCACCAATTTCTTGAAATATAACCAAAACCAATTAAAGATTTATGTTTCAGTAATAAAATATCATGTTAGGATATAAAATACTTAAAACATTGCTTCCTATTGACTGCAAAATAAACATAGTTGTTAATAGGTGTTTGGTAAGAAGTCATATTTCTACTCCATTGCTTACATTTCCAAGATTTTCTTTTTCTTCCCTCAACTTTTGGAGGACTGACTCGTAGAAAATAACCTTTGCTTTTGGCAAAATGTAGAAGGTCCTAAGGAAACAAGTTCAGGATGAGCACACAATAGGAAGGAATGACTGACTTTGAGTGTGATGTTATGATGATCTCTCTTAGCACCAGCAATATCTGAGACACACACTTTCCTTTGTTTTCACGTGGGGCACTTTTTCTATAAAACATTTTTATTTGAAACTAGAGACCCAGTGCATGAAAATTCACTGGGAAAATTCATTTACTGGAAGGGGGTGGGGAGGGGGGTGCCTCAGCCAACCTGCCCCCTCTCACAGTCTGGGAGCCCTCAAGGGCAGGAGGGGACCCGGTGATCAGGGGAAGGTGACACCCCCATTACACTTCTTCTGCTGCCACTGCCGGCAGCGCAAGCCTTGGCCTGTCCTGGTTACCTGAGCCTCGGGCAGCCCTGAATGGCTGGGCAGCTGCTATATGAGGCTTGCCTGCAACTCAGGCCGGCCCTGGGTGGCTGGGGGGCTGAGGAGACTGGTGGACTCCAGAGGCAGGCATGCAGCAAGGCCCTGGTGGGGTTGAGGGGAATGGCACCGCCATGTTGTGTCTGTGTGCAACACCATTTTTTAGGGTGGGGAGGTCAATTAGCATATTCTCTCCTTATTGGCTGTGGGGGCTGCAATCTTTGAGGGTGGGACAGTCAATTAGCATATTCCCTCTTTATTGGCTGTGGGAGCCACCATCTTTGTGACAGTGTGAGGGTAAATTAGCATATTCCCTCTTTATTAGATAGGATAGTGTATTTAGCTTGAGGTATAAACTTTTCCTGTGTTATCATGGGGCAGAAAATATTATATTGAGATATAGAAATTTAAGCATTATCACCAGAAAAGTGCATTCTACTGGGAAAAGTTTAACCAGGAAGACAGTCTGTGGAATATACCCATATTTTTCTTTTATTTATTTATTTATTTATTTATTTATTTATTTATTTATTTAATATTGGGGTAGCATTGGTTAATAACATTATAGGTTATAATGTTAACTTTAATATTTAATTTGACATAATTTAGCAATTTTTATTCTGAGTATCTGATGAATATAAAAAAACAATTAAAAAAGATATATATACCCTTATGTTCATTTTAGCACTATTTCCAATAGCCAAGATATGTAAACAACCGATGTGTCCATTGATGGATGAATCAACAATGAAGAAGTGGTACATATATACAATGCAATACTACTCAGTCATAAGAAGGATTAAATATTGCCATTTGCAACAACATCAATCTGGAGAGTACTATGTTAAGTGAAATAAGTCAGAGAGAAAAGGACAAAAATCATATGATTTCACCTGTTTTTCTTTAGTCACCCACTTTTAGTTTTCTTAGAATTGACTTAATTTCCTCTTTTATGCTGTCAATCATCACCTTTTACCTGGGAAAGAGATAAAACTAAAATGATGGAAATGGCTAAAAATAAACAACTAATAATAAAAACATCGAGTCTTTTCTTAGTTTTTCTAAATTTTTCACTTGAAAAATTTTAGACCTATGGAAATTTGAGGAACATCCATGTACCTTTAACCAATTATTCTGTTGCCACATTGATTTATCTCTTTGTGCACACATAAACACCCACTTTCACTTAATATCAAATTTACAAACTATGTAATATATGAAATTCACATAGCATAAATTAAATCATTTTTAGGTGTACAATTTAGTGGCATTTAGTACATTTGTGATATACATTTATCCTTCTAACTAGTTCTAAAACATTTGCATCAACTCAAAGAAGACTCCATGCTCATTAGGTAGTCATTTCCCATTACCCTCTCCCAATCCTGGCAACCACCAACCTACTGTCTGTCTCCACAGATTTACCTATACTGGATATTTCATATAAATAGAATTTTCCAATATATAACCACTGTGTCTGAATTCTTTACTTAGCATGTTTTTGAGGTTCATCGATGTTATAGCATTTTATTGGCTGAATTATATCCCCTCAAAATGCATATGTTGAAATCCTAACTCTCAGGACCTCAGAAGATGACTATATTTAGACAAAGCATTTTTACATTGTTTTATGACTTCATTGTTGTTAATCCTCACCCAAGGATATTTTTCCATTGATTTTTAGGAAGATTGGAAGAGAGAGTGAAAGACAGAGAGAAACATTGATGTGAGATGTGAGAAAAACACATCGATTTTATGTCTTTGATGGGAATTGGTCCACAGGTGATGCTCTATCCACTGAACCAAACCAACTAGGACAAAGGGTTTTAAAAAGAGGTTTTAAGTTAAAATAAGGACATTAGGGGGAGCTCTAACCCAACATGACTTGTGTCCTTACTCAAAGAAGGGAAATTAGGGGTAATGTCAGCAAGATGGCAGAATAGGAAGCTCCAGACTTCCTTCCCCTCATGGACACATCAATTCACCAACAATACATGAATCCATTTCCTTTGTGAAAAATCCAGAGATCGCTTGAGAAGATCCTGCACCCAATTGAGTATGACATCAGCTGCATTGAAGCCAGTAGGAAAATTCATGGCACCATCTTGCCACAGGAGATGAATTGTACCACCAACATTCTAACATTTTGAGGGTCTGCCTGAGGAACTGGATTTTTTCATGCCGAGAATGGGCACTAATGAGAAGGTGCCACATGTTGGCAGCCAATTGTTTTTCTCCCTCACATTTCTCTCTCTCTCTCTCTCTCGTCTTGAGTATTAGAAAAATATTTTAAAAAATTAAAAATGGAACTACCATATGACCCAAAGATTCCACTTCTGGGAATATATCTGAAGAAACCCGAAATACTAATTCAAAAGAATATGTGCATCCCTATGTTCATTGATTGCAGCATTATTTACAGTAGTCAAAATTTGGCAGGAGCCTAAGTGTCTGTCCGTACATGAGTGAGATGTGAGATGTGAGGATATAAAGCTATTGGTACATTTACACAATGGAGTACTATGTGGCTATAAAAAAGAAGGAAATATGATTCTTTACAATAGCATGAATAACTGGAGATTATTATGCAAAATGAAATAAGCCAGTCAGAGAAAGACAAATACTATATGAACTCACTTATATGTGGAATCAAGTGAACAAATAAATTTAACAAAATAGAAACGGAAGCATAGATACATAGAACAGACTGACAGCTGTCAGATGGGAGGGGTTTTGGGAAGCTGGGTACAAAACAGTGAAGGGATTAATAAAAAAACATGGACAAAAGTATGGTGATAGCAAAAGTAAAAGGTGGGTGGGTAGAGGTGGAGGTGGGCAAAGGGGGATAAATGGATGCAAAGAGAATTTGCTTTGGGTGGTGAGCACATAACGCAGTGTGCAGATGATGTTTTATTGAGTTGTACACTTGAAACCCGTCTGTTTCTTTAAACCAATATCACCCAAAATTCAACAAGAAAAATTTATAAATACTGCACTCAGGAAATTACTCAGAACTGAACATAAGAGAAAGTACATGTAACAGGTTTAACACAGGAGTGGCATGATTTCATTTGTGTTTTGAAAGAATCCCTCTGACTTCTGTGTAAAGAGGGATTGGAAAGTGACAAGAGTAGGAAGTGTTAGTCAGTCAGGAGGGAATAGTAGTGGTTCAGATGTGAAGATGGCAGCCTGGCTCGGGGGGGGGGGGGGTGATGGAGACTGAGCCATCTGGGCACATGAGGGACATACTGAGAAGATAAGAACAGTAGGGCTGTATAATGGATAGGTTGTAGTGGGAAATATGATAAGTGTGGAATAACATTCAGGTTTCAAACTTGTGCAAGGGAAGGGATGTAGTGCCATTCAGAGAGGGAAAGACACCATGGGAAAGGATAGGATTAGGGAGAAGAAGGTGAGTTATAAATTGGAAGACTGAGTTTAAGGTGTCTTGATGACATCAAGGATGTCAAGTAACTAGAAATAGTTCTCAGCAGAGAGGTCAGAGCTAGAAAAAGAAATGTAGTCATCATTTGCATCTATATGGTGACTGAATCTATTGCTTAGGAAGAAAGAATTGTGCTAGGGTGAGGGACTGTGGCCTGGAAAAGGTTACCGATTGTATTAGGGTCAGGAGCTGTGGCAGAGAAAAATTGCTAGATTGTCTTAGAAAAACAATATGTTATGATATGCTCCAGCCAGGCGTGACTCTGTTTACCCCCCCCCTTTGTGCTTATGAACTTTCTGTGAACTTCTAAGGAACAGCTAATGAAATGCTTTGTATTTTTTTAACACTGTTTTGCTATAAAGGATCATACTGCACCCTTGATCTCTGCCACATGCTCCAAAGCTCCCAGAGGCGGAGATAGGTGCTGTGGTCAGCTGGCCAGTTTAATAAAGGCTCTTAAATTTAAATTCTGGTCTATCTCCCTGAGCCAACCCATAACAGAATTTAATGAGAATTGCAGTTTTTCTGGACCAAATCCATTGGTTGAAGCTATACAAGAAACAGAAAAAAAACTAGAAATACTGGAGAAAAACATGGAAGAGGGGCATGTAAGTAGATTCTAGACAGGATAAAGATGGAGTGTTTCACGAGAAAGACTGATAAATAGTGTAAGAAGTTTCTGGAAGGATATTAGGGGCACAGAGATCATTGCATACCTAAAAGATATTTGCTTTGGTAGAATGATGGGGGAAAGAAGCCAAAATACACGAATTGAGGGAATAAATTTAAGGCAAGGAAAGGGAGACAGAGAAAAGTCAATTCTTGGCTGGTAGCTAGAAGAAAATGGTAGGCCAAGTGGTACATGTTTGTAAGATAGAAAAAAAATTAAACATGTTGCTACAAAATTGGGAATAAACTTTTGAGAAAGTGAGGGAAGAATGAAGGGTATAAGATTGGGAGAAAGACAAGGAGAGAGGAGGGAGAGAGAATGTGTGAACAATAATGTAAGGATAATTGATAAGGCAAGAATGATGGGATTCAAAGTGAAGATGAAAGTTGTCTTTAGAGAGAAGGGAATAGTGTCAATGATACAGCAATGTGGACAAGATGCATGCTAATTTATGTGTGGTTGAGAGTGTAAAGTTCACAGAGTCATTATGATCACTCGGATTTTCTCTGTGAATATATGGTAAGAATATTTGCTGAGAAAGGGAAATGGGATAAAAGATTCAACAGTGAAACTAGTGCTTGTGGAGGATGGGTGAACAGGTGAAAGATATATAGGACTTCCTGGGAGTATAGTAGGTTCCTTATTTATTTATTAAGTTATTTTAAAATATGTTTTATTGAGGAGAGAGAGAGAGAGAGAGAGAGAGAGAGAGAGAGAGAGAGAGAGAGGAAGAAAGAAAGATAGAGAAATAGAAACATCAGTGGACAGCCTCCTGGCTGGCCCCTACTGGGGATTGGACCCTCAACTCAGGAGTGTACCCTGACCAAGAATTGAACCCAGGACCTCTTGGTTCATGGGTCAATGCTCAACCACAGAGCCACAGTAGGCAGGCACAGTAGGATCCTTTAAATGGGAAAGGACACTCAAAAGGTTTAATGGAAGATGGAAGAAGAGGTGCGAAACTACTAGTATAAGTAAGAGAACTTTCTATGTCTAAAAAAAATTAAAAAGACCTTGGTAAATCTAAACCACTGGTAATTTTTAGTAATCATTGCCATGAATTATCCCATGCAATGATGGCTTTTCATCCCTGTTTTTACAGTTGGTGGAGGGTGCTGAACATATCAGGCAGCCTCCTTAAGTCTAAAATGCTAGCTCATACTTACTTCCATTTAATTCTTAAATATGTACATCATTTCCCCCCATTTTTGTCTTTTTGTTGTGTGGTGCTGAGTGACCATGAGATAGAGGTGAATGGAAAGTAAGATATGTGGGTCTGAGTGAAATGTAAATCCCTGCTTCAGATGATTGATTCTTGCTTATTTAGTTAAACATGCATGGCACACAGCAAGTATTCAATAAGAGTGCTAATGTGGGATTCTGAAGATGGTGGCTAGCATGATGGAGGTGAGGGAGTGGATGTGAGTGAGTGAGGGTGTGAAAGGGGAATGTGTGGAAGTGTGTGGTGTGTGTGTGAGTGAGACAGTTAAATATGGAAGGAGTATCAGGGGCTGGAAGACCAGGCTCTCCTGGATAGAGAGCACCTACCACTGCTGTGGGAGCTCCCTGGGCTGTGGGGCTTGGGCACGGAGCCCACACCATCTTGAAGGGGAGAGCAGCCTCCTCTAGGAGCTCATCAGCACCACCAGCCAGACTGGCCTTGGACATTGCCTGTGACCTTGCAGCCACACCAGCCCAAATCCTGCTTCCCCACCCACAGACATGCAGACCCTAGGTCATCCACATCCAAGGGTGCATGGCTCCCGCAGCAGTAAGTGTGACTTCCCCCTCCCTGGATGCTGACCCCCAGACACCTCAGAGCACAAGCCTCCTGAGGCCTTCCAGTGCACAGGCTTCCTGACCCCACTGCTCCATAGGTGGCTCCTGGGTGCCTCTGTGAGCCCCTGATAGGTGCGCTCATATCCAAACAAGGACGCATGGCCCCGGCAACAGAAACTTGATCTTCCCTTCCCCACCTGCCTGCACACAGACACTGTGATCATGTGGCTTCAGTGCATGGGTCTCCCCTGAGACCACCACCCCGGAAGATGGCTCTTGGGCACCTTGGTAAGCAGCTGCTGGGCATGCATATCTAACCAAGGGTGCACATCTCCTAAAGAAGAAACTGGGACTTCTTCCTCCATGAGACTGATGGCACACCATAATCACTCTGATTCAGCGTGTGGGCCCCACGAGCACACCCCTGGCAGACAGCTCCTGGGCCCCTCTGTGAGCTGCCACTGGGCATGTGCCTCTCCAACCAAGGGCACACTGCTCCCTCAGCAGGATCCATGACATCCCCCTCCTGGCTACCTACCTCTGGACACCTTGTTGAGTTACTGAGGATTTGCCTCCCTATACAAGGTCACATTGTTTGAGCCACGGACTCCAAGATTCCCACATCCCCAGCTGCTGGCTCCTGAACCCCTTTGTGAATCAGAGAGGGAAATCACTTTGGCCAGAGTCCCACTGCCTCAACCACAGACTATGAGACACCTGTCCCCTACTGTCATGGGCTCCAAGACCCTCATAATGATTTGCAGAGTGATGCTACTCCCGCAAGAATCACACAACACCAGCCAATGTCACAGTACCTGAGTGTCAGGCCCCAGGACTCCTTCCTCCCAGGCCGTGGACTCTGGGAACCCACAGTGAGCATATACCAGTAAGACCTCAGGCAACCATTTCCACAAGAGCTGGAATCACGATCACATCCAAAACAGCTTGCACAATGAAGCAGGGGGTGAGTCACATTACCTATCTATGACAAGACTTCATCCACAAATAAGAAACTAAGATTCAAGACCCAACTACACCAAGAGAACCCAAATAGCTCAAGTAGGGAGCTCTGCTAGATCAACAAGCCCAGGAGACCTGAGAGAACACACCACTGGATCACCAACTACATAGCACCACCTCCAAAAGAACCTCGGTAGCAAAGCAGTTGGATCTAAGACAGAAACAATTAAAACGCAATAAATGGGAAAACAAAAAAAAACCAATCCCCAAATGAAAGAAAAGAGGATCACAAGAAAGGGAATTAAATGAAACGGAGGCAAGTAACATGTCAGAGAAAGAATTCAGAGTAATGGTTGTAAGGATGCTCAAATAGCTAGATCCAAGATACACACAACTCAATGAGAATTATAAGGAGCTGAATAAAAATATCATCAACATGAAAAGGAACCAAGAAGAAGTGAAGAATGACCTAACTGCAATAAAGAACACAATGGAAGGCTTAAACAGTAGACTAGAAGAGGCTGAGGACCGCATCAGTGAATTAGAAGACAAGGTAGGAAAAAACACACAAACACAGTGGCAACTAGAAAAAACACTTAAAAAGCAGGAGAGCTTAAGGGAGCTTTGGGACAACATGAAACGAAACGACATCTGCATAATAGGGGTACCAGAAGGAGAGGAAGCAGAGCAAGAAATAGAAAACCTGTTTGAAGAAATAATGACAGAAAACTTCCCTGATGTTGGGAAGAAAAATACCACACTAGTCTAAGAAGCACATAGTGTCCCAAAAGAGATGAACTCAAAAAGACCGACACCAAGACACATCATAATTAAATTGGCAAACATCAATGACAAAGTAAGAATTTTAAAGGCTGCCAGGGAGAGACAGAGTTACCTACAAGGGATCTCACATCAGAATATCAACTGATTTCTCAACAGAAACACATCAGGCTAGAAGGGAATGGAATGAAATATACAAAGTGATGCAAAACAAGGTACTGAATCCAAGAATACTATACCCAGCAAGGCTATCATTCAAAATTGAAAGTGGAATCAGGAGCTACACAGACAAAAAAGGGCTAAGAGAGTTTATTACCACCAAGCTCGCAATGTAAGAAATGCTAAAGGGACTGCTGTAAAAAGAAGAAATAGAAAGGCAAGAAGGAACACAAGCATAAAGAATAAAAATTGCAACAAACAAGTGCTTATGATATATAATAAAACCCTAATATGCAAATCAACCAAATGGTGGAACGACCAGTCACTATGACATGCATTGACCAGCCAGGGGCAGATTATCAATGCAGGAGCTGCCTCCTGGTGGTCAGTGTGCTCCCACAGGAGGATCACCACTCAACCAGAAGCTGGGCTCACGGCTGGCAAGTGCAGCAATGGTGGCGCTCCTGCCTCCACTGCAGGTGGGCGGTAAGTAGTGAGGGGTCCGGGACTGTGAAAGCCCTGGACTACAAGAGGGATGTCTGACTGCCAGCTTAGGCCTAAGCCGGCAGGTAGACATCCCCCAAGGAGTCCCAGACTACAAGAGGGCACAGGCCAGGCAGAGGGACCCCACCCGAGTGCATGAATTTTGTGCACTGGGCCTCTAGTCAAAAATAACATTAAACATAAATGGATTAAATGCTCCTATCAAAAGACATAGGGTAGCTGAGTGGATAAGAAAATATGACCCAGAACAAAGGATTCACACACACTGATAAGGATAGCAATACTGATAAGTGTAGCAATACTTATATCTGACAAAATAGGCCTCAAAGTACAGGTCATAACAAGAGATAAGGAGGACCACTTCATAATACTAAAGGGAAAAATTCAACAAGAGGATATAACTCTGGTAAACATATATGTACCCAATACAGGAGCACTCAAATACATAAAAAAAAACTTCTGGAAGATATCAAGGGAGAAATGGACAGCAATATAATCATAGTAGGGGACTTTAATATCCCACTGATACCACTGAAAAAATCCTCTAAACAAAAAATTAGCAAAGAGGAAGTGCTGGAAAATGGCAGTGGAATAGGCGAATGTGTCCCAAGCCTTGTCCTGGAGCAGATGGAACGAGCAACTAAATCAAATAATATCCACCCCAAATTGGTGAAGTAGACACAGCTGATGAGACAATCCTCAACTAGGAAGGGCAGAGGATGCCTGGAGGTTGGTAAAATGAGGGATCTGGGCTGGAAAGAATTGCAAGACCCCTGAGCCCAGAGGGTCAGAAGGAAGCCACATGGCATCGAGGCTGCATCCTTTTGGACAAGCTTAGCGTCTGACTGTGGAAAGAAGGTCTGAAGCACTGCTGGCAGCAGGGGGTTCTAGATCTGGGTCCACGGTCACAAGAGACTGAGCCCAGAGGGACAGCCTGGATGGCTTCCCAAGCCATGCCATGCCAGGGGGAGAGAGGCTTGCAGTGGAGCAGCTCTTTACCCTATTTTTGGTCTTTGTTTTTATTCACTAAACCTAGTTCATAGGACCTTTCAAATATAAACACTCACCCGTGACTGGGGTGTAGCTGGAGGTGCAGACTTGTGAAATCTGGGGAGAGGCTGGGGAGAGGAGAAGGTCAGGGAGTGGTGACCACAAGTCTGGTGCTGAGTCACAACTGACATGCCAGACCTAGGCAGCCATTTTCTCCTGAAGAGATAGCCCCTCCCTGAAGTCTCCAGGCAACCAATACAGCCACACCCAGACTACACCCTGAGTGGCACAAAAGATACAAAAAAATATCTGAATAGCCCTTGAGAGTCCTCAGACCTGGTCTAAAGAGAGGCTCAGTCCCAGCAATAGGAAACTGAGAAGTGGCAGACAGTACAGATGAGTGGGACCTTAAACCAGCCCTCATGGGGAAATACAACTCAGTGGAAAGGAATGACAGTTCACTTTTTCATTGTTATTTTATTTCATTATTTTTTTATTCTTTTTTCTTTATTCTTTATTTTTCTTTTTTAGTTTGTTTCTTTATTTTCTACTAGAGGCCCGGTGCACAAAAATTTGTGCACTCGGGGGGTCCCTCAGCCAGGCCTGTGCCCTCTTGCAGCCTGGGATCCCTCGGGGGATGACCACCTGATGGTTTAGTCCCGCCCCCATCCGAGAAGCAGCCGCCCTGCGAGCAGCCCACAACTATCCAAGGAGCAGCAGCCATGCAAGCAGCCCTCCTCTGTATGAGGAGCAGCAGCCCTGTGAGCAACCTGCCCCAGTCCAAGTAGGAGCAGCCTCGTGAGCAGCCTGACTCCATCTGAGGAGCAACAGCTTCTTAGGCAGCCCGCCTTCAGAAGCCAGAGGAACCACCACTGCTGTGAGCATAGCCCACCAGAGGAGCCACAGCCAACTGAGGCACAACCCCCACATGACTCGACACCTACATCCTGTGGTGAGAGCAAAAATGGGGAGACAAAGAAACGACCAAAGGAAAGAAAAGGAAGAATTGCCAGAAAAGCAGCTAAGTGAAATAGAGGCATGCACTATGTCAGAGAGAGAATTCAGAAAAAGCGTCATACAGTTCATAAACTGGATGGATGAAAAAATCAACAACTTATGTTGATTAAGAATTAAGAAGACATAAAGAGTGATATAGCTGCAATAAAAAAAAAACACCATGGGAAGTTTCAGCAGTAGACTAGGAGAAGCGGAGGACTGAATTAGCGAATTAGAAGACAGGGAAGCAAAACACACCCAAACTGAACTGCAATTGGAGAAAAAATTAAAAGACAGGAGGAGAGCCTAAGGGAGCTTTGGGACAACATGAAACAAGGCAACATACAAATAATAGGGTTCCAGAATGACTGGAAGAGGAAAAGGGTTAGAAAACCTATTTAAAGAAATAATGTCAGAAAACTTCCTTGATGTGGCGAAGAAAAAAGTCACACAAGCACAGACAGTCCCAAACAAGATGAACCCGAAAAGAACCACACCAAGACACATCATAACTGTGATGGCAAACATTCAGGACAAAAAGAGAATCTTAATGGCTGCAAGAGAGAGAGAGACAGAAAGTTAAGTACAAGGGAACTCCCATTAGAATTCAGCAGTTCTCAACTTGTGGGTCGCAACCCCTATGGCAGTTGAACGACCCTTTTATAGGGTCGCCTAAGACCATCCTGCATATCAGATATTTACATTATGATCCATAACAGTAGCAAAATTACAGTTATGAAGTAGCAACGAAAATAATTTTATAGTTGGGAGTCACAACATGAGGAACTGTTTTAAGGGCCAGAAGGTTGAGAACCACGGCATTAGATTATCAATTGATTTCCCAACAGAAACACATCAGGCCAGAAAGGAATGGAAGGAAATTTACAAAGTGATGCAAAGCAAGGGAATGAATGCAAGAATACTCTATCCATCAATGCTATCATTCAAAATTGAAGGAGAAATAAGAAGCTTCACAGACAAAAAAAGGCTAAGGGAGTTTATCACTACCAAGCCAGCAATGCAAGAAATGCTAAAGGGACTGTTATAAAAAGAAGAAATAAAAAGGGAAGAAGAAACACAGACATAGACACACACACACAAAATGGCTACAAATAAGTACCTATCTATACTAATAAAAGCCTAGGTGGCATCACGCCCTCACATGCAACATCATCACAAGATGGCCACTAGAAGATGGCACCACAAGATGACTCCACAAAGATGGTCACTACAAGACGGCCACATGCACAGTGGAGGTGGGGCCCGGCGGCCGCTCCACGTGGTGAGGCCTGGGGGTCCCACAGCTCTGTGTGACAAGGAGGAGGCCAGTCCAGACATCTCCACCGCCTCACGCATAGGAGGCGTTTCCTGGTGGAGGAGGTGGGTCGCAGCAGGGGAGGGCAGTTGGGGCAATCAGGCTGGCAGGGGAGGGCAGTTGGGGTGATTGGGCTGGCAGCGGAGGGCAGATGTGGGTGATCGGGCCTGCAGGGGAGGGCAGTTGTGGGCAATTGAGCCAGCAGGGGAGGGCAGTTGGGGCGATCAGGCTGGCAAGGGAGGGCAGTTGTGGGCCATAGGGCTGGCAGGAGAGGGCAGTTGGGGGTCATCAGGCTGTCAGGGGAGAAGTTAGGCATCAATAATGCCAGCAGAGGAGCAGTTAGGGGGCGATCAGGCTGGTAGGCAGAAGTGGTTAGGGGCAATCAGGCAGGCAGGTGGGCAGGAGAGATGTTAGGAGCAAGCGGTCCCAGATTGGGAGAGGAATCCCCGATTGGAGAGGGATCCCAGATTGGACAGGGTGCAGGCTGGGCTGAGGGACACCAGTCCCCCGCCCCCATGCACGAATTTCATGGATGGGCCTCTAGTCAATAATAACTTTAAACGTAAATGGACTAAATGCTCCAATCAAAGGACATTGAGTGGCTGAATGGATAAAAAAAATGACCCATATATATGCTGTCTACAAGAGACCCAACTCAGAACAAGGAACTCACACCTACTGAAAGTGCATGATAGAAAAATATCTCTCAGGCAAATGGAAATGAAAAAAAAGCTGGGGTAGCAATACATATATGTGAAAAAATTGACCTCAAAGTGAAGGCCATAACAAGAGATAAGGAAGGCCACTTGATAATACTAAAGGTATTGATACAATAAGAGGATATAATCCTGGTAAACATATATAAATCCAATGAAGGAGCACCTAATACATTAAAAAAACTCCTGGAAGATATCAAGGGGAAATTGACACAATACAATCATAGTAGGGGACTTTAATGCCCCACTGACATCACTGGATAAATCATCTAGACAAAAAAATCAGCAAAGAAACAGCAATCCTAAATGACTCACTAGTTCAGGTGGACTTAATTGACATCTTCAGAACATTTCACCCCAAAGCCACAGACTATACATTCTTCTCAAGTGCACATGGGACATTTTCAAAGATAGACCAATATTGGGTCACAGGCAAAGTCTCTCCATATTCAAGAAGATTGAAATCATATCAGGCATCTTCTTAGATCACAATGGCATAAAGTTAGAAATAAACAACATTTAAAACAATAAAAAAATTTAAACAAAGCTGAATAGCATGTTATTAAACAATGATTGGGTTACCTAAGTGATCAACAAAGAAATTAAAAACATCCTGGAAATGAATGACAATGAAAACACAACAACCCCAAATCTTTGGAACACAATGAAAGCAATCCTGAGAGGGAAGTTTAGAGCTCTGCAAACCTACCTCAAAAAACAAGAAAAATGGTAATAAATCATCTAGCTCTACAACTTAAAGATTTAGAAAGAGAGCAACAAGAAAAGCCCAGAGTGAGCAGAAGGAAGAGGATAATAAAGATCAGAGCAGAAATGAATGACATAGAGACCAAAAAAACAATACAAAAGATCAATGAAACCAAGAGCTGGTCCTTTGAAGGACAAAAAGATTGATGAACGTCTAGCCAGGCTCACTAAGAAGCAAAGAGAGAGGACCCAAATAAACAAAATCAGAAATGAAAGAGGCAAAATAACAACAGACCCCACAGAAATACAAAGGATTGCTAAAAAAAATACTATGAACAGCACTATTCCAACAAACTAGACAACCTAGAGGAAATGGACATATTCCTAGAAAAATACAACCTTCCAAAATTCAATCAGGAAGAATCTAAAATAGAAGCAGTCATTAAAAAGCTTCCAGCAAACAAAAGCCCAGGGCCAGACGGCTTCACTGGGGAGTTTAGCCAAACATTCAAAGAACTAAAACCTATCCTCCTCAGACTAGTCCAAAAAATTCAAGAGGAAGGAACACTTCCAAGATCATTCTATGAAGCCAGCATTACCTTAATTCCAAAACCAGATAAAGACATTACAAAGAAAGAGAATTACAGGTCAATATCCCTCATAAACATAGATGCTAAAATCCTTAACAAAATTCTAGCAAATCTGATCCAACATTACATCAGAAAGATCATACACCATGACCAAGTAGGATTTATCCTGGGGATGCAAGGGATAGTACAATATCTACAAATCAAAAAATGTGATACATTACACAAATTGAAAGGCGAAAATCACATAGTCATATCAATCGATGCAGAAAAGGGATTTGACAAAATCCAACACCCTTTCTTGATAAAAACCTTCAGCAAAATGGGAATAGAGGGATCATACCTCAACATAATAAAAGCCATATATGACAAACCCACAGCCAACATCATACTCAATGGGCAAAAACTAAAGCCATTTCACCTAAGAACAGGAACAAGACAGGGATGCCCACTTTAACCACTACTGCTTGACATAGTACTGGAAGTGCTAGACATAGTGATCAGACAAGAAGAAAAAATAAAAGGCATCCAAATTAGAAAAGAAGAAGTAAAATTGTCATTATTTGCAGATGACATGATATTGTATATCAAAAACCCTAAAGATTCCATCAAAAAACTACTAGACTTAATAAATGAATTCGGCAGTGTAGCAGGATATAAAATTAACACCCAGAAATCTATGGCTTTTTTATACACCAATAATGAACTCACCGAAAGAGAAATTAAAAAAAAACCCAATCCTATTTACCATTACAACAAAAAAATTAAGATACCTAGGAATAAATGTAACCAAGGAGGTAAAGGACTTGTACTCAGAAAATTACAGGATGCTGAAAAAAAGAGATAGAGGAAAACATAAACAAATGGAAGAATATACTGTGTTCATGGATTGGTAGTATCAACATCATTAAAAATGTCCATACTGCCCAAAGCAATCTATAGATGCAATGCAATCCCCATTAAAATACCAATGGCATATTTCAAAGACCTAGAGCAAACTCTCTAAAAATTTATCTGGATTAAAAAAAGACCCCGATTAGCCACAGCAATAGTGAGAAAAAAGAACAATGTTGGAGGGATCACAATACCAGATATCAAGCTATCTTACAAAGCCACTGTTCTCAAAACTGCCTGGTACTGGCACAAGAACAGACATATAGACCATTGGAACAGAACAGAGAACCCAGCGATCAACCCAAGCCATTATGCTCAATTAATATTTGATAAAGGAGGCAAGAGCATACAATGGAGTCAAGACAGTCTCTTCAATAAATGGTGTTTGGGAAAATTCGACAGATACTTGCAAAAAAAAGAATTAAACTAGAATACCAACTTACACCGTACACGAAAATAAATTCAAAATGGATAAGGACTTAAATGTAAGACGGGGAACCATAAAAATCTTTGAAGACTCCATAGGCAGCAAAATAGCAGACATATGTCGTACCAATATCTTTACTGATACAGTTCCTAGGGCAATGGAAACTAAGGAGAAAATTAACAAATGGGACCACATCAAAATAAAAGCTTCTGCACAGCAAAAGAAACCATCAACAATACAACAAGAAAGCCCACTGCATGGGAGAACATATTTGCCAATGTTATCGCTGTTAAGGGTTTAAAGTCCAAAATTTACAAAGAACTCATACAACTTAACAAAAGGAAGATAAACAACCCAAACAAAAAATGGACAATGGACCTAAATAGACACTTTTTGAAAGAGAACATACAGAAGGCCAAGAGACATATGGAAACATGCTCAAAGTCACTAATCATCTCGAGAGATTCAAATCAAAACGACAATGAGGTACCATGTCACACCTGTCAGAATGGCTATCATCAACAAATCAACAAAGGACAAGTGCTTGAGAGGATGCGGAGAAAAAGGATCCCTGGTGCACTGCTGGTGAGAATGCAGACTGGTGCAGCCACTATAGAGAACAGTATGGAGTTTCCTCAAAAATTAAAAATGAAACTTCCATTTGACCCAGTAATCCCATTTCTAGGAATGTATCCCAAGAAAACAGAAACACCAATCAGAAAGGATATATGCACCCCCATGTTCATAGCAGCACAATTTATAATAGCTAATATTTGGAAACAGCCTAAGTGCCCATCAGCAGACAAGTGGATTAGAAAACTGTGGTACATCTACACAATGAAATTTTACGCTGCTGTAAAAAAGAAGGAATTCGTATCATTTGCAACAGCATGGATGGAACTAGAGAGCATTATGCTAAGCAAAATAAGCCAGTCAGAGAAAGAGAAATATCACATGATCTCACTCATTTGTGAGATATAATGAACAACATAAACTGATGGGGAATAAAAGAACCAGAGATATAGAAGCATCAAACAGACTGTCCAACCTATGAGGGAAGGCAGGCGTGAGGCAGTAAGAGATCAACCAAAGGACTTGTACTCACGCATGTGAGTAAAACCAATGGACATAGACAGTAGGGCGTGAGGGCTTGTGCTTGGGTGAGGGGTGGCAGATAGAGGTCAATGGGGGGAAAAGGAGACTCATGTAATACTTTAAACAATAAAGAATTAAAGAAAATGAAATTTAAGGCATATGATACTTTAAAATAATATCAATCAGAGAAAGGAGAAATATGTACATATATGTATGGTTTAATGTACAAGGTTCATATTTGTAAGCCTAAAAAGATGTTATATATTTTAAATACAACTAAGGATAATTTTATTTTAAAAAAAGATTACTAATGTGTAAAAGTCAAGATGAACACAGTTCCTCTGAAATAAGAGCAACATATATATTTTCTAACTGAGACCATGGCTAATGGTTAAGGAGTCAAAGAGTAAATTCAGTGGGAGCCTTCCTAGGACGTCACTTACTATATACCCAGATTGTCCAGTGTGTTGGCATGAGGTACTCTATCAGTGAAGTGCTCTGGGAGGAATGCATGACCTTACCACATTGTGTTTAGGGACATCTGACATGGCTCTGCTGGAGAGTGTGTACTTCTCAGAGTCAGCTTTGGTTTTCCTGACTCCTTTCCACCATTTCCTGTATTGCTCCCGGACCTGCAGAGGCAAAGCATGCTCTGAGTCAGCTCACTGAGTGGAGTGAGAGTGGAATGAGTCCTGGGTGGGAGGTGGACAGTGGTACCTGCTGGTTGAGGAGACAGTACACCAGGAAGATTAAGACGCCCTGCAGGCTGTTGATGATGGTGAAGAGATAGGCCATGGCGTGAGCAGCTGGACCCACCTGCAGGATTCCCAGACACCATGTGCAGCCCAAGATGAAGAGCTGAGCTATCGCTTTAAATGTCAGCATCCTGGGTAGGAGGAGAAGAGAGGCCCATATGCATCCAGAACAATAGAAACAATGCTGTTCTCATCTCTACCCCATGAATGCTCCTGCTTTGCCCTATGGGTGATGAGTTCTTAGACTGCATTGGATCAGCTTTGACCTTTACTGTCAATGATTCTCCACAATAGAAATGCTACTTGGGTCCAGGATGGCATTTGGATTAAATTGAATTATGTAAGTTTCATAATGTAAGTTTCAAAAAAAAAAATCTATAATGCTTCATGGTGATGCCTAATTTTATTCAGCCAACATTGCTGAGTCTGTACTGTGTATCAGGAAGTGCTGGGCCTGGGCATTAAAAGTAACAGAGGCAAGATTTTTATTTTCATAAAGGTCACAGGCTATTGCAATGACTAATACAGCGGAATAATGACATGCAAAATTTAGAAAGGACACTGGAGAGGGGTGAGAGGGAGCCTGAACCGAGAGTGAGTATGAAAGTGTTGACTGGGTTGTGGGAGGAGTTACAGATTTTTTAAGGGCACACAGGTTCTTTGTACTTTTGTTGTAGGACTGCTGACAAAAGTCCAAAGAATGTTTATTAACAAATGTCAATTATTCCTTTTGCTGAGGGAGTTACAAGGAGATTAGAGAGAGAACATTGTGGCTGGGAAGTCAGCAGCCCACCACTGAATCCAAGCTGGTTGCCATGGGAGGACAGCTGCATCTCTTTACTCTGGGTTCCCTCAGAAGACCCTGAGAAGGGACTTCAGGGCTGCTGAGGCACATGGATTTGCTCTTGGGACCACACATGTCTGTGGGGTTGTCACCCTCTTCTCCATTTTACCTTGTATTCTTGAGGGTGGACACATCACTGTTGAGCGAAGAGAGTTTGCTTTTCAAAATCCAGAGGGTCATCAGAAAGAAAGCTAGATTGACCTTCAGGAAAACACACAAGGTTTAGTGAATAACATTTTAGTTTGTTATCTGTAGTCTAGCCCGTCCAACAGAAATTCCACATTTAAGAACTTTTCATATTTTGTAACAGTGATAGAGTTTGTAGTTTTAGGAGCAGTCTTAGAAAACCAAAGCAAACCCAAGACAACCCAGGGACATTCTTGCTCATGTCATCCTTTTGCCTCGTTATAAGTCTAATGACCCTCAGCTGAGTGTTAAGGATGCTCTGATGTTTTCACTCACAAAGAGGATGGCACAGACTGGTCCGAGGAAGCCCCATATAAATCCCTTTTCTGGGTGGAGCCAGCAGCTAAGAAAGAGAAAGAATTAAAACTGTAATGGTCCTTAGACATGTAGAACAATTATTCAAATTCATTCATTCATTCATCAACAAACATTGAGTGTCTCTTCTGTGATAGGTGTTCTCGTTGGCTCTGAAGATACAGTCATGGAGAAAGTAAGTATGCTCTTCAATCCCACACATCTCACAGATAAAGAAACGGGAATTTGCTCTTACCGTGTAGGTGTTCCATAAAGGCAAGGCCTGGATGCTGCAGAAATGGCCACAATCACAGCTGGGACTCCGTAGCCCACAGGGAGCATGAACTTCCTCATGAACCTGCTCACATTGGAGTAGTTGACCACCGTCAGGTTGCGTGCGGTGAGGAAGAGGTGCAGGCCCTCCAGCAGCATCCAGGTGAAGGAGGCCAGGTAGAGATAGTGTAAGGCACCCGCGATGATGGCGCACAGCACCTGGGGGAGAAGTAAGAGTCACTAGGTGGGATTGTCAGGGTGGAGCATGGCCCCAGGACCTCTCCTATACTTTGCCATTTGGGAGAACTCTGTTGTATATAAAGGAATTGTCAAAAGAAGGTAATATATATTTAATAAAAATATATTTAAAAGAAGAAAGAAAAGGAGAAGATATGATTTCTAGTTGGGTCAATGTGAAATTGGATACTCATCCCTCTAATCTTCCCAGAACCCAAGGTCATATTATTAAAGTGTCCAATGCACCATGGTCCCATATATTCCTCATTCCATAATCAGGGCATGCATCCTTTGGGACAGTGTCAGTACCTTGTTCTTAGTTCTGTCAATGGCCTTGAGGAAGAGCAGGTGGGCCAGGAAGAGGCAGAGTGAGAGCTGCAGGTGGACTGAGGTGCTGGTGTTCTGGATGGCTTTGCACAGCAGGAAGGTGAGGGCCGCCAGGAGGAGGCACAGCAGAGAGAGGCTCAGCCCCACATAGGTGATCACAACCAAGGCGGGATCCTCTTCCTGGGACCCAGCAATGAGGAGAAAGCAGTCACACTCACCTAATCTTGGTTAATGACCCTTCTACCATTTTCAGTTTTGGGTAGGGTACAAAAAAATTCAGAGTGCAGGAGCCAGGTGAATTTGTGATGTTTATGGTCACTGTTAGAATTCTAGGGGGTCCTGAACTGATTAATTCAGACCCTGTAAAAATTGAGGAATAAGAGAGTCCTCATTTAGGACCAAACCCTGGAAATCATAAGGTTGATTTTCCTTCATAACTAAGCTTATAGTTTATCATGTGACAGTCACAGAGGTGCACGGCTCTGTGTTGAGCACCATCCTCCATCCCCATGAAGTGATACTGTGTGACAGAGTCTGTATCCGGAGACCCAATGTCCAGGGATTAACTCCTCACCTTGGACTTACTCGCCTCATCCCTGCAACACCTGTTCTTTATAGATTTAAATCCTTGGTTAAAAAAGGAAAAGTACTGATGATGGTGGTAGGTTAAATTAATATTTCCTACCTATTATTTACCATTTATTTATTTATTTTAAAATATATTTTTAATTGATTTCAGAGAGGAAGGGAGTGAGAGATAGATAGAAACATCAATGATGAGAGAAAATCATTGATCAGCTGCCTCCGGCACGCCCCCTACTGGGGTTTAAGCCTGTAACCCAGGCATGTGCCCTTGACCAGAATCAAACCTGGGACCCTTTAGTCCACAAGCTGATGCTCTATCCACTGAGACAAACTGGCTAGGGCTCCAGCCTATTTTTTAAAGATTAAATTTTTCCCTGTCTGCTTTTTCAAATCATCTTAAATCCATAATGATAAATTTCAAAAATTAACTTTGGTGTAAGTAGGTGAGAGAAGAAAGAGAGAGAGAGAGAGAGAGAGAGAGAGAGAGAGAGAGAGAGAGAGGGAAGAAATATGAAAGTAATAAAGAATATGAAAGTTAAATGTTCAAAGTTGGTGTATCTGATAAAGAGCAATATGGTATTATTTACACTATTTTTATTATTGCAATAAATCTGAAAGATTGACATTATTTTCTAAGTAAATATTTGAAAATAAATAGTAAGCTCTCCAGGTGATTTTGACACATACTAGGTTTTGAGCATCTTTGGTATAAGGAAAGAAACTAACTTCTCTACCAGATAAAGAGCTCCCAAATCCATAAGAAATGTTTCAACAGGCCAATAGAGAAATGGACTGAAAGATGAACAACTTGTTTCCAGAAACAGAAATACAAATCGCATTTAAATGAAGATATTCCATTCCATTCCATTCATAATGAAAGACATACAAATTTCCTAATATAACAATATATGTTATATTTGACTCTCAGATGGATAAAGATCCAAAACTTTGATAATGACCTTGTGAGAGTGTGAGGAATCATACAGCTTCAAGTAATGCTAATACGAGTGTTCACATGTGTGACCTCTATACGCTAAAATATGGAAATATCTACCAATATAGGTCAGGGATAAGTAACCCATCTAAAGGTAATATTTTATTTTATGCTTTCACCTAAACAATTTACTCTTTCTGCCTTTTTGTATATACTTCTTGCCTTAAAACACAGTATTAAGGATGAAGACATCCTGTTATGCAATACCCATATCTTTTTTTCTTTTTCTTTCTCTTTTTCTTTTCTTAAGAGATGAGCAGTGCAATTTAGAGATATATCAGCATTCCATATTTGGAATAGGGAAGTATTTTCAATGTCATTTACTATCATAAGTGTTGAGAAAAATCTTTGGTTTCCACATTTAAAAATACTGATGAAAATCACCTCTTTCTTCATTTAATAAAAGTCAGGTTAAAACACTTCAATATACTTTAGATCTGTTTCGTAAGCATCACCTGAGGAAATACTACAAGGATGGCATTAACACATTTAACAGATTTGGAGGTAAGTCTACCAGTGAATCTTGGAGCCGTGTCTCTAGGTGTCAGTGTGCATGCATGCAAGTGTGAGTCACTCTTTGCTTTGCAGAGGCCAAATAACTGAGGTGTGCCAAGCAGTTAGCACATTCTTATTAGAGTTCTTAAGTCACCAGGGGAAATAAACTTTTCACTGTACCATTAAAAAAATTTGGGAGAACCAAGATGGCGGCGATATAGGCAGACGTGTCCCAGGTCGTGTCCCGGAGCAAATGGAATGAACAGCTGAAACTAGTAACACCCACACCGAATTGGCGAAATTGCTCAGCTGGTGAGAGGGTTTGCAGCCAGGAAGAGCAGAACTCCCCTGGAAAGGTAAAAAAAACCAGGGATTTGGGCAGGAAAGTTTGCCAGACCTCTGAGCCCAGAGAGTCGGAGGGAGACCGCGTGGCAGACAGCCGCGTCCCCTGGGACAGGCACAGCCCCTGACGGGGGAAAGGAGAACCGCGGGATTCCTGGCGCCGCCAGGGAAATTGAGAGCTGGGTTCTGTGACCGCGGAGGACTGAGCCTAAAGGGGGCAGCCTGAAGAGCTGACCTGACCATACAGTCCCGGTAAGAGAAGAAGCTTACAGAAACCAAGCCTTCCCCGTTTGCGCGGCCGGCGTTTGTCTGTTTTCAATGAATCCTGTTCATGGGACATTTCGGATACAGACACTCACCTGTGCTGAAGAGAGGGAGAGTGTGCTGAGGAGTGGAATCTGGGGAGAGACTGGGGAGAGAGGGGGAGCCGGGAGAGGTGGCAGCGAATTGAGTGCTGAGACACCCCTGAGCCCAAGACTGGGGCAGCCATTCTCTCCAGAGAGTGAGGCTCCTCCCCCCGGCCCCCAGGCAAGGAGCACAGCCACACCCAGATTCCACCCTGTACGAGATCAAGGATTAAAATAACCTTATCAGTCCCTGGGAGTTAACAGGGTCTGGCCTATAGAGGGATTTTCAATCCCAGCAACAACATAGCACCGGTAACTAACTATTACACAGTCAGCTCTGGGCAGTGAACTTCCACTGGAAAGAGAGGCCCTATAGCCCCAGAGGCCAACCCCAGAACACTGCCACCCAGAGGCTGACCCACAAACTGACTCTTTGCTAAACACAAAATAAGGCAGTCTGGGAAATAAATGCGACCTGCTTTAAAATAAGGACTGTGGTTCACAACACAGAGGAACAGTATATCGCAGGGAAACTCAACACTCTCCTGAATACCTGGAAGGTCTAAGGCGAGCCACACTGAAGAATAGAAGAACCGAAGGACCTTCACTACTGCATTTTTTTTTCTTTTTTCACTTTTTAACTAAGAAATCAATTTTTTTTTAATTTTTTTTCTGTTCTTTTTTTCTTTTTCTTTTTCCATCACCTGATTTTACCCTTTTAATTACTACCTTCTTATTTTTTAACCAGTATTATTACTGCTACCATTTTACCATTTTTTAAAGTGCCATTTTATTTTCTCTTTATTTTATTTTGGGATTAGTGTTCTCCATTCTATTTTCATTGTTATATTATTGGTTGTTTCTAGTTTGCATTCATATCCAGGGAGCTGTTGCTGGAATTTGTTGGGATTAATGGCTGTTCTATAGGAGTATTTTCCTCATATAAAAAGTCTCTTCCCCTCTTCCACTTCATTCTCTCTTTTTGCTCTTTTTTTTTTCTTTTCTTTTCTCGCTTTTATTTTCCCCCCTCCTTTTTCCCGATTTCATTTGTGCACTCCTTTTTTTGGTCCCTACTTTTCTTTTCTTTTTTTTCTTTTATCTTTTTCTCTTCCTTCTTCCTTATCCCCTAATTCTCTTAATTCAGGTGGTCACGTTTATTTGGAGTTATTAATATCGTGAATATATTTGTGTAGAGTGCCTGGTACGTGGTGCCTTGTTGTGCTGTATTTTGTGCCTTTAAATCAATGCAGCAGATCCAAGCAACAGCAACCTCCTGAGCACCACATCCTCTGCTGAGGAACAGCAGCTGTACGTGAAACCTCGCCCCACCAGCCAGAAGAGCCACCACAGCTGTGAACAGCACCCACCAGAGGAGCTGCTGCCAACTGAAGAGCAGCAGCTACCGCAACCGCCCGAAGAGCAACCACAGACCAAGGAGTCACTGCCACCCAGGGAGCAACCACTGAACGACTCAACATCTAGATATGTCAGTGAGATCAAACATGGGTAGACAAAGAAACCCCCAAAGGAAAGAGAAGGAGGACTCTCCAGAAAAGCAGCTAAGTAATACAGAGGCATGCAACATGACAGATAAAGAATTCAGAATAAGGGTCCTAGAGTGCATAAACCGGATGGAGGAAAAAATCGACAACCTCTGCAAGAAGCAAGAAGAAACAGATGAAAAAATCGATAACATATGGAAGAAGCTAGAAGAAACAGATGAAAAAATCAACAACTTAAGTAAGACCCAAGAAGAAATGAAGAGTGATATAGCTGCAATGAAAAACTCCATTGAAAGTATCAACAGTAGACTAGGAGAAGCGGAGGACCGAATTAGTGAATTAGAAGACAAGGAAGCAAAACACACCCAAAATGTACTGCAATTGGAGAAAAAAATTAAAAGACAGGAGGAGAGCCTAAGGGAGCTTTGGGACAACATGAAACGAAACAACATACGAATAATAGGAGTACCAGAACAACAGAAGGATGAACAAGGATTAGAAAACCTACTTGAAGAAATAATATCAGAAAACTTTCCTGAGGTGGGGAAGAAAAAAGTCACACAAGCCCAGAGAGTCCCAAACAAGGTGAACCCGAAAAGACCCACACCAAGACACATCATAATCACCATGGCAAATGTTCAGGACAAAGAGAGAATCTTACAGGCTGCAAGAGAGAGACGGAAAGTTACATACAAGGGATCTCCCATTAGACTGTCAAATGATTTCTCAACAGAAACACATCAGGCCAGAAAAGAATGGACTGAAATTTACAAAGTGATGCAAAGCAAAGGACTGAATCCAAGAATACTCTATCCAGCAAGGCTATCATTCAAACTTGAAGGGGAAATAAGAAGCTTCACAGACAAAAAAAGGCTAAGGGAGTTTGTCACCACCAAGCCAGCAATGCAAGGAATGCTAAAGGGACTGGTATAAAAAGAAGAAATAAAAAGCTCAGAAAGAAAACAGCCACACACACACACACAAAAAGAAATGGCTACAAACAAGTACCTTTCAATAATAACTTTAAACGTAAACGGACTAAATGCTCCAACCAAAAGACATCGAGTGGCTGAATGGATAAAAAAACATGACCCATACATCTGCTGTCTACAAGAAACCCACCTCATTAGAAGGGACTCACACAGACTGAAAGTGAAAGGATGGAAAAATATCTTTCAGGCAAATGGAAAGGAAAAGAAAGCTGGGGTAGCAATACTTATATCGGACAAAATAGACCTCAAAGTGAAGGCCTTAACAAGAGATAAGGAAGGCCACTTCATAATACTAAAGGGATCAATACAACAAGAAGATATAACCCTGGTAAACATATATGCACCCAATGTAGGAGCACCCAAATTCATAAAAATACTCCTGGAAGATATCAAAGGAGAGATCGACAACAATACAATCATAGTAGGGGACTTTAATACACCATTGACAGCACTGGATAAGTCCTATAGACAAACAATCAGCAAAGATACAGCAATCCTAAATGACTCACTAGATCAGATGGACTTAATAGACATCTTCAGAACACTTCACCCCAAAGCCAGGGAATATACGTTCTTCTCAGGTGCTCATGGGACATATTCAAAAATAGACCACATATTGGGTCACAAGCAAAGTATCCCCAAATTCAAGAAGATTGAAATCATAAAAAGCGTCTTCGCAGACCACGATGGCATAATATTAGAAATAAACTACAATAAAAACAACCCAAAATACTCAAATACCTGGAAGCTGAATAGCATGCTATTAAATATTGATTGGGTTACCAATGAGATCAAAGAAGAAATTAAAAACATCCTGGAAACAAATGACAATGAAAACACAACAATCCAAAACCTATGGGACACAATGAAAGCAGTCCTGAGAGGGAAGTTTATAGCTCTACAGGCCTATCTCAAAAAACAAGAAAAAATGGTAGTAAATCATCTAACTCTACAACTCAAAGAATTAGAAAGAGAGCAACAAGAAAACCCCAGAGTGAGCAGAAGGAAGGAGATAATAAAGATTAGAGCAGAAATAAATGACATAGAGACCAAAAAAACAATACAGAAAATCAATGAAACCAAGAGCTGGTTCTTTGAAAGGATAAACAAGATTGACAAACCTCTAGCCAGACTCACCAAGAAGCAGAGAGAGAGGACCCAAATAAATAAAATCAGAAACGATAGAGGCGAAATAACAACAGACCCCACAGAAATACAAATGATTGTTAAAAAATACTATGGACAGCTCTACTCCAACAAACTAGACAACATGGAGGAAATGGACAAATTCCTAGAAAAATACAACATTCCAAAACTCAATCAGGAAGAATCTAAAAATCTCAACAGGCCAATAACTATGGAAGAAATTGAAGCAGTCATCAAAAAGCTTCCATCAAACAAAAGCCCAGGACCAGACGGCTTCACAGGGGAGTTTTACCAAACATTCAAGGAAGAACTAAAACCTATCCTCCTCAGACTACTACAAAAAATTCAAGAGGAAGGAACACTTCCAAGCTCATTCTATGAAGCCAGCATCACCCTAATACCAAAACCAGGTAAAGACAACACAATGAAAGAGAATTACAGGCCAATATCCCTCATGAACATAGATGCCAAAATCCTCAACAAAATCTTAGCAAATCGGATCCAGCAGTACATCAGAAAGATCATACACCATGACCAAGTAGGATTTATCCCAGGGATGCAAGGATGGTACAATATCTGCAAATCAATAAATGTGATACATCACATAAACAAATTGAAAGAAAAAAACCACATGGTCATATCAATTGATGCAGAAAAAGCATTTGACAAAATTCAACACCCATTTTTGATAAAAACTCTCAGCAAGGTGGGAGTAGAAGGATCATACCTCAACATAATAAAAGCCATATATGACAGGCCCACAGCCAACATCATACTCAATGGACAAAAACTAACACCATTTCCCCTAAGAACAGGAACAAGACAGGGATGCCCCCTCTCACCACTCCTGTTCAACATAGTACTGGAAGTGTTAGCCATTGCAATTCGGCAAGAAGAAGAAATAAAAGGCATCCAAATTGGAAAAGAGGAAGTAAAACTGTCCTTATTTGCAGACGACATGATATTATACATACAAAACCCTAGAGATTCCATCAAAAAGCTACTAGACTTAATACATGAATTTGGCAATGTAGCAGGATACAAAATTAACCCCAAGGAATCTGAGGCATTTCTATACACCAATAGTGAACTTTCAGAAAGAGAGATTATAAAAACAATCCCGTTTACCATTGCACCAAAAAAAATTAAGCTACCTAGGAATAAACTTAACTAAAGAGGTAAAAGACCTATATGCAGAAAACTACAGGACGTTGAAAAAAGATATAGAGGAAGACATAAACAGATGGAAGAACATACCGTGTTCATGGATTGGTAGAATCAACATCATTAAAATGTCCATACTACCCAAAGCAATCTATAAATTCAACGCACTTCCCATTAAAATACCAACGGCATACTTCAGAGATCTAGAACAAACTCTCCAAAAATTCATCTGGAATAAAAAAAGACCCCGAATAGCTGCAGCAATCCTGAAAAAGAACAAAGTAGGTGGGATCTCAATACCAGATATCAAGTTGTATTACAAAGCCACTGTTCTCAAAACTGCCTGGTACTGGCACAAGAATAGGCATATAGATCAATGGAATAGAATAGAGACCCCAGAAATCGGCCTGAACCAATATGCTCAATTAATATTTGACAAAGGAGGCAAGAACATACAATGGAGCCAAGATAGTCTCTTCAATAAATGGTGCTGGGAAAATTGGACAGATATATGCAAGAAAATGAAACTAGACCACCAACTTACACCATACACAAAAATAAACTTAAAATGGATAAAGGACTTAAATGTACGACGGGAAACCATAAAAATTCTAGAAGAATCCAAAGGCAACAAAATCTCAGACATATCCCGAAGCAATTTCTTCACTGATACAGCTCCTAGGGCACTTGAAACTAAAGAAAAAATGAACAAATGGGACTACATCAAAATAAAAAGCTTCTGCACAGCAAAAGAAACCATCAACAAAACAACGAGAAAACCCACTGTGTGGGAAAACATATTTGCCAATGACATATCTGATAAGGGCTTAATCTCCAAAATTTATAGGGAACTCATACAACTTAACAAAAGAAAGATAAACAATCCAATCAAAAAATGGGCAAAGAACCTAAATAGACACCTTTCAAAAGAGGACATCCAGAAAGCCAAGAGACATATGAAAACATGCTCAAAGTCACTAATCTTCCGAGAGATGCAAATCAAAACAACAATGAGGTACCATCTCACACCTGTCAGAATGGCTATCATCAACAAATCAACAAACGACAAGTGCTGGAGAGGATGTGGAGAAAAAGGAACACTTGTGCACTGCTGGTGGGAATGCAGACTGGTGCAGCCACTATGGAAGACAGTATGGAGTTTCCTTAAAAAACTGAAAATGGAACTCCCATTTGACCCTGTGATCCCACTTCTAGGAATATATCCCAAGAAACCAGAAACACCAATCAGAAAGGATATATGCACCCCTATGTTCATAGCAGCACAATTCACCATAGCTAAGATCTGGAAACAGCCTAAGTGCCCATCAGTAGATGAATGGATTAGAAAACTGTGGTACATCTACACGATGGAATACTATGCTGCTGTAAAAAGGAAGGAACTCTTACCATTTGCAACGGCATGGATGGAACTGGAGAGCATTATGCTAAGTGAAATAAGCCAGTCAATAAAGGAAAAATACCACATGATCTCACTCATTCATGGACAATAGAGACCATTATAAACTTTTGAACAATAATAGATACAGAGGCAGAGCTGCCTCAAACAGATTGTCAAACTGCAGCGGGAAGGCCAGGGAGGGTTGGGGGGCAGGAGGTAGGGGGGTAAGAGATCAACTAAAGGACTTGTATGCATGCATATAAGTATAACCAATGGACATAAGACACTGGGGGATAGGGGAGGCTAGGGGACTGTCTAGGGCGGGGGGATAAAATGGATACATATGTAATACCCTTTGTAATACTTTAAGCAATAAAAAAAAAATTTGACATAGTATGCATACTAACTAGATACTCAAACAGGAAAACAATGCAGTGTGTCTAAATAATTACAACTTTATTTTTAGTAGGAAATGATCATGAAACAAAATTCCCACTATGAAAAGATTTGATATGTAATTTACAGCACACGCATACAATGAAATGTGATGGCAAAAAAGAATGGAATGTCTTTTTGTAGATTAGAATAGAATAATCTTTTTGAGATAATAAAAAACAAAATGCACAGCCATGAAAAATAACACTATGTGAGTAAAAAAAGAGGGACAAAGAATAAATACAAGTGACATCAGAGTAATGGCAGCATGAGAGAGGCCCTTGTCCTCTGCCTCTGAAATTTCAAGAAGTTAACCAACTATAATTCAACATTCAAATCCCTGCTCAACACGTTTGCATGCCTAAGAGACCCGGGCTTTGAAACATCTAAAAGTGGGCAACCAGGAATAAATGGGGAGATGAGAAGAGAGGACCTGCAGATGCAGCGCCTGGCTGGCTGGGAGAGGGGAATATCTGGCGGTAGTAGGTGCTTCCTTTGGCCAGGAGTAACAGAGAGCTGCAGGGACTCTGGGAGTCCTGGGGTGCAGCCCAGCAGTGTGAGCTGTGAGGGAGTGTCTGAGTCAGCAGGTTCCTGACAGAGCACGTGGTTCCGCCATGCGGCTCCCCAGTGTCCAGCTGGTCGTGGTGTTTCACACAAAGAAACAAAACCACGGAGCCCTGCCTCTACTTGGATTTCCAAACCTCACCTCCCTTTGCCTTTGGAATTGGGTCCAGGAGCATACTATCTGTAAACCAAGAGCTATTGCAGGAAAACCGCTGTTTCCCTCTGTGACATCCCCAGGAGATGTGCTTGGGGTGGAACCCCATAGAGGTCAGGAGTTACCATTATGGTAAGGGCAAAACAAAACCCATACCCAAGCAGCATAGCTGTACTGTCTTACAGAAGCAGCAGTGGTTCAAGACTTGGAGATCACAGAGGTAAAACAATGTTGCAATTCAGCACAACCTACTGGAAAATATTAGAAAGACCTCTTCAGAGATAAATGCATAAGCAAAGGAGGACAGCAAATACCACGAACAAGGTAAGTAATGGGGATGACCAGAAAGAAAATGTAAAATCTCCAGAAAGCAAGCTGGAACACATGGAAATATCTTATATAATAAAAGTCCAGTGATGGAAATGGCAAAAGACCAGAATGACCAAAGACCAGAACAACTGCAGCCTGCAAACCGGCAGTCCCTTGCTGTGGTCAGCCTCGCCTCCCAGCAGGGACTGCCACCCTGATTGGTGGCATGTCGGGCCTGCAAATAGCTGGTGGCCCATCACCTGGTTGGTCCCACCACCCAGCAGGGACTCCCACCCCAATTGGGGGTGTAACCAGCTTGCAAACTACAGGCTACCCCTTGCCCCTGCTGGCCCCACCCCCTGTGGGGACTCCCACCCTAATGGGAGGCATGACCACCTGTGACCCCTTGCCACAGCTGGCCTCACCCCCCCCAATGGGGACCCCCACCTTGATCGGGGGTGTAACCAGCCTGAAAACTGCCTGGGGCATCTTGACATGGCTGGCAGGCTCTGAACCCCTAATGGCAAATGGGGAACCGGGGGTGGGTGGTGGCGGGGGGGGGTCCCCCAGCTGCCGACAGCTGGGGAAGATAGCCCTGATCACAGGCCAGGCCTAGGGACCGTACCCATGCACTAATTTAATGTGCCAGGCCTCTAGTGTGATATAAATGACAGAGATTTCAAGATTGCAGTTCTAAAAGTGCTCAATGAGATGTGAGAAAATATAGACAGGCAATCTAATGCACTCAGAAAACAAATCAATGAACAAAATGAGCACTTTACCAAACAGACTGAAAAAAAAAAGAACCAATCAGAAATCCTAGAAATGAAGCATGCAATTAAGGAGATTAAGAGTGAACTACTGAGCATAGACAACAGAGCCAACTAGATGGAGGAAAGAATTCATGATATTGAAGATAGGAATCTAGAAATGGTGCAGAGGGAGAAGAGAGAGACTTGAGCGTAAAGAAAAACAAAAGAGCTCTATGAGAACTATATGACTCCATCAGAAAAAGAAACAATAGAATTATAGGTATTCTGGAGGAGGAGGAGAGGGAGTATGGAATGGAGAGTCTCTTCAAACAAATAGTGGATAAGAACTTTCTAAACCTATAGAATGAACTAGATCCTTGAATCAAAAAAGCAAACAAAATTCCTAGTTATCTCAATCCAAAGAGGCACTTGGTATTGAAGTGTCAAGAATTAATGACAAAGAAAAAATTCTCAAAGTAGCCAGTGACCTACAACGGAAAACCTATTAGAATTTCATCTGATTTCTCAACAAAAACTCTACAAGCCAGAAGAGAGTGGAACCAAATACTCAAACATCTGAAAGAGAAAAATTACCAGCCACGAATAATATATCCAGCAAAATTATCCTTTCAATATGACAGAGAAATAAAGATGTTCCCAGACATACAGAAGATAAGGGTTGTTTTTTTCCACCAGAAAACCTCCATTGCAGGAAATACTCAAGAGAGTTATTCTACCTGAAACAAAGATCAAAAGGTCACAACTCTACAAGTAAGATCACCAAAAACTTACAGCATAAACAGGGATAATTTGTGACAACAAAACCATAAAGGGGAGGGGAAAAGGACTGAACTGGCAAAGGAGAATGAAGATCAGACACACTCAAAAGAAAAAAGGATACTGTATATAAGCAAATTTATTTTTTATAAACCTAATGGTAACCACACACAAATCTCCAAACCAGGACACATAGCTTAAAAAAAAGAGGAAACAGAGAGAAGAAGTATGGAATATCACCAAACAAAAACAACAGACAGAGACATAAACGAAAAGCACCAATGGAGGCACAGAGCCACCAGAAAATAAAAGACAAAATGGCTATAGAAAAGCCTTATACATAAATAATTACCCTAAATATAAATGGTCTGAATTCACCTATAAAGAGGCACAGAGTGGCAGAGTGGATCAAAAAACAAAAGTCAACCAAAAATGCTGCAAGAGACACATCTAACCTGCAAAGACAAAGGCAGATTCAAAGAAAATGGGTAGGAAATGATTCTACAAGCAAATAACATTCAAATAAAAGCAGGTATAGCCATACTTATATCTGACAAAATAGATTTCAAAATAACAAAGATAGCAAGATACAAAGATAGCCACTTTAAAATGATAAAGGGTACACTACATCAAGAAAACATAATACTTCTTAATATATATGCAACCAATCAAGGAGTACTGAAATATATAAAACAACTAATCACGGAATTAAAGGGAGAAACAGATCAACACAATCACAGTTGAGGACTTTAATACTCCATTGACAGCTCTAGACAAATCAACCAAACACAAAATCAATAAATAAATATCAGCCTTAAATGAAACACTAGATCAAATGGACATTGCCGGGAGCCGGTCCATGCTTGCTGTTTCAAGGGACCTGGCATATGGCATACTGTTCTTAATATGTTTGCTCACCTTCTTGGCACTATGTGTTTTAACCAAGGTCTCTGAGAAAGGTGGTTTCCCCAGGTAGGGATTTTCCCCTGAAGTTAGGGAGGGAATAAAACCTCTTAACTAAGTGCCAGGCGGGTATTAATCACTTTAACTACGAACAATCATGCTTAAGCTACATAATCTTTACTCCCTGGAATGGAGATAAGAAACGCCCTAACCTTTGTAATAGAGATTGATAGGATTGAATCAACTGGTATAAATACAGATGTAACAAGACAGAAAGAGACAGACCTTATAATACAGAACCAAGAGAGATAGAACCTAGGCACAGAACCTACACAGAACATTCTCTAGAGACAGAAGAACTTCGCTGGAGAGAACATGGCAAAAGATCCTGGACTGAACCTGACTACAGAAATTGGCAAGAGAACCTGACTAGAACCTGGCTACAGAACCTGGCTGGAGAATCTGGAGAACCTAGCAAGAGAACATGGACACAGAACCTGGCTGGAGATCCTATGCAGAACCTCTCTGGAGATCCAGACCAGAACGTGGCTGGAGATCCTGGCTGAAGATCCTGGCTAGGCTGCTGATCAACTGAACACTGTCTCCGTGTCCTTCCTTCTTCGCTGACTCTGTCTACACCTTTGGGGACCCCTGGACCTGCTGGGGCTGCACCCCTGCAGGGCATATTGACATTTACAGAACCTTTCATCCCAAGACATCAGATTATACATTCTTCTACAGTGCACATGGAACATTCTCAAGGACAGACCATATGTTGGGTCACAAAACTAGCATTAAGAAATTCAAGAAGACTGAATTATACCAAGCATATTCTCCAACAACGATGCCTTAAAATTAGAAAGCAACTGCAAAGCCTGACCTGCGTGCCTCCGTGGTTGAGCAATGACTTATGAACCAGGAGGTCAGGGTTGGATTCCCAGTCAGGACACATGCCTGGGTTGCAGGCTTGATTCCCAGTGGGGGGGCACACCGGAGACAGCCAATTCATGATTCTCTCTCTTTTATCATTAATGTTTCTATCTCTCCCTTTTCCTTCCTCTCTGAAATCAATAATATATATATATTAGAGGCTTGTGGCATGAAGAGATTCGTGCAATAGGCCTTCCCTTCCCTTGGCTGCTGGCACCAGTTTGCCTCTGGCAACTGGGACCCAGACCTTTGCTCTGGCCGAGCTCTGGCCAGAGCCGGCACCGAAGCTGTCAGGCTTCGCTGCTCTAACCCCAGGGCCATCAGGCTTTGCTCCGCCGCTTGGAGCCTACGTATGCAAATTAACCGCCATCTTTGTTGGGTTAATTTGCATACTCTCCTGATTGGCTGGTTAGTGTAGCAAAGGTATGGTCAATTTACATGTTTGTCTATTATTAGGTAAGATATATTCATATATAGAAATCCACTGCAAAAAGGAAGTAAAGAAACCCTCAAATATGTGGAGATTAAACAACATACTGGAATTGAATCTGCAACCCTTCAATGCATGGGCTGATGCTCTAACCACTGGGAAAACTGGCCAGGGCTGGAGAATATCTCGATGTGAGGGAGCTTCTGCTGCTAGTCTCCAGATAAGAGCATAGACACATTGTGAGAGGGCCTGCGAGAGGTCCACATAAGTAGGAATGCAGGGAGGCCCTAGTAGCTGAATGTGACCCCCTGCTGCCAACTAACAAGAGTGTAAAACCTCAGTCTTACAACCATAGGAAACTGAATTCTGCCAGCAACCAGAGAGCTCAGAGGAGGACAGAAATCCTCAGATGAGAGGCTTGTGTAAGACCCTGACCAGACAACCCAGGTGCACTATGTTTATTTATTGACCCACATAAATTGCAGAATAATAAATTATGTTTTTTAGGTGTAACATGCATGGGAACTTATTACATAGCAATAGACATTGAACAAAGTCCCTTCTCAAGTCTCTCACCTTCACATCATGGTGGGCCATGAGGATGGCAAAACTGCTGAGGTGGCTGCATTGGCAAGTGGTGCTGGTGTCTCTGGTGCCCACCATCCAGCAGCCTTTGGAGGACCAATGACCACACCCCATCTGGCCAGGCTCCCAGAAAACACAGAACACCTTCTGCCTTGGCTCCGGCATCACTGACTGTAGGAACAGAGCAAGGTGTGAGCTGGTGATTAGGTGCTCAGAAATTCTGACCAAATCCTGCTTGTGATGGGCTTCCCTGGGGAGATGATGCACCCATGGGAGAGCCCCTGAACTCCAAGACTATGTCCAGGACTCAGGCCTCTTCCACACCCACAGCCCCGTTTCACCAGCACTCACATGCTTGAAGACAAAGGTGACTGGGGAGCTGAGGTTCTGAGTGTCCTTGTTGCTCACAAAGGCAGACATGACATCTGAGAGCAGGACGGGGGAGTCTTTCTGCAGCAGGCCCTTGTGTGTCTCATTCAGAACTGACTGCTCCTCAGTTTCCAGGACCAGGTGGGCCCCAACCAGCAACTTGCCCATTCCTGGAGAGGAGACAAGGCCCACTACAGCAGGGCCTACAAGACAACAACAAGGTTGACATCTTGGGTTGTCCCAAAGGCCCCCTTCCTTCTGGGATGCATTCTCTCCTTTGAGAATCCACAGCCCATACTTCCCTTTAATACTTAATTCTCTGTTTGTCATGTCCTTTGGTGTCTTGTTCCACTGTGAAGCCTCGTTGACCTTCTCTCCATATCAGTCATTACCTGAGTCACCTGAGTCCTGCACCACATCCCAGTTCACCAGCATCTTTGCCTGATTATTGCTCAGGGTGACATTCTTGTCTCCTTGCTCCTTTACCTCCAGGGACAGTTCTATGAGTTGTGGAAGTTAAGGGAGTTAGATTAGTGACTGTGCCAGCAGTTATTGCCATAATACCATTTTTATGTATAGACATATTTTTATATATATTATGTTACACTATATACCAAGTGTTATCTGAAATATTGTTATAAGTATACCAAATAATGCCATAGCTATATATATAAAAGCCTAATATGCAAATTGTCCCCACAGGAGTTTCACTGGGAAACTGACCACTTGCTATGATGTGTATTGACCACCAGGGGCAGCACTGAATGAAGGCCCAGGCCGGCTGCCAGCAGCCAGGGGAGGGAGGCCCTGGCTGGCAGCAGGAAGGCCCCGATTGGCCCTGATCACTGGTCCCCTAAGGACCTTACCCATGCAAGAATTTTGTGCACTGGGCCTCTAGTCTATATTATCACAATACACATATTTTTATAAATAATAATAATGATATATATATATATATATATATATATATATATATATATCCACCAATTATCTGAATTTACAAAGGATTATAAGAGAAATTATGAGCAATTATTCAACAACAAATTATATAACCTGAATGAAATAAAAAAATTCCTTCAAATCTATGAACTATAAATGTAACTGAAGAGCTAGAGTCTGAACATACCTGGCACAAGTAAGGAGATTGAATTCGTAATTAAAACTTTCTAAAATTGCCCTAGATGGTTTGGCTCAGTGGATAGAGCATTGGCCTGCGGACTAAGGGTCCTGGGTTTTATTTCAGTCAAGGGCACATGCCCCGGTTGCTAGATCCTCAGTAGAGGACATGCAGGAGGCAGCCTATCAATGATTCTCTCTTATCATTAATGTTTCTCTCTCGCTCTCCTCTCCCTTCCTGTCTGAAATAAATATAAATATATTTTTAAAAAAAAAAAACAAACAACTTTGAAAAAGTGAAGACCTGCATTTGACTAATCATTTTAGAAAGAATTAACACAAATTCTTTTAAACTCCTAAAAAACAGAATGAAAAGGAACACTAAGTAATTTCATGAGGCCACAATTACTCTAAAAACAAAACCAAAAAAGACATCAAAAGCCAAAAACGGTTTGGCTCAGTGGATAGAGCGTCGGCCTGCGGACTGAAAGGTCCCAGGTTCGATTCCGGTCAGGGGCATGTACCTGGGTTGCGGGCACATCCCCAGTAGGAGATGTGCAGGAGGCAGCTGATCGATGTTTCTCTCTCATCGATGTTTCTAACTCTCTATCTCTCTCCCTTCCTCTCTGTAAAAAATCAATAAAATATGTTAAAAAAAAAAAAAGACATCAAAAGAAAACAAGGCCCAGTAACACAAGCCCGGCCATTCTGAACAGAAGCTTCTCGGCGCAGAGGTGTTTGTGTCCATGGAGAGCTGTAGATCCCGAGGCCGGCTCCAGCAATGGCCTTTGCAAATCTGCAGAAAGTGCTTATCGGTGACAGCCTGGACCCTTGCTGCTGGAAGATCCTGCAAGATGGAGGGCTGCAGGTGGTGGAGAAGCAGAACCTGAGCAAAGAGGAGCTGATAGCCGAGCTGTAGGACTGCTAAGGCCTTATCGTGTGCTTGGCCACCAAGGTGACCGCGGATATCATCAACGCAGCAGAGAAGCTCCAGGTGGTGGGCAGGGCCGGCACCGGTGTGGACAACGTGGATCTGGAGGCCGCCACGAGGAAGGGCATCCTGGTCATGAACACTCCCAATGGGAACAGTCTCAGTGCTGCGGGGCTCACTTGTGGGATGATCATGTGTCTGGCCAGATAGATTCCCCAGGCGACGGCTTCGATGAAGGCTGGCAAATGGGACCGAAAGAAGTTCATGGGCACCGAGTTGAATGGAAAGACCCTGGGAATTCTTGGCCTGGGGAGGATCGAGAGAGAGGTGGCTGTCCGGATGCAATCCTTTGGGATGAAAACTGTAGGGTACGACCCCATCATCTCACAAGAGGTCTCGGCCTCCTTCGGCGTTCAGCAGCTGCCCCTGGAGGACATCTGGCCCCTCTGTGACTTCATCACCGTGCACACCCCTCTCTTGCCCTCCACGACAGGCCTGCTGAAGGACAGCACCTTCGCCCTGTGCAAGAAGGGCGTGCGCGTGGTAAACTGCGCCCGCGGAGGGATCGTGGACGAGATCGCCCTGCTCCCGGCCCTGCAGTCGGGGCAGTGCGCGGGCGCAGCGCTGGACGTGTTCACGGAGGAGCCGCTGCGGGACCACGAGAATGTCATCAGCTGCCCCCACCTGGGCGCCAGCACCAAGGAGGTCCAGAGCCACAGCCGGGAGGAGATCGCTGTCCAGTTCGTGGACATGGTGAAGGGGAGAGCCCTCGCGGGGGTTGTGAATGCCCAGGCCCTTACCATCGCCTTCTCTCCGCACACCAAACCTTGGCTCGGTCTGGCCGAAGCTCTGGGGACTCCGATGCGAGCCTGGGCAGGGTCCCCCAAAGGAACCATCCAGGTGGTAATGCAGGGCTTATCCCTGAAGAATGCTGGGAACTGCCTGAGCCCCGCAGTCATTGTTGGTCGCCTCAAAGACGCCTCCAATCATGCGGATGTGAACTTGGTGAACGCCAAGCTGCTGGTGAAGGAGGGCGGCCTCAATGTAACCTCCTCCCATAACCCCGTTGTGCCAGGACAGCAAGGATGCAGGGGAGGCCTCCTGAACGTGGCCCTGGCAAGTGCCCCCTACGAGGCTGTGGGCTTTGTCCAGGGCACCACACCTGTGCTGCAGGCACTCAATGGAGCTGCCTTCAGACCAGAAGTGCCTCTCAGCAGGGGTATGCCTGTTACGGGCTCAGCCCTCCAACCCTACCTGCTGCCTACCATGATTGGGGTCCTGGCAGAGGCAGGTGTGCAGCTGCTGTCCTACCAGACCTCGCTGGTGTCCGACGGGGAGACCTGGCACGTCATGGGCATCTCTTCCCTGCTGCCCAGCCTGGACGCCTGGAAGCAGCATGTGACCCAGGCCTTTCAGTTCCATTTCTGACCTTGGGGCTCACCGGGACCAGCCTTGGGGGCTTTGTGATCAACATTGAGAGGTCACATTCTCGGAGCTTGACACCACTTCTGTGGTCTGAACCCTGTAATAACCACCTAATAAAACAGCCCACCCCCCCCCCCAAAAAAAAGAAAGAAAACAGAACTATAGATCATTAACTCTTATGAACATCGATGCAAAAATCTTCAACAAAATATCAGTAATAACTTTATCAAAGAAGGCTCATGACTTGTCCACTGAAAGCTATAAAATTGCTAAGGAAATTTAAAAACCCTGAATAAATTGAAAAGTATCCTGTGATTATGAATTGGAAGACAATATTTTAAACATGGCAATATTCTCAAAAGTGATCTACAGATTCAATGCAATACTAACAATATTCCAACAGCATTTCTTTTTTGCAAAAAATGGAAAAGCTCATCCTAAAATTCATATGGTATTGCAAGAGGCCCCAATACCCAAACAATACGGAAAATGAAAAACAAAGTTGGAGGACTCACACTTCCTGATTTCAAAACTTATACAGTAATCAGAGCAGTACGGTACTGCCATATGAGTAGACATATAAACCAACAAAATAAAATTGTGAGTCTAGAAATAAACCCATTTATTTATGTCAACTAATTTTCAGCAATCCCCTTCAATGAAGGGGAAAGAATAGTTTATGCACAAGCAAAAAATGGAAGATGCAACCATACCTTACAAAATACACAAAAATCAGGTAAAAAGGCATCAAAGGCCTATATTTAAGAGCTAAAAATAAAATAGTTAGGCCCGGCCCATGTAGCTCAGTGGTTGAGCATTACCCAGGAATCAAGAAGCCGCTGGCTCAATTCCCAGTCAGGGCACATGCCCGGGTTACAGGCTCAATCCCCTGTGGTGTGTGTGCAGGAAGCAACCAATCAATGATGCTTTTTTCTCATTGATGTTTCTATCTCTCTATCCCTCTCCCTTCCTCTCTCTCTCTAAAAAATCAATAAAAACATTAAAAATACAATAAAAATAGAACAGTTAGTAGAAAACACAGGAATAAATTTTCATGGCCTTGGGTTTGGCAATCAATTCTTAGATATGACACAAAATGTACAAACAAGAAAAGAAAAAATATCCATTTTGAGTTTATTTTTGTGAATGGTGTAAGTTGGTGGTCTAGTTTCATTATTTTTCATGTATCTGTCCAATTTTCCCAGCACCATTTATTGAAGAGACTGTCTTGACTCCATTGCATGTTCTTGCCTCCTTTGTCAAATATTAATTGAGCATTGTGGTTTAAGGTCAATTTCTGGGTTCTCTATTCTATTCCATTGATCTATATGTCTGTTCTTGTGCCAGTACCAGGCAGTTTTGAGAACAGTGGCTTTGTAATACAGCTTGATATCTGGTATTGAGATCCCATCTACTTTGTTCTTCTTTCTCAGGATTGCTGCAGCTATTTGAGGTCTTTTTTTTATTCCAGATGAATTTTTGGAAATTTTGTTCTAGGTCTGTGAAATATGCTGTTAGTATTTTAATGGGGAGTGCATTGAATCTATAGATTGTTTTGGGTAGTATGGACATTTTGATGATGTTGATTCTACCAATCCATGAACTCAGTATGTTCTTTCATCTGTTTATGTCTTCCTCTATCTCTTTTATCAGGGTCCTGTAGTTTTCTGCATATAGGTCTTTTACCTCCTTAGTTAAGTTTATTCCTAGGTATCTTTATTTTTTTGGTGAGATGGTAAATTGGATTGCTTTTTTACTCTCTTTTTCTGTAAGTTCATTACTTGTGTATAGAAATGCCATTCATTTCTTGGCATTAATTTTGTATCCTGCTACATTGCCAAATTCATTTATTAAGTCTAATAATTTTTTGATGGAGTCTTTAGGGTTTTCTATGTACAGTATCATGTCATCTGCGAATAAGGACAGTTTTACATCTTCTTTTCCAATTTGGATGCCTTTTATTTCTTCTTCTTGTCTGATTGTAATGGCTAGTACGTCCAGTACTATGTCACACAGGAGTGATGAAAGTGGACATCCCTGTCTTGTTCCTGTTCTTAGGGGAAATGAATTTAGTTTTTGCCCATTGAGTATGATGTTGGCTGTGGGTTTGTCATATATGGCTTTTATTATATTAAGGAATAATCCTTCTATTCCCACCTTGCTGAGAGTTTTTAATCAAGAAAGGGTGTTGGATTTTGTCAAATGCTTTTTCTGCATCAATTGATATAACTATGTGATTTTTGTCTTTCAATTTGTTTATGTGATGTATCACATTTATTGATTTGCAGATATTGTACCATCCTTGCATCCCTGGGATAAATCCTACTTGGTCATGGTGTATGATCTTTCTGATGTACTGCTAAATTTGATTTTCTAGAATTTTGTTGAGGATTTTGGCATCTATATTCATAAGGGATATTGGCCTGTAATTCTCTTTCATTGTGTTGTCTTTATCTGGTTTTAGTATTAGTGTGATGCTATCTTCATAGAATGAGCTTGGAAGTGTTCCTTCCTCTTGAATTTTTTGTAGTAGTCTGAGGAGGATAGGTTTTACTTCTTCCTTGAATGTTTGGTAAAACTCCCCTGTGAAGCCGTCTGGCCCTGGGCTTTTGTTTGCTGTAAGCTTTTTGATAACTGCTTCAATTTCTTCCAGAGTTATTGCCCTATTAAGATTTTTAGAATCTTCCTGATTGAGTTTTCAAAGGTTGTATTTTTCTAGGAATATGTCAATTTCCTCCAGGTTGTCTAGTTTGTAGGAATAGAGTTGTTCATAGTATTTTTTAACAATCCTTTAAATTTCTGTGGGGTCTGTTATTATTTCGCCTCTTTAATTTCTGATTTTGCTTGTTTGGGTCCTCTCTCTCTGCTTCTTGGTGAGTCTGGCTAGAGGTTTGTCAATCTTGTTTATCCTTTCAAAGAACCAGCTCTTGTTTTCATTGACATTTTGTATTTTTTATTTTTTTTGGTCTCTATGTCATTCATTTCTGCTCTGATCTTTACTATCCTCTTTCTTCTGCTCACTCTGGGCTTTTCTTGTTGCTCTCTTTCTAATTCTTTGAGTTGTAGAGTTAGATAATTTACTGCCATTTTTTTTTCTTTTTTAGGTAGGTCTGTAGAGCTATAACCCCCCCCCCCCCCCCCAGGACTGCTTTCATTGTGTCCCATAGATTTTGGATTGTTGTGTTTTTTGTTGTCATTAGTTTCCTGGATGTTTTTAGTGTCTTCTTCGATCTCTTTGGTGACCCAATCATTGTTTAATAGCATGCCATTTATTTTCCAAGTGTTTCCATTTTTTGGATTGTTTTTATTGTAGTTTATTTCTAATATTATGCCATTGTGGTCTGAGAAGATGCTTGGTATGATTTCAATTTTCTTGAATTTGGGGACACTTCTCTAATGACACAATATGCGGTCTATTTTTGAAAATGTCGCATGTGCACTTGAGAAGAACGTATATTCCATGGCTTTGGGGTGAAATTTTCTGAAGATGTCAGTTAAGTCCATCTGATCTAGTGAATCATTTAGGATTGCTGTTTCTTTGCTGATTTTTTATCTAGAGGTTTTATCCAGTGATGTCACTGGTGTATTAAAGTCCACTACTATGATTGTATTGTTGTCAATATTTCCCTTGATATCTTCCAGGAGTTTTTTTTTTATGTTTTTGGGTGCTCCTGCATTGGGTGCATATATGTTTATCAGGGTTATATCCTCTTGTTCTATCAATCCCTTTAGTATCATGAAGTGGTCTTCCTTATCTCTTGTTATGGCCTTCATTTTGAGGTCAATTTTTCAAGATATAAGTATTGCTACACCAGATTTTTTTTCATTTCCATTTGCCTGAAAGATATTTTTCCATCCCTTCACTTTCAGTATGTGTGAGTCCCTTGATCTGAGGTAGATAGCATATATATGGGTCATGTTTTTTTTTTATCCATTCAGCCACTCAATGTCTTTTGATTGGAGCATTTAGTCCATTTTCATTTAAAGTTATTATTGAAAAGTACTTGTTTGTAGCCATTTTTATTTTTTGTGCCTGTGTTTTTTCTTACATTTCTATTTTTTCTTCTTACACCAGTTCCTTTAGCATTTCTTGCATTGCTGGTTCAGTAGTGATAAACTCCTTTAGCCTTTTTTTGTCTGTGAAGCTCCTTATTTCCCCTTCAATTTTGAATGATAGCCTTGCTGGATAGAGTATTCTTGCATTCATTCCTTTGCTTTGCATCACTTTGTAAATTTCCTTCCATTCTTTTCTGGCCTGATGTGTTTCTGTTGAGAAGTTATTTGATAATCTAATGGGAGATCCCTTGTATGTAACTTTCTGTCTCTCTCTTGCAGCCTTTAAGATTCTGTCTTTGTCCTGAACATTTGCCATCATAATTATGATGTGTCTTGGTGTGGGTCTTTTGGGGTTCATCTTATTTGGGACTCTCTGTGCTTGTGTGACTTTTTTCTTCCACACATCAGGGAATTTTTCAGACAATATTTCTTCAAATAGGTTTTCTAACCCTTGTTCCTTTTCCTGTTGTTCTTGACCCCTATTATTCATATGTTGCTTTATTTCATGTGGTCTCATAGCTCCCTTAGGCTCAACTTAATATGAGAAACCATTAAAATACTAGAGGATTCTACAAGCAGCAAAATAACAGACATATGCCAAAGCAATTTCTTCACTGATACTGCTCCTATGGCAATGGAAACTAAATAGAAAATAAACAAATGGGACTATATCAAAATAAAAAGTTTCTGCACAGCAAAAGAAACCATCAACAAAACAACAAGAAAACCCACTGCATGGGAGAACATATTTTCCAATGTTATCACTGATAAGGGTTTAATCTTCAACATTTACAGGGAACTCATACAACTAAACAAAAGGAAGATAAACAACCCAATCAAAAAATGGGCAACACACCTAAATAGAAACTTTTCAAAAAAGACAGAAGGAAGGCCAAGAGACATATGAAAACATGCTTAAAGTCACTAATCATCTGAGAGATGCAAATCAAAACAATGCGGTTGTACCATCTCTCTCCTGTCAGAATGGCTATCATCAACAAATCAACAAATGATAAGTGCTGGCGAGGATGTGGAAAAGGGGAACCCTCGTGCACTGCTGGTGGGAATGCAGACTGGTCCAGCCACTGTGGAGAACAGTATGGAGTTTCCTCAAAATACTAAAAATGGAACTCCCATTTGACCCAGTGATCCCACTTCTAGGAATATATCCCAAGAAACTAGAAACACCAATCAGAAAGGATATATGTACCCCTATGTTCATAGCAGCACAATTCACCATAGCTAAGATATGGAAACAGCCTAAGTGCCCATCAGTAGATGAGTGGATTAAAAAACTATGGTACATCTACACAATGGAATACTATGCTGTGGTAAAAAAGAAGGAATTCTTACCATTTGCAGAAGCATGGATGGATCTGGAGAGCATTATGCTAAGTGAAGTAAGCCAGTTAGAGAGAGACAAATATCACATGATCTCACTCATTTATGGAATATAATGAACAACATAAATTAATTAACAAAAACAGATCTAGAGACAGAAAAGCATAGATCAGACTGTCATATCCCAGAGGGAAGGTAGGGGAGAGTGGGGATAAGGGGGAAAGATCAACCAAAGGACTTGTATGCATGCATATAGGCCTAACTAATGGACACATAAAACAGGGGGGTGAGGGCATGAGTTGGGGAGGTCGGGGGGAGGGGGGGTTATGGTGGGATAAGGACACATATGTAATATCTTAATCAATAAAGAAATTTTAAAAAAAGAAAAGAAAAAATAAACAAAATGGGCTTTATCAAAATTTAATGCACCTATTTAATAAAGTAAAACGACTATGAAGAAAGGGAAAAGAATCTATAGGATGGGAAAACATATTAGCAAATCACATATCTCATAAGGGTCCTCTAGCAAATATATAAAGAACACTTATAAAGAAACAACAAAAAGCCAAACAACCCAATTAAAAAATAGGCATAGGACTTGAACAGACATTTCTCAAAAAAAGATACACAAATGTTCAATAATCACATGAAAAGATATTAAATATCACTAGTCATTAGGAAAATGCAAATCAAAACCTTAAGGAGATGTCACCTGACACACTAGAAAGGCTTTAATAAAACCAAAACAAAATGGAAGTAACACATTTTGCTGAGGATGTGAAGGTTGGCACCCTTGCACATTGCTTGGGGTAGGGAGTATGTATATGTACAATGGTGCAGTCATTTTGGAAAAATAGTTTGGTGCTTTCTAAATGTTGGTCATATAATTAGCATATCACTCAGCAATTCCACTCCTACATATAGACTTAAAGAACTAAAATAGTTATTCAAAAAGAAACTTGCACACCAATATCATAGTAACTCTATTCACAACAATCAAAGGGTGGCAACAATCCAATGTCCATAAATGGAAGAATGGATAAACAAAAGTGGTGTATATATGCAATAGAATAGTATTTAACTATAAGATATATACTAACATGTGGATGACTTTGAAAACAGTATGCTAGGTGAAAGAAGCCAGGCTATAAGGTCATGCATTGTATGATTCTATTTATATGAAATATACAGAATCGGCTAATTCATAGAGACAGAAAACAGATAAATGCTTGCCAAGGGCTGGGGGAGGAAGAAATGAGAAATAACTGCTTAGTAGGTACAGTGTTCACTTCTGGGATGATGAAAATACTTTAGAAATAGAGGTGATGGCCTGGCCGGTATGGGTTGAACATCAACCCATAAACCAGGAGGTCACAGTTAGATTCTGGATCAGTGCACATGCCCAGCTTTCTGGCTCAATCCCCAGTAAGGTACATGCAGGAGGCAGCTACTTTAAAAAAAAAAAAATATATATATATATATTTCAGATATCTCCCATTTCTCCTTCCTTTACCCTCCTCATCCCAGGACATACCCCCACCCTCCAATTTTCACAACCCTATTGCCCGTGTCCATGGGCTATGCATATACGTATATCTTTGGTTTATCTCATCATTGATGTTTCTATCTCTCTCTCCCTCTTCCTTTATCTGAAAGCAACAAAAACATATTAAAAAAATAAAGAAATAGAGGTGATAATTGTACAACTCTGTGAATGTATGAAATGTCACTGAATTGTACACTTTGATTAAAATAGTGGATTTTCCCTTTGTAATACTTTAAGCAATAAAAAAAAATAAAATAAAATAGTGGATTTTATGTTATGTGAAATTTCCTCAATAAAACAAATTACTTAAATATCAGATAATATTAAATTGTATTCCTCCAAATTTAATAATTTGTTTTCTTTTGAAGCCATTTCTGTTTTATCTTAAATTATAAAGCATAATTACTAGAGGCCCAATGCATGAAAATTCATGCTCTGCGGAGTGAAGGGGGGCTCCCTCAGCCCTGGCATATGCCCTCTCGCAGTCCAGTAGCCCTCGGAGGGATATCTGACTGATGGCTAAGATGGCAGTTGGAGGGCTCACCAGCCTGGCTTCTGCTTGAGTGGTGCTCCCCCTGTGGGAGCACACTGACCCCCAGAGGGCAGCTCCTGCGTTGAGCATCTGCCCTCTGGTGGTCAGTGCAGGTCATAGCTGTTCTGCCATTTGGTCTATTTGCATATTAGCCTTTTATTATATAGGATTTCATCTCCTGATAATATTACAATGAAACTGTTTAGTATTGATAATTTTGTTCATTTTCTTTTCATCTTTTATCTTAATATGTTTATGAGAGTAACAGGGAGGTACAAGTGTGATCACTCAGCTCTAGTGAGATGAAAAGAGGAATGAGGTGAGGAGCAGGCAGAGCAGAGCCTGGGGGCAGGCAGGGTTACTTGCCTGATCCTGCAGCTGTCCTGAAGGTCAGTGGCCCATTGGGCAATGCCTTGCTCAGCTCTCTCAGGACGTGCTCCTGGCCAGTGAGCAGATTAGTGGCCACACAGTGCTGCTCTGAAGGAGGCAGAGTATCCAGGTCCCCCGGGGTCTCCAGCAGATTATCCACCTCCTGTATGATGTCCTGGAGGGATGGGGACTCAGAGCCAGTGGATCTTGTGCCAGAGAAGCTTCAGGAAGACCCTGCCCACTCAGCTTCTGAGAACAGATCTTAGAGCCTGTCTATTTGGGGACAAAGGTGGTACCCGATGGTATTCCCTGGGTCTTTGCTAGTGAAATCCCCACTCAGAGTTCAAACCCTGGTCATGACTACCAAGGACAATGCAAACTCAGTGGCCAGAACAAGAGGAAAGGTGTTAGCAGGTGTATGTGGTTCTAACAGTGAGTACAAATACTTGGTCTGCTCTTCCCACCCATCCTGGGACAGGGGGGCCTCAGAGCAGGGCTCCATTATGTTGGGGTCAGTCTCCTTCCAGATCAAAGCTTTCTTGAGACTGTATGGGATGCCTCCACCTGCCTCCCCTGGATCCTGTCCTTACCTGGATGGTGTCCTGGGCCGAGGAAGACATGAAGTCTCTGCGCAGGTCCTGGACTCTTTCAAAGAAGCGAGAGAGACTCTGGGGAAAGAGGAGAAGAAGCCTTAGCAGGTCTCATACATGGTTGGAGGAGCGTGTGGGAAATAGGTGGATGGTGAGCTGAGTGGAGGGACCTTGCCTTCTGGTCCCGGCTGGAGTCACTCACCTGGCTCTTGATTCCAGGGGGCGGGATCCAGGTGGGGAAGAAGATCGCTGCAGAAGACAGAACAGCTGTCCACTAGGTGTGTGTGAGTGTGTGTGTGTGTGTGTGTGTGTGTGTGTGTGTGTGTGTGTGTGTTGGAGGCAAGATCTAGGGTCAAGCTCTGCTTTCACACTGAGTAGTCCTTTGTTTATTCAGGAATATGGTCTCCTCCCCTCTCTGTGCCCCACCCCCTTCCCGTGTCCAGTCCCCCTCCCCCCATGCCTTGGCTGGAGGTGATGACACCTGCTGACTGCACATCCCTGAGTGGTGGAGGCAGGGGTTATGGGAAGTGTGCAGAGGCCTGACCCACAGCTGGTCAGCCCCCACAGGGGTACAGGTTGTGAGCTATTAGGTATCCTTGTCCCAGTTAGTAATTAGCTGCTGCCTGGGGTCCCCAGGAGCCTTGCCCTTGGTACCCCAGCTCCTTCTGCAGGACCCCCAGATCTTTTCCCATTTAGTCTCAAATAATGGAAGCCTGGCCCAGCAGGCCACCCCCAACATTCATTCTGCTGGGTTTGTGTGGCTGCCCATGAATATGTGATCAGGTGGCTTTAGTTGTGGGTCTTTGGGAATATGAGATCTTAACTCCAAACCTTGTTCACAGACGGTGTTGTGTGGGCCATTGGGGGACCCAGGAATCGGCTTCCAGCCAGGGCGGCAGCGGCACTCATAGCTGCCCTTGGTGTTGTTGCATCGGGTTGAATTGTGGCAGGAATGTTCTCCCGAGGTACATTCATCCACGTCTGAGGACAAAGCCAGAGCGTCAGGCCCTCCCTCTACTCCTTGCTCGCTTCCTTCCTGCCCCTTCTCTCAAATCCCTTAGCAGTTCACCCCGAGGACACCCCACTATGCCCCGCTTATCAGCCACCTAGACTGACAGGATACAAACTTGTGGTGACGTTTTCCACTGTAAAAGCACCATAAGCTCAGAGCGCCCCTGCAAGGCGGACAGGACAGGACTGTGCGTGTGCAAGTGTCATCCCAAAGCTGTGCCCCCACCTGTAGGGCAGGATGGACTGGGGGTCTTCTAACCAGGGAAGCTGCCACACTGATAGCTACCGTGCGCTGAGGCTGTGGGCTGTAGCACCGATGCGCCCAGAGCTGCAATCTTGCCCTTATTAGAACAGAATCCGAGCCCTAGCCGGTTTGGTTCAGTGGATAGAACGTCATTCTGTGGACTGAAGGGTCCCAGGTTCGATTCCGGTCAAGGGCACATGCCCAGGTTGTGGGCTCAATCCCCAGTAGGGGGTGTGCAGGAGGCAGCCAATCCATGATTCTCTCTCATCATTGATGTTTCTCTCTCTCTCCCTCTCCCTTCCTCTCTGAAATCAATAAAAATATATTTTAAAAAAGAACAGAATCTGAAGCTCAGCCCTGCCTGGCCCAGGTCCCCCTCTCCTCACTGCCTGCGCTGGGCACACACCGTTTCTGATGGTGCTGCCCCTGCTCTGCCAAAGTGCCTTATGGCAGCTGCCTTTCAGGTGGCTCAGCAAAGTAAAGAAGAAGTGGGTCATTTATGAGATCTGAACTCCAAACCTTCACAGATGGTGTTGTTCGGGCCATTGGGGGACCCAGGAATCGGCTTCCAGCCAGGGCGGCAGCGGCACTTATAGCTGCCCACAGTGTTGAGGCAGTGGGTGGTTTTGTGGCAGAGCTTTTGTCCCGAGGTGCATTCATTCACATCTGAGGACAAAGCCAGAGCGTCAGGCCCTCCCCGCACCCACCTCTCATTGCCTGAGGATCCCACCGTCAGTACACATGCCACCACCTGGTGACCTTCAGCTTCACCCTCAAAGCACGTTACGGTGACCTCCCTACAAGATGGACATGGCAGGGACCATAGTCTCCAGTTTATAGGTTGCAAATCCAGGAGGGAAACTGAGTCATGAGGGTTGAACTTCCTGAACAAGAACTCCTGCCTACTTCTTCCTGACTGCTGGACCAGGTCTCCTGCGAACCAGAAGTCACAGCTCTGGCCTAACACATATGGAAATTGTTATCACATCCTGCCAGTATAGAGGGTGCCTTCAGGGGGTCAGAAGATGCATTTTCACCATCCCAAGGAAAGATTAGGAAAGGGAAGTGTCTGGGGGTGCTCACAGGGGCTCCACAAGGAAACCCCAGGCCCAGAAGGCCCTGCCACCACCCTGCTCTGTGGCAGGACTTTTCAGGGAGGTGAATCCTTAGGCAGGGCCTTGGCAGGGAACCTGAGAATCTTCTCCTGCCTCCTGGGGCTGTGGGACCTGCGTCGGCTCCTTCCCCAGCTCCATCCAGTCCATCCTCACAGCGTCCTCCCGGGGCCTCTATCTTTGCACAGCTTTGGGTCCTCTGGGTTCAGCTCAAATCCTGGTGGGCACATGCAGGTGTAGCTGCCATGGGTGTTGACACACTTGTGGCTTTTACAGATTCTGGGGTCCAGACATTCGTCCATGTCTGCAAGGGGAAGGAGAGGGTGATGGATGCCTGCAGCCGTGGGCAGTCTTCAAGGCTGGGAGTCAGCCACGTCTCCTGCCATAGAAGTGTCTAGAAGGCCCCACTGCCTCCTCCCAGGTGAGTGATGCCTTTTCTAATTCACATGGAGGTGTCCTGTGGGTGAGCATGCTGGCCTAGGTGCTCTGTTGTCCAGATGTGGACAGATGCGGTTCAAGTTCTCCCTCTTACTCCCTCCACCACCCACCCTATCCCAACCCATCTCCGGGCAGCTCCCAGGTAGGACAGGGACATCACTGCCACCTGTGTCCCAGCCTGAGGATTTGGGCAAAGGCCAGGGTGGGCTTTCCTGGAACCAAGTGCGGGAGAAGTGCTGCAGGCCCTGAGCAGGCTCCTTTCGGTGGCCTTGGTCCTGACTCCCCTGGGTGGTGCTGTGGGCTGAGCTCTCCTTGGAATCCTGGTGACTCTGGTGAGACAAGGCTCTCCCATCCACACGACTTCTGAGACTCCAGCCCATGGAGATGGACCGAGAACCAACCCTGAGCCTGACCCATCTAGGACAAGGCTTGTAGGCCGGGGCCCAGAATGTGAAAATGATGCCAGATAGGCCGAGGGTCACCTGGACAGTGGGTGCCAGGCCATGAGGGCAGTGGGGCTGACATCCAGTCATGCAGCCTTGGGGTGGAAGGTGCCCCTTCTGATCCCCCTGAAGGCATCCCCTGGACTGGCAGGGAGTGATGAGAATCCACATGTGAGCTTGGCCAGCGGTAGGCAAGGGCTGGGTGCCTGGAGCGGGGAGCAGCGGCTGATGGGTGAAGAGTGGCAGGTGTTTCTCTCATCTGGCTCCTTGTTCTCCCGCCAGGGACACAGACTTGTGGGCCTGGCCAAGAGGGGCTCAGCCTCTGTCTTCTGCCCCCAGTGGTATGGGCCCCCTTGGAATCTGGGTTGATCTCCATGGAAGAGGATTGACCCTGAGGCAATGGTCCCTGATAATAGCTGGTTTCAGGCTCTTCTGTCCTCAGCAGGGTAGGACTGTGGACCCTGCTCAGAGCCTCCAGGATCCCTGGTTCAGCCTCCTCCTCCTCTCTCTGTATTCTGCACTAACCCCTCTTTCTGAGTGAGTCGAAGCTTCTGCCTGACCACTGCTGGCCCCATCTGCCCCTGCGAATGCCTGAAGTCCCTTCCCTGCTCCCCTGGAAAGTGAGAAAAGCCTGGTGATGTGTGCAGGCCTGGATCCTCCTGGGTCTCTGGTGAGGGGATAGGCCAGGCCAGCTGTTCTCTGAGCAGCCACCCCTGGCGTATGGTCCCCTGGGATGTCCAACCCAGAGAGGGTGTGTGAGATCTAGAGGGGAGGCAGACCTGTTGGGCACCTCATCCCAGGGCCAGACTGGAAATACAACTAAATTAGAGAGCATTCACCAGGAATTACCAACTGAGGTCCAGCTGAGGATGTGACTTATAACAAGGAAGAACAGTAAACACCTGGTGACAGGTAGGAAGGGGGAGGTTGTGAAACGAGAGGAGCTGAGAGAGGAGGGAGCACTGTGTTACAACAGAATACAATGGAGCACAGATGGTCTCTTCAATAAATGGTGTTGGGAAAACTGGACAGGTACATGCAAAAAAATGAAGCTAGACTACCAACTTATACCATACACAAGAATAAACTCAAAATGGATAAAAGACTTAAATGCAAGACGTGAAACCATAAAAGTCATAGAACAGCGGTTCTCAATCTGTGGGTTGCCAACCTGTGGGTCACGACCCCTTTGGGGGCCGAACGACCCTTTCACAGGGGTTGCCTGAGACCATTGGAAAACACATATATAATTACATATTCTTTTTGTGCTTAATCACTATGCTTTAATTATGTTCAATTTGTAACAATGAAAATACATCCTGCATATCAGATATTTATTTATTTATTTAATTATTTTATATATTTTATTGATTTTTTACAGAGAGGAAGGGAGAGGGATAGAGAGTCAGAAACATCGATGAGAGAGAAACACTGATCAGTTGCCTCCTGCACACTCCCCACTGGGAATGTACCCGCAACCAACGTACATGCCCTTGACCGGAATCAAACCCGGGACCCCTGAGTCCGCAGGCCGATGCTCTATCCACTGAGCCAAATCGGTTAGGGCCATGTCAGATATTTACATTATGCTTCATAACAGTAGCAAAATTACAGTTATGAAGTAGCAAAGAAAATAATTTTATGGTTGGGGGTTACCACAACTTAAGGAACTGTATTAAAGGGTCGTGTCACTAGGAAGGTTGAGAGCCACTGTTATATATGTGTTTTCCAATGGTCCTAGGCGACCCCTGTGAAAGGGTCGTTCGACCCCCAAAGGGGTCGCGACCCACAGGTTGGCGACCCACAGGTTGAGAACCGCTGTCCTAGAAGAAACTATAGTCACCAAAGTCTCAGGCAAAAATGAACAAAAATTGACCTAGAGACATAGAAGCATGGAACAGACTGTTGAACCTCAGAAGGAAGGCAGGTAAGGGTGGGTGGGAAGATATCAACCAATGAACTTATGCATAACCCATGGACACAGACCATGAGGTGGTGAGGGACTCGGGGGTGAGGGAGGGGTAGGCTGGTATAGGTCAATGGCAGAAAAAGGGGACTTACATAATACTTTCAACAATAAAGATAAAAAATAAAGAGAAAGAATGAGTATAGTCTAAAAGCCCAACAGCCTCCACTGTGCTGTGCTCTATGATCACATGTACTTTCCCAGCATTGTCACTCCCTTTTACTAATGGGTAAACTGGGGCACAGAGCAGTGAAGAATGTGTCCAAGGTCATACAGCTAACAAAGGCAAAGTTACTTTTGTTTTCATTTGTAAAAAAATAGGTGTTCCTGTTTTTTTAAACACAAAGCCACAATGATATTATCACATCTCGCACATTACCAGTGATTTCTGAATAAGTGTCCTGGCTGGCGCTGCATACACAGCTGTCAGGTAGCAAAACCAGGACTTGGGTCCTTGGCTCTCATGCCACCCTCCTCCCTGTGCTAGTGGGACAGGAACAAGCACACTTGTCCCACTCAGACCTGGGGCTGCACCTATCACCAGGGCCCGGCACCCTGTACGCCACAGGAATGGCTCTGGTGACTCCAAACCCCATGGACAGGGAGATGGAAGATGCGGGTCATTCTTACCTTGACACGTGTTCTCACTCGCATCACTGAACTTTGCTGCCCCAGAAAGAAGCCTGTATCCTGGGATGCATGTGCAGTAGTAGCTCCCCTCCGTGTTATGGCACTCTGCGACTCTTCCACAGAGAGTCCCTGGCTTGCCTTGTTCACATTCATCAATGTCTGCAACAAAACGGGATAAAGGGTCACCTCCCAAAGCCATGTGTGCCCTCAGGGCAGAGAGCCTGGTCCCATCCCTAGCATGGAGCCTGATGCTCAACCAGTGTCTTTTGCGAAATAATTAGACTCAGGCAACATTGCTGTGGCTGGAGCAAGCCATTCCTGAAACCCACCAAATTAGCTCTGCTCTGTTCAGCTTTCTGTCTGTCTCCTGGATTTAGATACAGGAGCAAGTGCTGAAGTGGTGGGTGAGTGGAAGCTCTGCATCCCCCGCCCCAGTCTTCCCTCTGTACGAAGCCATATTTATTCACTTCTCATTTTCCACCTCTATTTCTTTTTCTTTCTCTTTTCTCTGTCCTTCATGATGGTCTGAGAACAAAGGCTGAGGCCACCAACCACCATTCCGTCTCCATGTAGCCCTCCACCACCCCAAGCCTCTGTACCTTCACAAGCATCCTTGTGGTCGATGTTGATTTCCCCAGATACAGATTTGAATCCTGGGTTACAGCGACAGGAAGTGCCATTGACACATGAGGAGTTTGCAGGGCACGGCCGGCGACAGGCAGAGGCTGTGGGACGGAGACCATGGTCAGAAGATGAGGGCTGAGCCAGAGGCTGGGGAGGGGTATTGGGAGGGACAACCCTGAGCTTCCTCCTGCAACAGGCCTTTCTCTGCCTGGGCTGAGAGGTGAGGTGGGGGTTGGGACTCTGGCTGGGGACTGAGTTACTCCCAGCAGACTCACCCCTGGTGCTCTGGGGTCCATCTTCCAACAGAATCAGCAGGACACACAGCGCTGGAACAGAGAGATGGAGGGTCAGGGGGTACACAGAACAGGGAAGGGAGTCCTGAGGGTGACACATCTGAGGGAAGCGGCTGCTCACACCTCCCTGGCCTCCAATGCCCATGGCCAGAGGGTCTGTACCCATTGCCTGACGGTGGCTTTCAGGAACTGAAGGATGGGGAGGGGCCTGAGCTTGGCAGGGGTCTTGGCTTCTGCTGACCTGTGGGAAGGAATTCAGGAAACATACTGGAGCCAATTGGCCTTGGTTCTACTCCCAGACCTTGGTCAGGTGCCTCATTCCTCAGTTTCCCCTTCTGTAGAATGGGGATGAGGAGGGGGCCCATTTCCTAGAGTGTGAGGGTTAAGCAGACAAGTACTGCCTGGTGTGTCAGAGTGCTTACTGCCGTCATTTCTTTATGTGAAAATGAAGGGGTTGGGCCAGGTGTCCTCTCAGAACTCCCAAATCTAAGGTGCTCCCGCCCACACCCTTCCTCAGGGACACAGGTGCAAGCATACTGCGCCCACATCTGTCCACCACAACGACCAGCTTGGTACCCGGTGGTGACATTTCACACCCTGGCTCCCTGCACACAGGAAGATGCTGGGGGCTCATGTTAGGGGTGGTGCTGCATGGGCCCCCCAATCCTGCTCTTCAGGGGTACCCCATCCCAGGACATGTCCTGGGGGTTCTCCTTAAGTCAGCAGGGGGTCTAGAGAGGAGGACCTGTTCATCAGAGGGACAGACAAGGAGACAGAGTTTGAGAGAAAATAAAGAGGAGGTGGAGGAGGAGGAGGAGGAGGAGGTAGTGGAGGAGGAGGAGGAGGAGGAGGAGGAGGAGGAGGAGGAGGAGGAGGAGGAGGAGGAGGAGGAGGAGAGAGAGAGAGAGAGAGAAAGAGAGAGAAAGAGAGAGAGAGAGAGAGAGAGAGAGAGAGAGAGAGAGAGAGAGAGAGAGAGAGAGAAGGCACTAGATCAGCCGTGGGCAAACTACGGCCCACGGGCTGGATCCAGCCTGTTTGAAATGAATAAAACTATTGAAGAAAAAGACCGTACCCTTTTATGTAATGATGTTTACTTTGAATTTATATTAGTTCACACAAACACTCCATCCATGCTTTTGTTCCGGCCCTCCGGTCCAGTTTAAGAACCCATTGTGGCCCTCGAGTCAAAAAGTTTGCCCACCCCTGCACTAGATACTTGGAGGAGAAAGAGGGAGACAGAGATGGAGGGAAAATAAAGAGGAGAGAGAGAGAGAGAGAGAGAGAGAGAGAGAGAGAGAGAGAGAAGACACAGAGAAATGGAGAGAGAAACAGAGGCAGAGTTAAGAAGACAGTGATCTAGAGAGATGGACAGAGAAATACGGAACTCCTAGAAAGATAGAGACACAGATGCCAGAGCTTAGACAGAGAGACAGGGAGTGGTAGAGAGATTGAGAGCCAGATAGAGAAACAGAAGGGAAAGAGAAGGAGGGAGGGCAGTCGCCTTGTTAGCAGGTGAGGTATGGGGAGGGCTTGAGCGATCCATCCAGTCCTTGCAGATCTAGAGATGCTGGGAAGGCAGCCCAGACCCATATAATCCAGGGAGACCAGATGGGGGGCAGCGGGTGGAGGGGTGGGGGCCAGGGAGGCAGAGCAGGTGTGAGTCACTTCCTGGGCCAAATGAAGGGATAACTCATGGCTCCTAGTTCCCCATGGAGGGGCTCATACGGAAATTTTGGGATCAGTCATTGTGAGCACAACTTGAGGAGCTGTGGAGGGTGCAGGCTGGAGGGCCCCCTGAGCACTCAGCCCCAATGTCCAAACTTGATACCCTCAGGCCAGCAGAGGGCAAAGACCCCCACACCCTCCCGAGGCCTCGCAGATGCGGTGAACAGGCTGGAACTCCTGTCGTCCTCCTCTCTGGCCACAGGGTTTGGTGAGTTCTCCCTTTGGTGGAACCCACTTCCTCTTTGTAGGACAGACCACAAAGTGACCTTCCCTGGCAGGGTGGGCCCTGGGCCGATTGGTCCCCAGCTCCCAAAGCCCCAGTAGCACTGTCCATGCTCACAATTACCTTAGAAGACAGAGGCTCTGTTTATGCCCACTCTGCAGATGGACAAACTGAGGCTCAGAGCCCAGAAAAGGTTTATGGAGAAACTGGTGAAGAGGGGGCAGGGGAAGATAGAAGTGAGGGGTGAAGTTCCCCACACCCTTCAGGGAGGGGGTTCTCTGTGCTGAGCTGGGCTTTCCTGCCCCACCACAGAGGCTGCTGGGCCAGACCTCCACCTGGGGTCCAGGAAGCCACCCAAACAGGAGCCTGGAGACGGGTGGCTGGTAGCTGCTCCCAGGCCCATCTGGTTTGCATTCCCCTAGCTGAGCCCTGGGCAGTCAGATTCCTGCCTGGGGCCCCTGTGGCAGGGGTGGGGCAGTCATTCTCTCCTTGCTCCTCCTGCTAAGGTTCCCCCTCCTGCAGCCCATCCCCCGTGAAATAATAATAATAGTAACATTAACAACAACAACAACAATAATGTTACTTAATTCTTACTGTGAACCAGGACTCAACCCTTAACACAAGCCTGTGAAGTGGAGACCAGCCTTGCTCTGCCCCATTTCACAGACGTGGAAAGTGAGGATCAGGGGCTCTGTGACTTGGCCCCTGACACATCGCCCCCTTCAGGTGTGCTCCACACGGACTCGGCAAATTTACTAAAAATCATCTAATTGTAACCATGTAACAGGTGAATTACATGCTATGTAAATTACACCTCACCTTCATAAAGCTATAAAAAACAGCTCACGCCTGGCACCCTGGGCCAGCACAGGGAGCCCCATCTCTGTGGCCTGGGGAAGTTCTGATTGGCACTCCAAATGTCATTTTTTAACTCTCTTTGTTGCCTGGTTGCCCAGACAAGGAGCTGCCCTGATAATCTGATAACTGACAATGGTTAGAGCTACCCTGGGTGGCGTGGGAAAGAAGGCGAGGGGGAAGTCACAGCAGAGCTCAGGTTCAACCCACAGCAGCAAAGCCCTTCAAGGTACTGCCGAGTCCCAGCTGGGTCTGGGGGAGCAAATGAGGGGGATCTCGGGCTTCCCCTGCCACACAATGGGAGTAGTGTGGGGGTCACCCTGTTGTGGAAGGGCCCCCCTTAGCTCCCTAGCCCCCTCTCTGCCATCTGTTACGAGTGACTCCCTGAGGGGGTCAGAGCACTCATTCGCCCCCTCTCTTCCACCTGCTTCAGTTTCCCCTCTTAGGGAGCAGCTTCCAAAGTGCATCTAGAAGGAGCGTGGAGATCCCTCTTGGGGTGGGGAACAGACCCTTAGAGCACCCAGGGGGTTCCTGCCTAGGCATGAAGGTACCCAGGCATTACCAGCTGCTCTCCCATGTGCCATGGCTCCCGCCTAAACATGTGGCTTTCTCCATGTCAGGCCCCAGAGCTGCCAGCGGTCCCTCCTACTTCTCCATGGGTGGGGGTGGTATGGGGGCACTGGAAAATGGAGGCACCAAAGGGGTGCTACCAGGGGTTCTCTTGCTCCTCTCAATAGGGCCCCCAGATTCTCACCATGCAGGATGTGAAAGGCGCTGAGGCGAGGAGCTCCCATGGTCTGGGCAGCGTGGTTCCGTGTCATCAGGCTGGGCAGCTGGGCATCCTTCTGAGGCCTCCTGGCCCTTATACAGTGTGTGAGCGGGGGTGGAGGAGCCACTCCCTCAGGGCGTTATCTCCACACAGTTCACAGAATCATCTATTGTTTGCCTTCAGCTCCCCTGGGATGTGTCTTGAGCCCTAACCTGTCTGGAACTCAGTCTTCCTGTCTGATGACTGGGAATGAAATGCCTGCCACTGGCCTCACGCAGCAGGGTGAGGAAGAACTGGGTAACATACTGGGAAATGCATTGAGATGTTGCTGCAAGCTTGGGGGAGGCCTGAAGAGGAACATCCCGCCACCGCCACTGTAACCTGGCCAGTCAGAAAGCCTGCTGGCTCTGACTTCACTACACCCCAAATCCTCTCACTTCTCATTTGCCTCCACCCTGGTCTAGCGCCATCATCTCCCACGTTGGTGCCCTGGCTCCTGTCCCCACACTCTGTTCCCCTCTGTCAACCGAAGAAACATTCAAACCTGTAGAGAATTTTTATGAGTTTATTTGAGCCAAACTGACAGCAACTGCCTAGAAGCAAAATCACAACAGATTGAGAAAATTCTCTCAAGAAGGGCAGTTTTGCACCTTATTTTATACATTACAATCAAAGGAAGAGGCCTAAGGGGGTTATAAGAAATCTGCTAGTGGTAGATCAGGGAGGCAGGCGCAGAGATCTCTGGGATTGGATAAAAAGTAAAAGGAACAGACACAGACTCCTTTACCCAGGTGGGTACAGGAGAGGTAAGAGTTAATAACTAACATGATAACAATAGCAGTGAGGGGTTCTGTGGGCTCTTATCCAGGTGGGAGTGAAGCATAGTAATCCCTCCTTCAGAAAACTGCTGTTTAAAACTGCCATTTGAACTACTCTGTTATTCTGAGACAGTCTGTTATTCTGTAGGTCATCTCTGTTATTTTTAGACTGTAAAATAACTTTGTTTTTTTCTTGACTAGAAAAGATAAACTTAATTGTCAGAGCTTGCAAGCTAGCCATCTAACTGATATGCTGATTTTGATGCCAGGCCTGTATAGATATGATACTCAAGGTTACAGGTGTCTGTATAGATATGATATGCACTCAAGGTTACAGGTGTTTGTTAGATATGATATGTACTCAAGGTTACAAATTGTCTGTAAAAATAACTTACACAAGGACCTAAAAGAATATAAAAAGAAAAGGCTTCCTCCTTTGGGTGTTCAGAATTTGACAGAGGTAATCTGCTCTGAACCTGCGCACAATAAATGACTCCGAATTAATTGGTTTGTTAAGGCGTCTGGTATCTAGCTCTCTAATTTGAGATACAACAAGAGATTGTGCCTGGAGGGTCTGGAAAAAAGAAAATTACCCTGTCATTGCAAACATATGTTATGTAGATGCCAAAAGACAATAGACAAGCTCAGTGAAGGTAAAGATTGGCCTTTGTCAGGGAAGATACAAGCCTAAGACTTGACTACTTTCCATGACTAGTTTTGAGTTTGAGATTTATTTCAGACTATCCCACTGTTATCAGGGGAAGTGGAGTTCGTGGGGTGCTGCAAGGAAAAGATTTGCTGAAGCCCCCGGGGGAGATGGGGTTTCGTGGAAAGCCTTATTAATGATGAAAACTTAAGCAGGTTCCCCTCCAAGGTCCAATCTCTGTTCATCTCGTCATGGAAGAAGTCCAAGCTTGTCTGCAGCAGGCCCAGAATTAAGGTCATTGCCCAGAACTTCTGCTCCCTATTAAAATCCAGTCCAGTCCAGTCAGCCTGCTTAAGGTCACATGCTATGGGTGGGAGCACTGGAACGCAGGGATGAGTGCCGTCACAGACCAACAGGGAGCACAGGAAGAAGAGAGTGAGGACTCTGGGGATTGAACCTTCTCACATTGTGTGTGTTTCCATCCCCTGGCCCAGGGCTGAGAACCTTTACCTGCCAAGGGCCATTTGGGTATTTATAACATCATTCACAGGCCATACACAATTAGCAACTTAAAAATTAGCCTGCATTATTTGGTCCAACATTTAATTTCCTCACCTCTAATGCCTTGGCAGGGCCAGACCAAATGAATTTGAGGGCCTGACGTCCCCACCCCTGCTAGCCAATCCATTGTTCCCCAGGCTGGACTGACAGGCGACCACCTTCCCTCTTCACTTGACTTCACTGCACAGGTGCCTCTCTCCCCCTTTGCTCAATCCCTTCCCCAGTGGAGTGATCTGCGGGGAATGGACAGTGGTTCCCTGAGGAGCATGAACCTGTAGGTTCCTGGTCAATTGCCCAGATGACCAACCCCAGCAGTGGCTGTTAGGATGACTGTCCTCTCCACAATGCCCTTCCTGTGCCACCAGCCCACGTCCAGCACCCTTCCAAGCCCCAGGTGAGGCGAGGGTCAGTTGGAGTCTCCGGATGGAGGGGAACATAAGAGGAAGCCCCCAGACGGTGACACAGCTATTGTGAGGCCAGACAGCTGACCCCAAGCAGGAAGCACCAGAGAGTGAGGAAAGAGGGTTGGGGCTGCTGGCCAGCTCTTACACCAGACCCAGGGTCAGGTGGGTCAATGGACCTTTTGTCTCCTCCTGCAGGCTGGACACCTGGGTTCCCCCCAGGTCAGGCTGTCAGAGGCCGCTTGACTACATACTCCTGGTGAGACCCTGCTCAGTGCCAGCTGCCATCCTCCTGAGCCCTGACCCCCACCCAGCCCAGCCCAGCCCAGGGAGTTGGAAGGCAGTGTTGAGCTGAGCCATGTTTGTAGTTCCCTGGCACTGCTGAGGGAACTCCTAAATATAAGGTGTCCCCCCAAAAATGTATACACACACTTTGAATAATTATAAAGGCAGTATTCAATAAAATACATTTCATTTTCAAAATTAAGCTGTCAGCTGTTCAATTGTGTATACGTTATTTGGGACACCCTGTATAGAAGCTGAGATATTTGGGGCCTTGGCCTAAGGCAGAGCCCCCAGAGTGTGGGTGGGGGTCCACATGTGTGCCTCCTAACTGGATCCCCAAGACTTGCCCAGGCTTCTGAATTTCTTGGATTGGGACTTGGGGAATCTAGGGGAGAGGGTGAGGAATATGTCTGCTTGAATGTGGACATAGAGATCGGGTGGCAGAGCCCAAAGTGATGAGAAGAGAAGCAAGAGGCTGTGATGCCTTGGGCAGGGACATGTTTCTGTCTCCTTTACCCCAAGCCCCTACTGTGGTAGGAAAATAGGGGTTGAGCTGTCACCCTGGAGTGCCCTCTGCTTCTAGGAAATTTTATAGATTTGAGAGGAAGGGAGAGGGACAGAGAGATAGAGACATCAATGATAGGAGAGAATCATTGATCGCTGCCTCCTGCATGCCCCACACAGGGGACCAAGCTAGCAACCTGGGCATGTACCCGGACCAGGAATCAAACTGTGACCTCCTGGTTAATAGGTTGATGCTCAATCACTGGGACCCATCATCTGGGCGTACCAATGATCTTTAAGGCAGCCCAGGAACATGATGGCCATTAAGACTTTAATGGAACCTCAATGCTTCCTCAGCCACTGGATAGATTGGATTAGAATATTACACAACTGTGAGAAAGAACCACAGGGAAATACAATGAGATAGCTGAGTCTTATCAACATATTCCTTTCTCGAGTCTAATCACTGAGTGATGTACAAAGATTAGTTTACTTGATGGATTTTGTAGGAGAATTTTACTTTTTCAGCTTTACTGAGGTACAGTTTACAAATAAAATATATTGAAAAGGTATGACCTAATGATTTGGTTGTAGTAGAATCTTGAGCAAAATGAAGTCCCCAGAACCCCATACAAAATTCACCTGTGTCAGAGAAAATGTAACAAGGTTTTGGCATACAGTTGTACAAGAAAACAAACAAAAAAATGAATTAGAGAATAGGAAACAAAATTTGAGGTGGTGGAGGGAGAGAGCAGGGTCATGTCCCAGTTCTTGGTGGGGGACTGAAGGAAGGTCCTTATACGATTAAAAATAAATAAATAAATAAAGTAAACTAAAGCTGGTTATGGGAAAATTTTTAAATATATTTTTTCTTTTTTAAAAACATTTTTATTGATTTCAGAGAGCAAGGGAGATGGAGAGAGAGATAGAATCATCAATGATGAGAGAGAATCATTGATCGGCTACCTCTTGCACGCCCCACACTGGGGCTCAAGCCCGCAATCTGGGCATGTGCCCTTGACTGAAATCGGACCTGGGACCCTTCAGTCCGTAGGATGACACTCTATCCACTGAGCCAAAATGGCTCAGGCTGGTCATGGGAAAATGATTCTCTGAACCTGAAACCCTGTAAAACTTTTTTTGGGGAACTCTTAAAATGTTTTAAGTCTCTAATGAGAAGTGGTTAGATCAGTGGTTCTCAACCTTTCTAATGCCATGACCCTTTAATACAGTTCCTCATGTTGTGGTGACCCCCAACCATAAAATTATTTTCGTTGCTACTTCATAACTGTAATTTTGCCACTGTTATGAATCTTAATGTAAATATCTGATATGCAGGATGTATTTAGGCGACCCTTGTGAAAGGGTTGTTTGACCCCCAAAGGGGTCCTGACCCAAGGGTTGAGAACCGCTGGGTTAGAGGAAGAATAGGAAAGAGAGATGGAAAGAGGTGCCCAGGCTGGGGTTGGCCCCAGTGGGAAAGGTTGCTCCTTAGTTCATCAGTGTCCGACAGGAAGCTGTGCAGTATGGAGCTGATAACACTCAGTGCTGTTTTGGTCTCTTTCTCAAGCTCGCAGCCTCTTCCCCATTCTGCAAGGGCTCCTGGGAGTGGTGGGCTGAGGGCTGACAGTGCTCAGTGACAATAAGCTCCTGCCTCCCAGGGACCCTAAAGGGTGTCCCAGAATGTGGGCCAGGGTGGAGAAGGAAGGGGTTTAGGCTGAGTGCCCAAGTCAACCTCTCTTTGTGCCTCAGTTTCCCCAGCTGGACCACCCACCTCCCTCTATCACAGGTTTTTGGGGTCTTGGGCAATGGTGCTGATGGTCATGACCTGTCTCAGAAAGAAGTGATGTATTCTGAGAGCCAGGGACTTCAGGAAGTGTAAACCCATCCCCAGCACTCTATCAGATTGGGGTCTCGCTTCACCAGTTGTATACAACATTTTGGCACTTCCTTAAAAAGTTAAACAGAGTTCCCCTATGACCTAGCAACTCAACTCTTAGGTAAATACCTAAAATAACTGAGAGCAAGGCCTCCAACAAATTCTTGTACACCCATGTTCATTGCAGCGAGATTCCTAGTTGCCAAAAGTTGGAAACAAATCAGGGTCCATTGACAATTGAATGGATGAACAAAATGCGATCCATCCACACAATGGAATAGTATTCAGCCACCAAAATGAATGAAGTTCTGATAGAGGTGGAGGTCACCCAGCACGTAAATGTGCTGAATACCACTGAATTATTCACTTTTAAATGGTAAATTTCACCTCATTGTGAATCTCATCCCAAGTTTTAAAAGTCCGGAGTGGGTGATGGCACTGTCTCCCAGCCCCACCCTGGGCCTCTGTGCTGTTTCAGCCTCTCCTTTGTGCCTCACAGGTTGCTCCTTAGTTCATCTTTCCACTGTCTGAGATGAATAGGCATTACTCTCCTCCTTTTACAGATCTGACAGTCACATATTCACTCAACAAATGCTGCAACCCAGGCACAGTTCTAGGCTGTGGGGGTGCATGTGGGAACAAGCAAGAGCAAAGTCTCTACCCCATGGGTCTGACATTCCCATGTGGAAGATCATGAATGTGATACATGACAATGTTGTGGAGAATGTCAGGAATGGGAATATTAAGCAGGTTAATGAAGGGGGAGGAGGATGCTGGTTCGGCTGGGGTTGCCAAATTAATTAGGGTGGTGGGGAAGCCCATTTCCAGAAAGTGACATTTGAGGAAAGAGCTGAAGTAAGTGAGGAGGCAAGAACTAGCCTATATAATAAAGAGGTAATGTGCAATTAACCCTCACACCCTCACAAGATGGCCGCATATGACCACGTTGGCAGGGTGGTTAGTGAGGGACAACCAAATGACTGAACAGCCGAGTGTGTGGGGTGATCAGTCCAGCAGGGGTGATAGTGAGGGATGACCAAACGACTGAACAGCAGGCTGTGTGGGGAGACCAGGCCAATGGGGGGGCCATGAGGGGCAACCAGGCCCACATGGGGGACAGTTGGGGCAATCAGGCCAGCAGGAGGGGGCAGTTGGGGGTGACCAGGCCAGCGGGGGGGAGCAGTTAAGTATGACCAGGCCAGCAGGAGGGCATTTGGCAGTGACCAGCTAGGCAGGGGGGCAGTTAGGGGTGATCTGGCTGGCAGGCAGATGAGTGATTAGGAGCCAGCAGTCCAGGATTGTGAGAGAGATGTCTGAGGGCTTCCAGATTAGAGAGGGTGCAGGTTGGGCTGAGGGGACCCCCACCCCTGAGCCCCTGTGCACAAATTTTGTGCACCAGGCCACTAGTGAAGATATCTGGGGAAGAATATTCCAGGCAGAGGGAAAATCCTGTGCAAAGGCATTGAGGCATGGGAGTGCCTGGTGTGGAAGAGCAACAAGGCCTGTGTAGCTGAAGCTGAGTGTGTGTGTGTGTGTGTGTGTGTGTGTGTGTGTGTAAAGTGGAATATAAGGCTGGAGAGATAATTAGGTGACATTACAGTGGGGCCTTGACTTACGAGTATCCCGACTAACGAGTTTTTTGAGATATGAGCCGTCTCTCGGCCGATTTTTTGCTTTGAGTTGCAAGCTAAAATTCGGGTTATGAGCCAGCTTCAGATACCCCACCGCTAGTTGGCGCAGCGAATGTCACAGTGAACACCACAACATCAGCCCAGCATCACGTGTCTCACTCGTTCACTTTAAGTGGTTGTGCTCACATTTGTGCTTGCAGTTATTTTGCAAAACTTCATTTTTTCAACCATGGATCTGAAGAAAGTAAGTGCAAAGGACAGTGCTGAGAAGAAGAAGCGGATGATGTGCATTGAATTAAAGAAAGAAATTATCCAAAAACATGACCAAGGTGTGCATGTAATTGACTTGGCGAAGCAGTGCGAGCGCAGCACTTCTACAATATGCACCATACTGAAGCAGAAGGAGTCGATACAGGCTACAACTCCAGCCAAGGGCGTTAAAATAATTTCTAAACAGCGGACATCTATTCATGAAAATATGGAGAAGCTGCTAATGGTGTGGTTAATGGAGAAGCAGCTCGCAGGAGATACCATGACGAAGGCTATAATCTGTGAGAAGGCACAAGCTATTTACGCTGATTTGCTGCAGCAGACCCCAGGCACTTCAATGGACGAGGCATCGGGCGAGCTGTTTAAAGCCAGTCGGGGCTGGTTCGAAAATTTTAAAAAGAGGACCGGCATCCACTCCGTTGTCAGTTATGGTGAGGCAGCGAGCGCAGATATAAAGGAAGGTGACATCAACGAGCTCATCGAGGAGCACTCCGAGGAACTGACAACGCAGGAGCTAAAGGAGCTACAGATGCAGCAGCACACGGAGGTTTTGCAGAAAATTGATGACACGGAGGAGGAGGAGGAGGTTATCTCTATAAGTGAGATAAAGGAAATGTTAGGAATGTGGGAGAAACTTTGGCTTTATTCAAAAGAAACACCCAGAAAAAATTGCAACTGGGCGTGCGATGGAGCTATTTAATGACACTTGCCTAACTCATTTCAGAAATATTCTGAAAGGGAGGATGGAACAGATCTCATTAGACAGGTTTTTATCGAAAAACTCCTGTAGATGAAAGTGATGAAAGCGTGGCAAAAAGGGCAAAAATCAGCAAATAAGATTCAGTTATTCAGTTATTCAGTTCAGCCTTTCTCCTCCACCTCCATCATCATCTTTAAGTCGTTTGATCTCCAAGGTAAATGCTGTACATTAAACTTAACAAAACAAGTTTATTGCACTACATTCTATTGTTCAGTTTTGTGTTTTTATACAATATTCATTATTTTTAAATACATTTTTCTTATTTAAAAACATTTAACAAAACAATTGTGGTGTTTTTTGGGTGTCTGGAACAGATTAATGGCATTTCAATTCATTATAATGGTGAAAATTGATTTGACATATGAGTAATTTGAGTTATGAGCTCCGTAATGGAATGAATTAAACTCCTAAGTCAGGGCCCCACTGTATATGCAGCACACAATAAAGTTAGAGTTGAATTAAGAAATATTTAGCACTCAGCTAAACTGGAGTTGTCAGCCCTGTGTGGGTTCTTTTCTGTATCCCTCATTTCTGATAGCCTCTGTTGAGTACCTGGGGCATTAGGACCCTCCATGGCAGCTAGCACAGGCATTTCCATAGACTTTTCCACACTACACATGAATGAGGAAGGGCCATGAACCATTTTACAGGTGGGGAAACAGGCTAGAGTGGGGTGAGATTATGCAGAATTACATACATACAGACAGAGCTGGGGATCCTGATGCTCTCTACTACACTAGAGTAGGAATGTAAACTCTGGTTGACTTCCTGCATCCAGCCCCCATCATCACTCACCTAGATCGGTGCAATAACCTCTCTGTCCCCCACTTCCACCCTCACGCACCACAGCAGCTGGAGGGTGCCTGTGAGCACCCATGTCAGGAACCAATCCTGCTCTACTCAAGAACCCTCCATGACTCCAACCTCACTCAGAGCAAAAGCTCAAGTCCTCTCACATGGCCCGAACACTTTGCCCTGTCCCTTCCCTATCCTCATTATCTTCTGCTGTCCTCACATACTCTGTTCCAGCCACATAGGCCTCCTCACTGTTCCTCAACATTTCAGACATGTTCCCACCTCAGAGCCTTTGCATGGACTGTTCCCTCTGCTTGCTCTGCCCTTCCTCCCCCAGACATTTATACCTTGCTTGCCTTACCTCTTTCTGGTCTTTGTTCAAATGTCACTTCTTGAGGATTCCAAGATGGCTGCAGAGTAGCAGGAAGCTCCATCTGCTTGCTTCCAGCACTGGTCCAGGCTTGTGGCTAAACTGCAGAGCATTCAGCTTGAAACACCAGTTGAAGTATAGCTGATCTGAAATATTGTGAATGGGGAGCGAAGAGAGGGTACAGGAGGAGACTCAGAGAGGGTAAGCCAACTTCTGCAGCTGCATTGCTGGGAAGTCAGAGGGAAGGTACATCAGCACAGCCCATGCCCCTAGGGTCTTGGGGTCTCAGCCCTGTGCAGGGATCCCCAATCAGAGCAACAGAGATGGAAAGGGGAGCCCATGTAGCATTAGGCTGGGAGAATCAGTAGTGATTTGGTCCAACTTGGAGACCCAGACTGTACTATCACAGGCAAAGAGCAATTGCTTTGTTACAACACTAGCCTGGGATGTTTCCCCTATCTGTGTCTGCTGGAAGGGCCACATGGTAGAACTCAGGGCTGAAGGAGAGAGCTGACCAATATACCCAGAAGTAAATCTGAGAGACCCTTTATTCTCTAGAACAGTGGTTCTCAACCTTCCTAATGCTGCGACCCTTTAATACAGTTCCTCATGTTGTGGTGACACCCAATTTCATCGTTACAAATTGAACATAATTAAAGCATAGTGATTCATCACAAAAACAATATCTAATTATATATGTGTTTTTCGATGGTCTTAGGCGACCCCTGTGAAAGGGTTGTTCAACGCCCAAAGGGGTCGCGACCCACAGGTTGAGAACCACTGCTCTAGAAGACCTTTTGGCAGTGAGAAGGATGGAGGTTGGACAGGGAAAGATCAGTCCTGCTCAACTCAAGCATAGGGAAGGTGTTTCTTCCCCCATCTGCAGAATAGCTGATACTGCCCTGCCCTGCTGAAATCTGAGGCAAGGAGAAATGACTCTGGGCTTGAAATCTGTGCCCATGTGGCTGTTCTGGTTGCATAGGGGACTCAGACATTTGGCCTATCAGAGTCTAGGCGGAGGCCACTCCCAGTGGGGGTAGTCTGAAATATTGGAGTTACAAGCAGGGCTGAGTTTTTAATTTTTTAGCACCTCCTAATTGGGATGGTGGCAAGGGATTGCAAGAAAGCCAGGCATAGCTGAGGCATTGGAAGAAGAGGAAGTGCCTGCCGAACCACTATTCAAGTCTGTTTAAAACTTCCTGGCCAAGACCCAGATACCCCTGCCGAACTCAGTTCCATGGGGGAAGACAGAACAGTTCAGAATAGGGACATTCAAGGTGAAAGGCCTGAGGCAGACCTAGCCTCTGGGCTACAAGTCCCCACCCACTGGACTACTTGGGTTTTTGCCCTACCGTGATCTAGTCAGGTGGGCCAAGACTAGGCAAAGGCAATAACTCACATGGACTTGCAGTAGAAAACCTCCCAGAAGGCCCAGATCCAACACACGAATGGGCCAGATCCAACAACATCACATCAGAATGCAGTGAGTTCCACAAATAGCAGACACAACGCACTGGTATAACAGTTGGCATGACGTGGTTGGGTAGAGCCTCCCAGTCAGCAAGAATGAGGACTGAGCCCACCCACAAATGGGACAACAGCAATCAAGACACAAATGCAATCAGGACCAACACAGGAAACATTCCTAGAGTACCCAGCTCAGAAGATAAAGCAGGTTACAAAACTGGTTTCCACAAGGAGGACACCCCACCAAGACTGGGAGGCATAGCAGCCTTATGCAATACACAAAAACAAACACAAAGGAACAGCAAAAATTGGAAAACAAAGACAGCCTCCAAATGGAAGAGCAGGAGGAATGCCCAGAAAAAGAGCGAAATGAAATGGAGTCAAGCAGTTTATCAGAAACAGAGTAGAAAATAATGGTTTTTAGAAACCTCAACAGAATGGAGGAGGACTTAGAAACCATGAAAACAACCGGTTGGAAATGAAGAATGACATAGCTCAAATAAAGAATATACTCGAAGGAGTCACATTGCACCCACCTTAGCTGGCCTGGGGCCAGTGTGTGTCATAAGCATGGTAGTCCAGGCGGTCATTCTGCTTTTCAGCTGTTTGGTTGATTTGCATATTATGCTTTTATTATTATAGATATGCATAACCCAAGAACTCAGGCAATAGTGCGGTGAAGGCTTGTGGTGGGGTGGAAGCTGGGTGCAGAGGGACGGGGGCGAGGGGGGCCACGCGGAAATGGCAGCCATCTGTAATACTCTCAAGAATAAAAATAAAATTTAAAAAAGAAGCATTTGAAGAAGGACAAAAATATCTGGAAGGAAAAGTTACATAATTTACCTGACAATGTAAAATATTTTGAAAAGTCAAAACAAACATGAACATATCATGGAGTTGTATGCAAAAACCTCTGATATTTTAATATGAAAAAACTGACACTTCAAAGGAATTGAAGGCTGGTGACACTGCTCCAAGCCCCTGAGGATTTCACACTCTTCTGTTTGTTAAGGAACCTTGATGAGGAGGAGGAGCAGGAAGAGGAGGAGAAGGAGGAGGAAGAGGAAGAGGAGGGGAAGGAACAGGAGGAGGAAGAGGAGGAAAAGGAGAAAGAGAAGGAGGAGGAGAAGGAGCTTAAAACCTCTGCAGTTTATGTCCTAAATAGGGGTATTACATGTTGTCTGAGAGTTTCACCAGTTGTGATATAAATTTCAGTCCATCATAACTTAAGCAAAACAATAGTTTTTCAAGTTAGTCTTAGCTCATAAGCCTGGAGTAAGTTAGACTTTCAATTAAAATTAAAAAAAAGAATATAGTATAAAGAGACATGTTTCTTTAAGCAGGCTACCAAATCTGATATCCAGACATTGGTAAAAACTAGCATTAACAGCTGCCATTGCATTCTGGCTAAGCTGAATTAAACAACTGTGGTCCTATTCTTACGACATGTCCTTTACCCCTCTCATTTAGTATTATCATCTCATATCCATGAAATTCGTTTTATATGGAGGGTGTCTTGTAGTTGAACTGAATTTGTCCTGTCCTGTTACATTTTCCCCTTATGGAATTTTTGATTTTTATCTTACATTTTCCTCTTATGGATTTTTGACTCTGAATTCTTTAGCTGCCCATTTTTATTTTATTTTATTTTATTTTATTTTTTTAAAAAATATATTTTATTGATTTTTTGCAGAGAGGAAGGGAGAGAGATAGAGAGTCAGAAACATCGATGAGAGAGAAACATCGATCAGCTGCCTCTTGCACATCTCCTACTGGGGATGTGCCCACAACCCAAGTACATGCCCTTGACCGGAATCGAACCCGGGACCCTTCAGTCTGCAGGCCGACGCTCTATCCACTGAGCCAAACCGGATTCGGCAAGCTGCCCATTTTTAAACTGAATTGTTTTTTTTTTATGTTGAGTTGTATGAGTTATTTCTATAGTTTGCACGAACCCTTTACCAGCTATATCATTTGCAAATATCTTCTTGAATTTAGTAGGTTGCTTTTTTGTCTTGTTGGTATTTTTGTTTTTGCTGTTGTTTTGTGCTGTGCAAAGCTTTTTGGTTTGATTTGGTCCCATTTGTTTTTTAAAACCTTTATTGTTGAAAGTACTATATATGTCCCCCCCCATTGACCCCTTCTAGCCTGCCCCTGTCCCCCACCCCAGGCCTCCACCCCCCTATTGTCTGTGTCCATGGGTTATGCATCTATGTATACAAGTTCATTGGTTGATCCCTTCTCACCTGCCACTCTCTGCTTTTTGTTAATTTTTGTTATTGATATCTGGCCAATTTTATCTTAAAGTCCGCTGATTAGCAAATATATCTCATTGACTGCCTTAATCATCCTATGCTATGAAAAATGACATATTACAATTTTCTGGGGCTAGGATGCTAGCATGTTTTGGAGGTGCTCATCCTGCCTACTATACATTATTTGGTCTCTAAAGGACCCTACATAAAATAATTAAAGGAGGCATTTTCAGGACTATATCATATTATATTCTTCAAGAATCCTTAAATAAAGTAAATGGACAATGAATTTATAACAGCCACTCAAATTACTGAATACCCTATTTTTTTTAAAATGTAGACCTTATTACTCTTTTTTTAAAATATATTTTATTGATTTTTTACAGAGAGGAAGGGAGAGAGATAGAGAGTTAGAAACATCGATGAGAGAGAAACATCGATCAGCCGCCTCCTGCACATCTCCTACTGGGGATGTGCCCGCAACCCAGGTACATGCCCTTGACCGGAATCGAACCTGGGACCTTTCAGTCCGCAAGCCGACGCTCTATCCACTGAGCCAAACCGGTTTCGGCCTGAATACCCTATTTTTAAAAAATTACATGCAACTATGATTTTGTTGTTGTTCAGAAAATCTAAAACTACCTGCACCTGACACTAACAGAGAACCACAGCCTTCTACTCAAAGAGTGGTCCTCTGACCAGGACCTGCAGCATCAACATCACACGGGTGATTGTGTGAATCTCAGAATCTCAAGCCCACCGGGACCTGATCATTCAGATTCTGCATTTGAACTAGACTCCTGGGTGACTCATATGCACAGTGAAGTTGGAGAAGTGCTAGTCTGGACTAGGTGTTCTCACCTTTTCATGCTGTCAATTGAGGCAGGATAATTATGTGTTGGGAATTGTCATATAATGCATGTCATATATTTCCTTCTCCTGTCTGGCTTATCTTTATTAGCATACTAATCTCCAGGTCCCTCCATGCTGGCTCAAAGAGTAAGAGATCCTTCTTTTATATAGCTGCATAGTATTCCATTGTGTAAGTGTACCACAGATTTCCTTCCCCCGGCTGCAAGCAGCCTTCAGACATTCCCAAAAACACCCGAGGCACAGTCTGGTTGAGAAGCACTGCCCCACAGTGAAAGCTAGAGGCATCCTGACAGAATTCCAATTAAAGCCCCATCTTTTATCAGTTTGACCTCTGAGCAGATCAGTAAACGCATTTGAGCCCTATTCCTGCAATGGGGAATAGAGAATGAGCTTTTCTAAAAATTAAATCAGACAATTCTTTTTTTTTTTTTCAAACATCACGTTTTTAATGTCAAAGGATTTGAATTCAAGTACAACAATTACACAACACATGATTTCAACATTAAATAACCATAACACTTATTACTCAAAAAACTATACAGTGAATATCAAAAACACAAGTGAAGTATAACTATAAAAACCTTAACTATATTAACAGCAAAATTATAATTTATTTCTACAATTAATAATTAACTAAAATATTAATACTTTAAGCAATAAAAAAATAAAATAAATAAAATAAAATAAAATAAAATAAAATAAAATAAAATAAAATATTAATAGTTCAAGGACCACAATGGTAAATTGCTTTTTTCTTTAGTACTGAATAAAATTTGTATCTCTTTATCCCCTTCATTTCTTTCTACATAATAGACGCTTCTGTTTATATAACTGTTCTCATCTCTAAGACATGTAGTGATCCTTGGTAATCAAATCCAGTGTAACCATTGTCTGCAAGTGCTTTAATATTGCAAAATGCTATGTAGCAAAGTTATTATGCAAAAATTTAGCATAAAATCAGACAATTCTTATAAAATGCTTAGCTCAAGTCATGTGGCATAGCAATATCTAAATATATCTCTTATAATTAATGAATATTTAAAAATATGTTTTTAATAAAATAAAGGAGATATTTTCAGAAGTATATTGTGCTAGGGTGAGGGACTGAGGCATGGAAGGGTTACAGAATGTGCTAGGGGGAGGGACGGAGGCATGGAAAGGTTACCTATTGTATTAGGGTCTGGGATTGTGACAGAGAAAAATTGCTAGATTGTCTCAGAAAACAATGTATTATGATTCAACCCAGCCAGGTGTGACTCCGTTTACCTCCCCATTCATACTTGTAAACTTTGTGTGAACCCTGCCAGTGCCAGGAAATGCTTTGTAGTATTGCAGATAAAAGGCTTTGCTATACCCTCGGTCGGCACTACAAGCTGCGAGGCTTCCAGAGGGGGGAGGGACGCGGCTGTAGTCAGCTGGCCAGCTTAATAAAGGCTCCTAAATTTAAATTCTGAGTCGGTGGTCTATCTCGCTGAGTGAACCCATAACATATATCATATTATATTCTTCAAGAATCCTTAAATAATCCTTGATTTTTTTTGAGAGAGAGAGAAACATCAATGAAAGAGAAACACGAATTGGCTGCTTCCTGTATGCCCCCTACTGGGGATCGAGCCCACACCCGGGCATATGCCCTGACAGGAATCAAACCAACGTCCTCTCAGTGCACTGGATGATGCTCAACCAACTGAGCTGATGGGGAACATAAGACATTTTTGGGGGAGGTGGAGGGGCTAGAAATCTGAATCTGTGCCAGTAACCTGCCTTCTAACGCACACTCTTGCTAGCCGATAATTAACTCCATTTGTGAGAGAATGCAGGAGAGTAGCAGCCTGACTCTGTACCTAGTTAATCAGCATCCCTAAAGCACAATCCTCTTAGCCCATAATCAAGTCACTGCCCCTTCCTTAATTATCTGGTCTTGCAAGACCTATTTACCTAAATACTCTCATTTTACTGGGGCCGTAAACCAAGGACATAACAGCTTCACTAGAGGGAGGTCACTGGCGCCATCCAGGATAGACATTAGATACCATCTAAATTAACCATTCTAACTGACCCAGGAGGGGCTGTGAAAGTCCACCACAGAAGCTTGGTAGTTAGGAAACAAAGAAACTCAGAAATATATAAGGAGAAAATCTCATTGTCTAAGTTGTTTAGGATCTGGATCTTTGTGTCCCCTGAAACAGCAACACTGTATTGAATAAAGGCTTATTTTCCTGAACCTCTGAGTGTTCAACTGTCCCTTCTTCGGTCCCAATTCCACAAGCCATACTGGCCTTGGTAATGAATACATCATGAGGTACTAAATGACAGCTTTTAACATGTGATCCTATCTAATAAAAGAGAAACATGCAAATTGACCATAACCCCGACACCCTTCCCATTGGCTAACCCCCGAACGCTTCCCATTGGCTAATCAGCAGGATATGCAAATTAACTGCCAACCAAGCTGGCGGCCAGCAGCCAGGCAGCTTGCTTGCTCCAGTGATGGAGGAAGCCAATGTTCCCGGCCTGTGGCAGCCCAGCTCTGAGCTCCATTTGCAACAATGTTGCAATTATAGAAGCTAAAGACACCTCCCTAGAGGACAGAAGTTCTCTCACTGCTGACACAGCTGATTCTCATAGCCACTTGGCCTGGAGGTCAAACCCTCCCTGGAATTACCTACAACAATCAAGATTTAACTATAAGACTGCGAACAAAGACCACTAGAGGGTGCACCAAGGAAGCATAACAAAATTCGGAGACAAAGAAACAGGACAAAATTGTCAATGGAAGATATAGAGTTCAGAACCACACTTTTAAGGTCTCTCAAGAACTGTTTAGAAGCTGCCGATAAACTTAATGAGATCTACACGAAAACTAATAAGACCCTTGATCTTATATTGGGGAACCAACTAGAAATTAAGCATACACAGACTGAAATAATGAATATTATACAGACGCCCGACAGCAGACCAGAGGAGCGCAAGAATCAAGTCAATGATTTGAAATGCGAGGAAGCAAAAAACATCCAACCGGAAAAGCAAAATGAAAAAAGAATCCAAAAATGCGAGGATAGTGTAAGGAGCCTCTGGGACAGCTTCAAGCGTACCAACATCAGAATTATAGGGGTGCCAAAAGATGAGAGAGAGCAAGATATTGAAAACCTATTTGAAGAAATAATGACAGAAAACTTCCCCCACCTGGTGAAAGAAATGGACTTACAGGTCCAAGAAGCGCGGAGAACCCCAAACAAAAGGAATCCAAAGAGGACCACACCAAGACACATCATAATTAAAATGCCAAGAGCAAAAGATAAAGAGAGAATCTTAAAAACAGCAAGAGAAAGAAACTCAGTTACCTACAAGGGAATACCCATACGACTGTCAGCTGATTTCTCCACAGAAACTTTGCAGGCCAGAAGGGAGTGGCAAGAAATATTCAAAGTGATGAATACCAAGAACCTACAACCAAGATTACTTTATCCAGAAAAGCTATCATTCAGAATTGAAGGTCAGATAAAGAGCTTCACAGATAAGGAAAAGCTAAAGGAGTTCATCACCACCAAACCAGGATTATATGAAATGCTGAAAGGTATCCTTTAAGAAGAGGAAGAGGAAGAAAAAGGTAAAGATACAAATTATGAACAACAAATATGCATCTATCAACAAGTGAATCTAAGAATCAAGTGAATAAATAATCTGATGAACAGAATGAACTGGTGATTATAATAGAATCAGGGACATAGAAAGGGAATGGACTGACTATTCTTGGGGGGGAAAGGGGTGTGGGAGATGTGGGAAGAGACTGGACAAAAATCGTGCACCTATGGATGAGGACAGTGGGTGGGGAGTGAGGGCGGAGGGTGGGGCGGGAACTGGGAGGAGGGGAGTTATGGGGGGGGGGAAAAAAGAGGAACAAATGTAATAATCTGAACAATAAAGATTTAATTAAAAAAAAAAAAGAAGCTAAAGAAACCCCAGATTCCTGCTTTCAGCTGGCAGTGGGCTCAGAGCTTAAAGCGCCAGTGATGGCAACAGAGTTTCAATTATAGAAGCTAAACAAAGCCTAGATAACCTGCTTTCAGCAGCCGAGGCCTCAAGCTGGAGCTGGACTCAGAGCTAAAGCCCGCTCTCAGCTCCAGTGACAGCCATAGAAGGTAAATAAATCCCAGAATAAAAAAAAAAAATAGAGAAAAGAAGGAGGGGTTGGGAGCTTCAGTCAACCGCCAGCCTGAAAACGGCCCTCAACCCCTCATCCAGACTGGCCAGGCACACCAGTGGGGACCCCCACCCTGAAGTGGGTGCGGGCAGCCTAAAAACAGCCATCAGCCCCTCATCCAGGCTGGCCAGGCATCCCAGTGGGGACCCCCAGCTTAAAGGGGGTGCAGGCAGCCTAAAATCAGCCATCAGCCCCTCATCCAGGCTGGCCAGGCACCCCAGTGGGGACCCCCAGCTTAAAGGGGGTGCAGGTAGCCTAAAAACAGCCATCAGCCCCTCACCCAGTCTGGCCAGGCACCCCAGTGGGGACCCCCACCTTAAAGGGAGTGTGGCAAGCCTGAAAACAGCCCTCAGCCCCTCACCCAGACTGGCCAGGCACCCCAGTGGGGACCACCCCCAGAAGCCCCAGAAGCTGGTCTTGCCTTGCGCCCTGGGAACCACAAATCAGTGCTCCAGGCTGCAAGGCAAGGCCCTCCCCCAGCAGCAGGTCTTGCCTTGAGGCCCGGGAACTGCCCATCAGTAGGTCCAGGCTGCAAGGCTAGGCCCGCCCCCAGAAGCCCCAGCAGCGAGTCTTGCCTTGGGGCCCGGGATCCACTCATCAGCGGGTCCAGGCTGCAAGGTAAGGCCTTCCCCCAGAAGCCCCAGCTACTTTAAAAATAGAAGGATCTCCTTTTGAACCAATCTGTTTAGATTCATGATTAGTAAAACAGTATGGAACAAATGAAATACAGTGATAGGAATTAGGAAATGTGACACTGATGGTTCTGGGCATGTGAAGGGTGAGGGACAGAAGGGTACACACGGTCTTCCCTTCAGTTCTGCTGGAGAGATGAGCTCTGAGGGCCCGAGCTGCTCCATGCCCAGAGGAGGTGGGTGTGGTCAGTGGCTCTGTTACAGAGCTTCTTGCCAAGCAGAGACCTTACCCAACCCACAGGAACCTTTTTACTCCAGAAAACAGAAACAGCCAGTTCCCAATGGGCATGGGAAAACCAGTGTTTCCTCCTGTGCACGGTGTCCTGATGGGGTGACGGGGAGGTGGGCAAGGGGAGCAGTGCAGAGTTGTTAGGCAGCGGGAGTGGGAGTGGAAAGGCCATGAAATGTCCACAGTCCTGGCTGTGCCCACGGCCTGGGCGGCTCCTCCAGGCCCTGGCTGAGGGATTAGGGCTGATTCTCTCAGAAGGGAATATCCCATGGGTGGAAGATTTACAGGCTGAGGGTGGGCCGTGTGTTAGTTTGGGGCAAATCCCTCAGCATTCCTGCTGCCAAGCCCTCAAAGGAATGAGGCAAAGGCACCTCTCACCCCCAAGACCCCTTCGTGGACATTTTAGCATCTACGTGATTTTTAATCCCTTCAGGGAGACTTTCTATCCTGCAGTCCCATCCCACCCCACTGTTGCTGTTTGTCTGCCAGCTGGGTCGAGCATCAAGGGGAAAAAGGGGGTTAATACTCACTGAAAGACTACTGATCTTACCGGGAAACCAACCTGTTTACTGTACTGTTGTAAATATCATACCCTTTATATCCTGTATATTGGCTTCTTTTAAATAAATTGAAATGTCTTAGAAAAAAAGAAGAAAAAAAAAAAGGCAAGGCAGGGCGGGACCCAGAAGACCCAGAAGCCGCCAGATATGGCAGTAACTCTATCAGTAAGCACTTTGAAAGTCAGTGGCATAAATGCACCAATGAAAGGACAGATTATGAGGATGAATCAAAAACAAAACCCACTTTAAATATAAAGACACATATAGATTAAAAGTAAATGAATTAAGCTGCAGCCTGTTTTGCTCAGTGGATAGAGCATTAGCCCGTGGACTGAAGGGTCCCAGGTTCGATTCCAGTCAAGGGCATGTACCTCACTTGCTGGCTTGATCCCCAGTCCGTATCAAAGCATGTGCAGGAAGCAACCAATCAATGTGTCTCTCCCTTTCCCTTCACTCTCTCTAAAATTCAATGGAAAAATATCCTTGGGTGAAGATTAACAAAAACAAAGTAAATGGATTAAGTAACATTAAAGAGATTATAAGAAAAATATATTCCGGGAGATATTTGGGATTTGACTGCGAGACGAGGTTGCAAATCAAGAGGACTACATCTCCATTGTCTTTTTGATTGAAATGAGGAGATAGAGTTGTCTCCAGCATCAGAAACAAAACTTAAGTTGGACATAATGTGATACAAGGAGAACCAAGATGGCGGCGATATAGGCAGACGTGTCCCAGGTCGTGTCCCGGAGCAAATGGAATGAACAGCTGAAACTAGTAACACCCACACCGAATTGGCGAAATTGCTCAGCTGGTGAGAGGGTTTGCAGCCGGGAAGAGCAGAACTCCCCTGGAAAGGTAAAAAAAAAACCAGGGATTTGGGCAGGAAAGTTTGCCTGACCTCTGAGCCCAGAGAGTCGGAGGGAGACCGCGTGGCAGACAGCCGCGTCCCTTGGGACAGGCACAGCCCCTGACAGGGGAAAGGAGAACCGCGGGATTCCTGGCGCCGCCAGGGAAATTGAGAGCTGGGTTCTGTGATCACGGAGGACTGAGCCTAAAGGGGGCAGCCTGAAGAGCTGACCTGACCATGCAGTCCCGGTAAGAGAAGAAGCTTACAGAAACCAAGCCTTCCCCGTTTCCGCGGCCGGCATTTGTTTGTTTGTTTTCACTGAATCCTGTTCATGGGACATTTCGGATACAGACACTCACCTGTGCTGAAGAGAGGGAGAGTGTGCTGAGGAGTGGAATCTGGGGAGAGACTGGGGAAAGAGGGGGAGCCGGGAGAGGTGGTAGTGAATTGAGTGCTGAGACACCCCTGAGGCCAGGACTGGGGCAGCCACCCGCTCCTGAGAGTGAGTCTCCTCCCCCCAGCCCCCAGGCAAGGAGCACAGCCACACCCAGATTCCACCCTGAACGAGATCAAGGATTAAGATAACCTGATCAGTCCCTGGGAGTTAACAGGGTCTGGCCTATAGGGGGATTTTCAATCCCAGCAACAACATAGCGCTGGTAACTAACTATTACGCAGTCAGCTCTGGGCAGTGAACTTCCACTGGACAGAGAGGCCCTATAGCCTCAGAGGCCAACCCCAGAACACTGCCACCCAGAGGCTGACCCACAAACTGACTCTTTGCTAAACACAAAATAAGGCAGTCTGGGAAATAAATGCGGCATGCTTTAAAATAAGGACTGTGGTTTACAACACAGAGGAACAGTATATCGCAGGGAATCTCAACACTCTCCTGAATACCTGGAAGGTCTAAGGTGAGCCACACTGAAGAATAGAAGAAACGAAGGACATTCACTACTGCAATTTTTTTTTCTTTTTTCACTTTTTAACTAAGAAACCAATTTTTTTTTAAATTTTTTTTTTCTGTTCTTTTTTTTTTCTTCTTCTTTTTCCATCACCTGATTTTACCCTTTTAATTACTACCTTCTTATTTTTAACCAGTATTATTACTGCTACCATTTTACCATTTTTTAAAGTGCCATTTTATTTTTTCTTTATTTTATTTTGGGATTAGTGTTCACCATTCTATTTTCATCGTTATATTATTGGTTGTTTCTAGTTTGCATTCATATCCAGGGAGCTGTTGCTGGAATTTGTTGGGATTAATGGCTGTTCTATAGGAGTATTCTCCTCATATAAAAAGTCTCTTCCCCTCTTCCACTTCATTCTCTCTTTTCGCTCTTTTTTTTTTTTTTCTTTTCTTTTCTCGCTTTTATTTTCCCCCTTCCTTTTTCCCAATTTCATTTTTGCACTCCCTTTTTTTGGTCCCTACTTTTCTTTTCCTTTCTCTCTTTTATCTTTTTCTCTTCCTTCTTCCTTATCCCCTAATTCTCTTAATTCAGGTGGTCACCTTTAATTGGGGTTATTAATATCGTAAATATATTTGTGTATAGTGCCTGGTACGTGGTGCCTTGTTGTGTTGTATTTTGTGCCTTTAAATCAACGCAGCAGATCCAAGCAACAGCAACCTCCTGAGCACCACATCCTCTGCTGAGGAACAGCAGCTGTACGTGAAACCTCGCCCCACCAGCCAGAAGAGCCACCACAGCTGTGAACAGCACCCACCAGAGGAGCTGCTGACAACTGAAGAGCAGCTGCTACCGCAACCGCCCGAAGAGCAACCACAGACCAAGGAGTCACTGCCACCAAGGGAGCAACCACTGAACAACTCAACGTCTAGATATGTCAGTGAGATCAAACATGGGTAGACAAAGAAACCCCCAAAGGAAAGAGAAGGAGGACTCTCCAGAAAAGCAGCTAAGTAATACAGAGGCATGCAACATGACAGATAAAGAATTCAGAATAAGGATCCTAGAGTGCATAAACCGGATGGAGGAAAAAATCGACAACCTCTTCAAGAAGCAAGAAGAAACAGATGAAAAAATCGATAACATATGGAAGAAGCTAGAAGAAACAGATGAAAAAATCAACAACCTAAGTAAGACCCAAGAGGAAATGAAGAGTGATATAGCTGCAATGAAAAACTCCATTGAAAGTATCAACAGTAGACTAGGAGAAGCGGAGGACCGAATAAGTGAATTAGAAGACAAGGAAGCAAAACACACCCAAAATGTACTGCAATTGGAGAAAAAAATTAAAAGACAGGAGGAGAGCCTAAGGGAGCTTTGGGACAACATGAAACGAAACAACATACGAATAATAGGAGTACCAGAACAACAGAAGGATGAACAAGGATTAGAAAACCTACTCGAAGAAATAATATCAGAAAACTTTCCTGAGGTGGGGAAGAAAAAAGTCACACAAGCCCAGAGAGTCCCAAACAAGGTGAACCCGAAAAGACCCACACCAAGACACATCATAATCACCATGGCAAATGTTCAGGACAAAGAGAGAATCTTACAGGCTGCAAGAGAGAGACGGAAAGTTACATACAAGGGATCTCCCATTAGATTGTCAAATGACTTCTCAACAGAAACACATCAGGCAAGAAAAGAATGGACGGAAATTTACAAAGTGATGCAAAGCAAAGGACTGAATCCAAGAATACTCTATCCAGCAAGGCTATCATTCAAACTTGAAGGGGAAATAAGAAGCTTCACAGACAAAAAAAGGCTAAGGGAGTTTGTCACCACCAAGCCAGCATTGCAAGGAATGCTAAAGGGACTGATATAAAAATAAGAAATAAAAAGCTCAGAAAGAAAATAGCCACACAAAAAAAGAAATGGCTACAAACAAGTACCTTTCAATAATAACTTTAAACGTAAACGGACTAAATGCCCCAACCAAAAGACATCGAGTGGCTGATTGGATAAAAAAACATGACCCATACATCTGCTGTCTACAAGAAACCCACCTCATTAGAAGGGACTCACACAGACTGAAAGTGAAAGGATGGAAAAATATCTTTCAGGCAAATGGAAAGGAAAAGAAAGCTGGGGTAGCAATACTTATATCGGACAAAATAGACCTCAAAGTGAAGGCCTTAACAAGAGATAAGGAAGGCCACTTCATAATACTAAAGGGATCAATACAACAAGAAGATATAACCCTGGTAAACATATATGCACCCAATGTAGGAGCACCCAAATTCATAAAAAAACTCCTGGAAAATATCAAAGGAGAGATCGACAACAATACAATCATAGTAGGGGACTTTAATACACCATTGACAGCACTAGATAAGTCCTATAGACAAACAACCAGCAAAGATATAGCAATCCTAAATGACTCACTAGATCAGATGGACTTAATAGACATCTTCAGAACACTTCACCCCAAAGCCAGAGAATATACGTTCTTCTCAGGTGCTCATGGGACATATTCAAAAATAGACCACATACTGGGTCACAAGCAAAGTATCCCCAAATTCAAGAAGATTGAAATCATAAAAAGCGTCTTCGCAGACCACGATGGCATAATATTAGAAATAAACTACAATAAAAACAACCCAAAATACTCAAACACCTGGAAGCTGAATAGCATGCTATTAAATATTGATTGGGTTACCAATGAGATGAAAGAAGAAATTAAAAACATCCTGGAAACTAATGACAATGAAAACACAACAATCCAAAACCTATGGGACACATTGAAAGCAGTCCTGAGAGGGAAGTTTATAGCTCTACAGGCCTATCTCAAAAAACAAGAAAAAATGGTAGTAAATCATCTAACTCTACAACTCAAAGAATTAGAAAGAGAGCAACAAGAAAACCCCAGAGTGAGCAGAAGGAAGGAGATAATAAAGATTAGAGCAGAAATAAATGACATAGAGACCAAAAAAACAATACAGAAAATCAATGAAACCAAGAGCTGGTTCTTTGAAAGGATAAACAAGATTGATAAACCTCTAGCCAGACTCACCAAGAAGCAGAGAGAGAAGACCCAAATAAATAAAATCAGAAACGATAGAGGCGAAATAACAACAGACCCCACAGAAATACAAATGATTGTTAAAAAATACTATGGACAGCTCTACTCCAACAAACTAGACAACCTGGAGGAAATGGACAAATTCCTAGAAAAATACAGCATTCCAAAAATCAATCAGGAAGAATCTAAAAACCTCAACAGGCCAATAACTATGGAAGAAATTGAAGCAGTCATCAAAAAGCTTCCATCAAACAAAAGCCCAGGACCAGATGGCTTCACAGGGGAGTTTTACCAAACATTCAAGGAAGAACTAAAACCTATCCTCCTCAAACTACTACAAAAAATTCAAGAGGAAGGAACACTTCCAAGCTCATTCTATGAAGCCAGCATCACCCTAATACCAAAACCAGGTAAAGACAACACAATGAAAGAGAATTACAGGCCAATATCCCTCATGAACATAGATGCCAAAATCCTCAACAAAATCTTAGCAAATCGGATCCAGCAGTACATCAGAAAGATCATACACCATGACCAAGTAGGATTTATCCCAGGGATGCAAGGATGGTACAATATCCGCAAATCAATAAATGTGATACATCACATAAACAAATTGAAAGAAAAAAACCACATGGTCATATCAATTGATGCAGAAAAAGCATTTGACAAAATTCAACACCCATTTTTGATAAAAACTCTCAGCAAGGTGGGAGTAGAAGGATCATACCTCAACATAATAAAAGCCATATATGACAGGCCCACAGCCAACATCATACTCAACGGACAAAAACTAACACCATTTCCCCTAAGAACAGGAACAAGACAGGGATGCCCCCTCTCACCACTCCTGTTCAACATAGTACTGGAAGTGTTAGCCATTGCAATTCGGCAAGAAGAAGAAATAAAAGGCATCCAAATTGGAAAAGAGGAAGTAAAACTGTCCTTATTTGCAGATGACATGATATTATACATACAAAACCCTAGAGATTCCATCAAAAAGCTACTAGACTTAATACATGAATTTGGCAATGTAGCAGGATACAAAATTAACCCCAAGAAATCTGAGGCATTTCTATACACCAATAGTGAACTTTCAGACAGAGAGATTATAAAAACAATCCCGTTTACCATTGCACCAAAAAAATTAAGCTACCTAGGAATAAACTTAACTAAAGAGGTAAAAGACCTCTACTCAGAAAACTACAGGACGTTGAAAAAAGACATAGAGGAAGACATAAACAGATGGAAGAACATACCGTGTTCATGGATTGGTAGAATCAACATCATTAAAATGTCCATACTACCCAAAGCAATCTATATATTCAACGCACTTCCCATTAAAGTACCAACAGCATACTTCAGAGATCTAGAACGAACTTTCCAAAAATTCATCTGGAATAAAAGAAGACCCCGAATAGCTGCAGCAATCCTGAAAAAGAACAAAGTAGGTGGGATCTCAATACCAGATATCAAGTTGTATTACAAAGCCACTGTTCTCAAAACTGCCTGGTACTGGCACAAGAATAGGCATATAGATCAATGGAATAGAATAGAGAGCCCAGAAATCGGCCCGAACCAATATGCTCAATTAATATTTGACAAAGGAGGCAAGAACATACAATGGAGCCAAGATAGTCTCTTCAATAAATGGTGTTGGGAAAATTGGACAGATATATGCAAGAAAATGAAACTAGACCACCAACTTACACCATATACAAAAATAAACTCAAAATGGATAAAGGACTTAAATGTACGACAGGATACCATAAAAATTCTAGAAGAATCCAAAGGTAAGAAAATTTCAGACATATGCCGAAGCAATTTCTTCACTGATACAGCTCCTAGGGCACTTGAAACTAAAGAAAAAATGAACAAATGGGACTACATCAAAATAAAAAGCTTCTGCACAGCAAAAGAAACCATCAACAAAACAACGAGAAAACCCACTGTGTGGGAAAACATATTTGCCAATGACATATCTGATAAGGGCCTAATCTCCAAAATTTATAGGGAACTCATACAACTTAACAAAAGGAAGATAAACAATCCAATAAAAAAATGGGCAAAGGACCTAAATAGACACCTTTCAAAAGAGGACATTCAGAAAGCCAAGAGACATATGAAAACATGCTCAAAGTCACTAATCATCCGAGAGATGCAAATCAAAACAGCAATGAGGTACCATCTCACACCTGTCAGACTGGCTATCATCAACAAATCAACAAACGACAAGTGCTGGAGAGGTTGTGGAGAAAAAGGAACACTTGTGCACTGCTGGTGGGAATGCAGACTGGTGCAGCCACTATGGAAGACAGTATGGAGTTTCCTTAAAAAACTGAAAATGGAACTCCCATTTGACCCTGTGATCCCACTTCTAGGAATATATCCCAAGAAACCAGAAACACCAATCAGAAAGGATATATGCACCCCTATGTTCATAGCAGCACAATTCACCATAGCTAAGATCTGGAAACAGCCTAAGTGCCCATCAGTAGATGAATGGATTAGAAAACTGTGGTACATCTACACGATGGAATACTATGCTGCTGTAAAAAGGAAGGAACTCTTACCATTTGCAACTTCATGGATGGAACTGGAGAGCATTATGCTAAGTGAAATAAGCCAGTCAATAAAGGAAAAATACCACATGATCTCACTCATTCATGGACAATAGAGACCATTATAAACTTTTGAACAATAATAGATACAGAGGCAGAGCTGCCTCAAACAGATTGTCAAACTGCAGCGGGAAGGTCGGGGAGGGTTGGGGGGCAGGAGGTAGTGGGGTAAGAGATCAACTAAAGGACTTGTATGCATGCATATAAGCATAACCAATGGACATGAGACACTGGGTGATAGGGGAGGCTAGGGGACTGTCTAGGGCGGGGTGAAAAAATAAAAAAAAAGAAAAAAAAAAAAAAAAAAAAAAAAAAAAAAAAAAAGAAAAATATATTCCAAATTCTGTTAGTTGTATAATGGCTATGTTTAAATTATTAACACCTAAGAAATTGGGTGAAGGGTATATATAATATGCTGTAGTATTTTATAGTTTTTTTTTTAAGATGTATGATACTATTTCAAATTAAAATATTAAAAAATTTAAAAATTAGCAAAATATTAATTGAAATGTATCTGCATTACATGAAAAATCTCCTAATTGCTTCTAGCATAATTTATTAAATTGCACTTAAATTTACAAGGGTTCAATTAAAAATTTCTTAATTCTAAATGATATAATAGAAAATATATAATAGTGTAGTTATAAGCACTTATCTGAAAATACAAATTTAAAGAAGTGAATTAAAAGAAGGGATTAGCCAAAGAAAATATATGCACAATCCATGGACACAGACAACAATATGGTGATGGCCAGAGAGAAGTGGGGGGCAAGAGCTGGGTAGAGGGGGCAAAAGGGGGGAAATAGGGACATCTTATAAAATAATAATAAAAGGCTAATATGCACGTTGACTGAACGGCAGAATGGCCGGTTGCTATGATGTGCACTGGCCACCAGGGGGCAGATGTTCAATGCAGGAGCTGCCCCCTGATGGTCAGTGCACTTCCATATGGGGAGTGCCACTCAGCCAGAAGCTGGCTCATGGCTGGCCAGCACAGTGGTGGTGGCAGAAGCCTCTCCCACCTCCGTGGCAGCACTAAGAATGTCCAACTAACGGTTTAGACCTGATCCCTTGGGGGCCTAAGCCTTTAGTCGGACATCCCCCGAGGGCTCCCTGGATGCTAGAAGGATGTCTGACTGCAAGCTTAGGCCTGATCCCCTGGGGAGTGGGCCTAAGTCAACAGGTGGACATCCCCAAGGGGTCCTGGACTGTGAATGGGCACAGGCTGGGCTGAGGGCCCCCCCCCGCCCCCCAGCACACAAATTTTTGTTCACCAGGCCTCTAGTATAAGTATAAAATCCCTAATGATTTTGACAAATATGTCAGGAAGCCAAAGAATGTGGATCCCTTGATTGCATATTAAAGGAGCATAGTTCTGCTTTGTTGAAGAGGAGAATAGCTATATTTTCCAGAGGTAGCAGGTCAGTGTCCCACCCCAATCAGACATTGAAGAAAACGTGAAGTCAGGGATGGGATAGGGTAGTAGAAAGCATGAGAGATTAAAACAAGGAGCCATAAAAACTGAATTAACGACTTCCAACCTGGCCTTTTAGGATCAGAGAATCATTAGGAAAAATTTCCTTTGTTTTTCCAGAGGCCCAGAGTGAAATCATGTGCTTAGATGTTGGAAAAACATGAGAGAAATGTGCCCGATAAGCTGTAAATATCCTCCCTGCGCAGTCCTCAGCCTATACAATGCTGGGCAACAGGGGATGGATGTTGGTTTTGATTCCTAAACTGGCTCAGAAATGGATGCTTCACTCCTTCCTGCTGTCTCCTGTGGGGCAGAGCTTCAGTTTCCCTCAGCAATGACAGGGAGCCATTCAGACTTCCACATGGACACCTTCCTCTCAGAAACCCAATGAGTCTGGGAGGCCAGTAGGTACATCAGGAGAGGGTCAGAGAGGATGGAACCTGTCAGCTTTTACCTGAGTCACTTGGGAGCACAAACAGCCCAGCCCAGAGACAAGAGATCACTCTGTCTGCATTCTTGGTTAAGTAACAATTTGAAATTTATTGAACACACTAAGAATGATGTGCTTGATTGATTTGCACTACAAGGGCCATAGTTGACAATTAAGTGAGGGATATGCATATATAGTTGAATGACACTGTAGAATGAGTGAGATGCATAAAGTGCAGTAAAATGAAAATGTATATGAGATTTGTTTTTTCAGGGAGGAGGAGTTGGGTATTAGGTGGGAAGAACAGTGCAGTGGACGGGGAGTGTTTGCATTAAATTTCTTTTTTTTAAAAAAAATTAAATCTTTATTGTTCAGATTATTACAGTTGTTCTTCTTTTCCCCCCATAGCTCCCCTCCACCCATTCCCACCCCACCCTCTGCCCTTACCCCCCGCCCCCACTGTCCTCATCCATAGGTGTACGATATTTGTCCAGTCTCTTCCCGCACCCCCCACACCCCTTTCCCCCCTGAGAATAGTCAGTCCACTCCCTTTCTATGCCCCTGATTCTATGATATTCACGTTTATCTGTTCATCAGATTATTCACTTGATTTTTAGATTCACCTGTTGATAGATGTGTATTTGTTGTTCATAATATGTATTTTACCTTTTTCTTCTTCTTCCTCTTCTTAAAGGATACATCCTTTCAGCATTTCATATAATACTGGTTTGGTGGTGATGAACTCCTTTAGCTTTTTCTTATCTGTGAAGCTCTTTATCTGACCTTCAATTCTGAATGATAGCTTTGCTGGGTAAAGTAATCTAGGTTGTAGGTTCTTGCTATTCATCACTTTGAATATTTCTTGCCACTCCCTTCTGACCTGCATAGTTTCTGTTGAGAAATCAGCTGACAGTCGTATGGGTACTCCCTTGTAGGTAACTGACTGTCTTTCTTTTGCTGCTTTTAAGATTCTCTCTTTGTCTTTTGCTCTTGACATTTTAATTATGATGTGTCTTGGTGTGGTCCTCTTTGGATTCCTTTTTTTGGGGGTTCTCTGCGCTTCTTGGACTTGTAAGTCTATTTCTTTCACCAAGTAGGGGAAGTTTTCTGTCATTATTTCTTCAAATAGGTTTTCAATATCTTGCTCTCTCTCTTCTTCTGGCACTCCCATAATTCGGATTTTGGTATGCTTGAAGTTGTCCTAGAGGCTCCTTACACTATTGTTGGGGTCCAACCCCAGCAGGTCCAGGGCTTCCCAAAGGTGTGGATGGAGTTGGCGAAGAAGGAATGACATGGAGACAGCGTTCAGTTAATGAGCAGCCTAGCCAGATTCTCTAGCCAGGTTCTAGCCAGGATCTCCAGCCAGGTTCTGTTTTTTATTGTCTTGTTACATCTGTATTTATACCAGTTGATTTTAATCCTATCAATTTCTATTCCAAAGGTTTGGGTGTTTCTTATCTCCATCCCAGGGAGTAAAGATTATGTAGCTTTAAGCATGATTGTTCATAGTTAAAGTGATTAACTACCCACATGGCACTTAGTTAAGGGGTTTTATTCCCTCCCTAACTTCAGGGAAAAATCCCTACCTGGGGAAACAACCTTCCTCTGAGAGATGACCTTGGTTAAAACACATAGCGCCAAGAAGGGGAGCTAACACATTAAGAACAGTATGCCATATACGCCAGGTCCCTTGAAACATATGCTGTGCAGATGTTTCTTCCCTGCAGCGACTGTGTCAAGCAGTAAGGATGGCCCAGCTTCCGGCACACTATCTTCATATTTTTGGATTCTTTCTTCTTTTTATTTTTCCAGTTGGGTGATTTTTGCTTCCTCATATTTCAAATCTTTGACTTGATTCTTGCAATCCTCTTGTCTGCTGTTGGAACTCTGTATAATATTCTTTATTTCAGTCAGTGTATGCTTAATTTCTATTTGGTCCTTTTTCAAAACCTTGAGGGACTCACAAGATTTCTTGAGGGTCTCACTAAATTTATTGTCAGTTTCTAGAAAATTCTTGAAAAACCTTGTAACTGTGGATTTGAACTCTATATCCAGTAGTTTGCTTTCCTCCATTTCTGTCATTGTGACCTGTTTTTTTGTCTCTGCATTTTGGCTGCTTCCCTGTGTTGATAGGGTGGCTATCTGTGCTAGGTGTCCTATAGGGCCCAGTGGCTCAGCCTCCCCAATTACCTGAGGTGGACACTCTTGGTGCACCCCTTTGTGGGCTTTGTGCACAGTCTTGTTGTAGTTAAGCCTTGATTGTTGTAGGTATCAATGGGAGGAATTGACCTCCAGGCCAATTGGCTGTGAGAATCAGCTGTATCTATGGTGGGAGAACTTCTGTGCTGGAGACACCCTTCTGGGGCAAGACTTGCTTCAGTGGGGCTTTGGTGCTCACTGAGTCTGCTCCCAGAGTGTGTCCCTTATGGATCTGAGGAGTTGTAATCTGGATGGTCCCACTATGACTACTGGGTACACTGGCTCTTGGATCTCTAAAGAGGTGTTAATTTAGCCCCTGCCTGAGGCTATCCAGCAGGAGCTACAGAGAGATCTGCAGATTCCTCTTTTTTGTTTGGGATTTGGAGGTGCCCAGATGAGGCCAAGCTGTGAAGCAATGCAAGCTGCTGTGGGGCCTTGGGCCTTCTTTTGGAAGTTCTGGGTCTCTCTGACCCAGCTGCAGTTTGTTAGGTAATTTTCAGATTGCAAAGGGCCAAGTCTTTCATATGCAAAAGCCTCTGCACACAGCTTGGGTAGGGCAGCATCTCAGGGAATCAACAGGGTGGCGCAAACAGCTAAGGCAGATCCTCTGTCTTTCCCTAAGAGGTCCTGTGTCTCAGTGTCCCGGTAATCACTGCAAGCACCTCTGAGAGAAAGCCGCCCCCGAGTTCCGACCAATGCCAGACAGTCCAATTTCTCCCCGTATGAATCTGGGCCCCCAGAGACTTGCCCGGAACTGGAGTTCAGAGCAGTCGGGAGCTTGAGACTCCCTTCTGATTGAAAAAGACAACTGCGTCCTCAGTTGCCAGCCCTTTCCATGTGCACCTCCATACCTCTGCACTTTACTTCCGCACCTCCTCTGAGTTTCAGTGTGCTTTTCTTTTTCTTTCTAGTTATATAATTTCCACTCAGCCAGCCTTCCTGTAGTTCTGGATGATGTCTGTTTCATCTTTTAGTTGTATTTTTGAAGTGGTTCTGTGAGGCAGCAATTTCAGGTGTTTACTTAGGCCGCCATCTTGGTTTCTCCCAGTCATTTTTTGTTTTCTTTAAATTTCAATGATGGTATGCACTTGAGCATGTTTAATGAAAAATTCTTGATCAGTGGAGGTAGATGGCACTTTGTGGAGCAGTTCCTGAGACATTCATTGCAGTATCTCCTGTCATGCTGGGTATTAATATGAGAAAATGTTGTTTAATAAGGATAAAGAGGAATACTAAATAGCTTTATTTTGAATTACTTAATTATTGGCAAGGAAGCATATATTCTTGGATTGGTTACCCATTTCCTTTCTTTATTTTAACAATTAGTAAGAATTCCTATTCCACACTCAGCCTTTTCCCTCAGTGGTCATGTGTTCTCTACTGTTAATGAGAAATTCTGTCATGTTCTTGCGGAATATAAATTGAGGACTGGCCAACTTCCAGGCAAAGATATAGGGTGTTGAGAAAAAAGTCACTATAGTTATGAAGATGGAGAAATAGAGGTCACCCATTGTACCTTAAATCTTAATGCCACAGAGGCAGCATAGTCAGATTACATTTATGCAGTGAATCCTTCACTCTACCAGTTGAAAATCTAGTTTAAATTTATTTTCTACTGCATGTGTGTTTTTGACATAAAATTCCCATACCCAAGGGACATAATGAATGAAGAGCCTTAAACTCAGTTTCCTCAGACAAATTTTATTGAATAAGTCTCTCTATTAGAATCTTATAGCTGCAGTAAAGTATTCCCATGCTAGTTGTTTAAAACAAACATAGACTCTTACAGTGTAGCTCTCAGAAGCTTGAAATGAGTCTCACTGACTAATCCAGGGGTGTGCAGGCTATGGTTTTTCTAGAGGCTCAGGAGAGGGTCTGTTTCTAATGCCTGTTAGTGCTCCTGGCCCCCCACATCCCTTGGCTCATGTTCCTTCTCCCATCTTTAAAGCCAGCTGGGTAGCATTTTCAAAATATCTCTGAGACCAACTCCGTTGTCTCTCTCTTCAACATTAACAGAACCATACAGCTAGGCCTTATCAATTGGTTTTGACATTTGTCATGAAATCTACTTTGAAAGAAGACTCTAGACCAGTACTCAGCAGTGGTGACAGTCTGCATGGAGAGCAGGAGCTTGCACCAGAAAGTTACACAACACACTGCTTCCTTTATTGATAAAATCTTGTTATGGAATAAATGTCAGTTGAACTAAAGCTTAGTGATGTTGTTGATTTACAGTCTATCCCAAGGTTCTTTTTTCCTCAAGGGCCAATACCAGTTCATGCACCACATTTTGAGTAACACTGCCATGGAACATGAGTGCCCTGATGGCAAGGAACTTGCTATATTCATTTTTGTGTAACTGATAGCCAAAGCACATGGACATAGCAATGTGTATTGCACAGGTAGGGCTGGAGCAGGCAGAAATTTGGAAAGAAAAATTAAGATATGGAGAAGTGGGCAGTGGTGATCCTCAACACTTGGCAGGTTGACTTGCTTCAAAGATGATGGATGGATGGATGGATGGATGGAACAAGCCACACACAAAGTTATTTGTAACTGAGTCATGTTGTTCTAAAGAACAGGGTAAAAGAAAAAGATGGCAAAGAAATTGTTAGTACTCCAGATGTGTGCCTCAATTTTTAATTCTTTGCATACACTTTCATATTTATGCCATTTCCATATGCTATCCACACTAACATTTTCTCAATTCACGTATCTACTGCTTAGTGTCAGTTATGCCTATAAAGCAGATGCACACGAAACTGTCCATTTTGACTCTATAGTCCATTATTTTAAATTAGAGGCCTGGTGCACTAATTCGTGCACCAGTGAGGTTCTGTTAGCCCGGCTTGTGGGATCGGGCCAAATCCAACTCTCCTACATCCCCCCAAACGTCCTGGATTGTGAGAGGGTGCAGACCAGGCTGAGAGACCCCACCAGAGCAGTATCAGGGCTGGGGAGAGATGTGAGAGGTTGGCCAGCTGGGGAGGAACCGCAGGTGGGCTCCAGGGCATTTCTGGCCCATGTTGCCTAGTTGGGATCAGCCTGACCTCAGCAGCAAGCTAACCTACTTGTCCGAGCATCTGCCCCTGGTGGTCAGTGCACATCACAGCGAACAGTTGAGCCACCTCAGCATATCATTAGCATATTACGCTTTGATTGGTTGAATGGCAGACCAGACACTTAGCATATCACGCTTTCATTATATAGGATGGGAAAGATTGTATTATAACTCTCCACCAATTTCCTGAAGTATAGCTAAAACCAATTAAAGATTTATATGTCAGTAATAAAATACCATGTTAGGATATAAAATACTTAAAACATTGCTTCCTTTTGACTGCCAAATGAACATAGTTGTTAAGAGTAGTTTCGTAAGAAGTCATATTTCTACTCCATTGCTCACATTTCCAAGATGTTCTTTTTACTCCCTGAACTTTTGGAGGACTGACTCATTGTAGAAAATAACCTTTGCTTTGGCAAAATGTAGAAAGTCCCGAGGAAACAAGTTCAGGACGAACCCACTGTAGTTGGAAATGACTGACATTGAGTGTGATGTTATGATGACCTCTCTTAGCACCAGCAATATCTGAGACACACACTTTACTTTGTTTTCTCTCGGCGCACTTTTTCTACACATTGTTTTATTTGAAATCATGTTTTTAGCTCGAGGTATAAGCTTTTCCTGTTTAATCATGAGACAGAAAATATTATATTGAGAGATACACACATTTTTAAAAGTTCAGACATTATCACCAAAAAAAAAAAAAAACCACAACAAAAAAACAAAACAAACAAAAATAAAATAAAACCAACAACAACTGCATTCTGCTGGGAAAAGTTTAACCAGGGAGATAGTCTGTGGAATATACCCATGTGTTTTTTCCTTTCTTTCTTTCTTTCTTTCTTTCTTTCTTTCTTTCTTTCTTTCTTTCTTTCTTTCTTTCTTTCTTTCTTTCTTTCTTTCTTTCTTCCTTCCTTCCTTCCTTCCTTCCTTCCTTCTTTCCTTCCTTCCTTCCTTCCTTCCTCCCTTTCTTATTGATGTTGCATTGGTTAATAACATTATGTGTTATAATGTTAACATTATATATAATTTGATATAATTCAGCAATTTTTCTTCTGAGTATCTATCTGAAGAGCATAAAAAACCAATTAAAAACGATAAGTATACCCCTATGTTCATTGTACTATTTACAACAGTCAAGATATGTAAACAATGTGTATCCATTGATGGATGAATTTATAAAGATGTGGTAGAAAATGCAATCGAATACTATTCAGCCATAGAAAAGATCAAATATTGCCATATGAAACATCAATTCTGAGAGTATTAGAAAATAAGTGAAATAAGTCAGACAGAAAAGGACGAAAATCACATGACTTTTTACCTGTTTTTCTTTAATCACTCACCTTTAGTTTTCTTAGAATTGACTTAATTTTCTCCTTTCTGCTGTCATTCCATCATCTTTTACCTGGGGAAGAGATAAAACTAAAATGATGGAAATGGCTATTAAATAAATAAATTAATAAATAAATAAACAAACAAATAAATAAATATTCAAGTCTTTTCTCAGTTTTTCTGGAAAATTTAAAGAAACATTCATGTACCTTTAACCAATTATTCTTATGTCACATTGTTTTATCTCTTTATGCACATAAACACACTTTCACTTAATATCAAATTTACAAACTTATGTAATACCTGAGATTCACATATCATAAATTAAATCATTTTAAAGTATACTATTCAGTGGCATTTAGTACATTTGCCATATGCACTCATCCCCTCTATCTAGTTCTAAAACATTTTCATCACCTCATGAAGACTCCATGTTCATTACGTAGTAATTTCCCATCACTGTCTCCAAGCTCCTGGCAACAACCAATCTACTGTCTGTATCCACAGATTTATCTACACTGGATAGTTCATATAAATAGAATTGTCCAATATATAGCCTATTATATCTGAATTTTTTTTTTTACTTAGCCTAATGTTTTAGGGGGTCATTCATATTATAGCATTGTTATTAGTTGAATTATATACCCTAAAAATTCATATGTTGAAATCCTAACCTCCAGGACCTCAGAACATGACTCAGACAAAGGGTTTTTAAAAGAGGTTTTAAATTAAAATAAGGACATTAGGGGGAGCTCTAACCCAATATGACTTGTGTCCTTACTCAAAGAAGGGAGATTAGGGCAATGTCAGCAAGTTGGCAGAATAGGAAGCTCCAGACTTCCTTCCCCTCATGGACACATCAATTCAACAACATGAATCCATTTCCTTTGTGAAAAATCCAGAGATCGCTTGAGAGGCTCCTGCACCCCAATTGAGTATGACACCAGCTGCATTGAAGCCAGTAGGAAAATTCATGGCACCATCTTGCCACAGGAGATGACTGAATTGTGCCGCCAACATTCTAACATTTTGAGGGTCTGCCTGAGAGTGAGTTTCGTCTTGCCTGAGAATGAGCACCAATGGGAAAGTGCCACAAGTTGGGATGCACTGAGAACAAAGGGGATGGATTGGACCAGCACATACTCACTGTCATTGACCTTTCCCCACTTTAGCACAGAGCAAATAAAGAACAAATGGTGCAGCTACTGTAGAAAACAGTAGGGAGTTCCCTCAAAAAATTAAAAATGGGCCCTGGCCAAGTGTGGCTCAGTTATTTGAAGCGTTGTCCCAGACAGTGAAAGGTTGTGGTTTGATTCCTGATTAGGGCACATATGTGGGTTGTGGCTTCTATCCCTAGTCAGGGAGAGTACGGGAGGCAGCCAGTGTTTCATCCTCAAAACTCTCTCTGTCTCTCTCTCTCTCCCTTCCCCTCTTTCTCTAAGCATGCTCTTGGGTGAGTATTAAAACAAACAAACATAGCAGCACAATTCACCATAGCTAAGATCTGGAAACAGCCTAAGTGCCCATCAGTAGATGAATGGATTAGAAAACTGTGGTAATACTATGCTGCTGTAAAAAAGAAGGAACTCTTACCATTTGCAACGGCATGGATGGAACTGGAGAGCATTATGCTAAGTGAAATAAGGCAGTCAATGAAGGAAAAATACCACATGATCTCACTCATTCAAGGATAATAAAGACCATTATAAACTTTTGAACAATAATAGATACAGAGGCAGAGCTGCCTCAAACAGACTGTCAAACTGCAGTGGGAAGGCCGGGAAGGGTTGGGGGGCAGAAGGGAGGGAGGTAAGAGATCAACCGAAGGACTTGTATGCGTGCATATAAGCATAACCAATCGACATAAGACACTGGAGGGTAGGGGAGGCCAGGGATTGTCAAGGGTGGGGGGGGGGGGAAGGACACATATGTAATACCCATTGTAATACTTTAAGCAATAAAACAATAAAAAAAAATATAAAATGCAAACCTACAAAAAAATAAATAAAATAAAACAACAACAATGGAACTATCATATGACCCAGAGATTCCACTTCTGGTAATATACCTAGAGAAACCCAAAACACTAATTCAAAGGAATATGTGCACCCCTATGTTCATTGCAGTATTATATACAACTAGAGGCCTGGTGCATGAAATTCATGCAATAGGGGGTGTTCCCATCAGCTCAGCCTGTACCCTCTCCAATCTGGGACCCCTTGGGGGACGTGCAACTGCCGTCTATTGGATATCCCTCTCACAATCCAGGACCATTGGCTCCTACCTGTTCACCTGTCTGCCTGCCTGATCACCCCTAACTGCCTCTGCCTGCCAACCTGATCACCCCTCACAGTTCCCCCCATTGCTGGCCTAGTTGCCCCCAACTGCCCCCCTTGCCAAACTTGCCTCCCCTAACTGCCCCCCCACCAGCCTGGTCACCCCTAAATGCCCCCTCGCCAGCATGGTTGCCCCTTACTGCACCCCTGCTAGCCAGGTCACGCCCAACAGCCCCCACCTCTGCCAGCCTGGTTGCCCCTAACTGCACGCTGCTGCCAGCCTGGTCACCTCTTACTGCCACCCCTGCTGGCCAGGTTGCCCCCAACTGCCCCCCTCTGCCAGACTGTTTGTCCCCAAATGCCCCCCGCCAGCCTGGTTGCCCATCCCTGACCCTCTTGTCAGCCTAGTTGCCACCACCTGCCCCATGCTGGCCTGTTCTCCCCCAACTGCCCCTCCCTTGCCAGCCTGTGCCCCCAACTGTCCCCCCTCAAGCCTGGTCACCCCTCACTGACCCCCTCTGCCAGCCTGGTCATCCCTAACTGCCCTTCCTACTGACTTGGTTGCCCCCAACTGCTCCTCCTGCTGGCCTGGTCACCCCCAACTGCCCCCCCCCCCACCGGCCTGGTTGCCCCACGCAGCCTGCTGCTCAGTCGTATGGTTGTCCCTCACTAACCCCCTGCCACCCTGTCACCCCACTCAGCTTGTTTGGTTGTCTGCTCAGTTTGGGATGTGATGGCCCCTGGCTGTTTATATATATAGACAGCCAAGATTTGGAAGCAGCCAAAGTGTCCAACAATAGATGAATGGATAAAAAAGCTGTTGGTACATTTACACAATGGAATACTATGTGTGTGTGTGTGTGTATATATATATATATATATATATATATATATATATATATATATATATATATATCTTATCCTTTACGACAGCATGGATGGACCTGGACATTATTATGCAAAGTGAAATAAGAAGACAAAGACAATATGATTTCACTTATATGTGGAATCTAATGAACAAAATAATTTAGCAAAATAGAAACAGAAACATAGATATTTAGAACAGATTGACAGCTGTCAGAATGGAGGGGTTTTGGGGTGCTGGGTGAAAAATGTGGAGAGATTAAGCAAAAAAATATATACATATGACATATAAACATGTGCAAAAGTATGGTGATAGCAAGGGAGAAAGGTGGGTGGGGGGAGGTGGAGGTGGGTAAAGGAGGATAAATGGATGCAAAGAGAATTTTCTTTGGGCGGTGAGCACACGATGCATTGTGCAGATGATGTTTTATTGAGTTGCACACTTGAAACCTGTCTGTTTTTTTAAACCAATATCACCCAAAATTCAACAAGAAGTTTATAAATACTGTACTTCAGGAAATTATTCAGAACTGAACACAAGAAAAGTACATGTAACAGGTTTAACACAGGAGTGCCATGATTTCATTTGTGTTTTGAAAGAATCCCTTTGACTTCTGTGTAAAGAGGAATTAGAAGGAGACAAGAGTAGGAAGGGATAGTCGGTCAGAAGGGAATTGCAGTGGTTCAGACGTGAAGATGGCAGCCTGGCTCAGGAGGGAGTGATGGAGACTGAGCCATCTGGGCACATGAGGGATATTCTGAGAAGATAAGAACAATAGGACTGTATAATGGCTAGGTTGTAGGGGGAAATAAGGTAACTGTGGAGTAACATTCAGGTTTCAAACTTGTGCAAGGGAATGGAAGTAGTGCCAGTCAGGGAGGGAAAGACACCATGGAAAAGGATGGGATTAGGGTGAAGATGGAGGGTCATAAATTGGAAGGCTGAGTTCAAGGTGGCTTGGTAATATTAAAGATGTCAAGTAACTGGAAATACTCTTCTAGTTCTCAGAGCTAGAGAAAAGTATGTGGCCATCATTTGCATCTATATGGTGACTGACCCTAAGGAATGAATTCTATTGCCTAGGAAGAAAGAATTTAATGAGAATTTAAATTGGTTGAAGCTATAAAAGAAACAAAGAAAGAAAAGCTAGAAATAATGGAGAAAGACATGGAGGAGGGGCATAAAAGTAGATTCTAGATAGGATAAGGATGGAGTGTTTCATGAGAAAGAGTGATAAATAGTGTAAGAAGTTTCTGGAAAGATTTTAGGGGCACGGAGATCATTGTAAACCTAAGAGATATTTGCTTTGGTGGAATGATGTAGGAAAGAAGCGAAAATACATGAATTGAGGGAATGAATTTAAGACAAGGAAAGAACGACAAAGAAAAGTCAACTCTTGGCTGGTAGCTAGAAGGAAATGGTAGGCCAAGTGGTACATGTTTGTAAGATGGAAAAAAAATCAAACATGTTGCTACAACATTGGGAAGAATGCTTTTGAGAAGGTGAGGGAAGAATGAAGGGGATGAGGGTAGGAGAAAGACAAAGAGGGAGGAGAGAGAATGTGTGAACAATAGTGTAAGAAGAATTGATAAGGCAAGAATGATGGGGTTCAAAGTGAAGGTGAAAGTTGTCTTCAGAGAGAAGGGAAATGGTGTGAATGATATGGCAATGTGGAGAAGGTGCATGCTAATGTATGCGTGGCTGAGAGGGTGCAGTTCACAGAGTCATCACAATGACTCAGGTTTTCTCTGTGGAATATATGGTACGAATATTTTCTGAGAAAGGGAGAGGGGATAGAAGATCCAACTGTGAAACCAGTGTTTGTGGAAGATGAGTGAACAGGTGAAAGATATACAGGATTTCCTGGGAGTGTACTAGACTTCTTTTTAAAACATTTATTTTAAAATATGTTTTTATTATTTGAGAGAGAGTGAGGAAGGTACAGGAATAAAGAACAAGAAACATTTATCTGCTGAGTCCTGCATGCCCCCTACTGGGGATCAAACCCGCAACTCAGGAGTGTGCCCTGACCAGGAATTGAACCAGGGACCTCTTGGTTCATGGGTCAATACTCAACCACTGAGCCACAGTAGGCGGGCATAGTAGGCTCCTTTAAATGGGGAAGAAGATGCAAGGTGTTTAATGGAAGATGGAAGAAGAGGTGAGATTGTAAGTAAAAGAACTTTCTATGTCTAAAATTTTTTTTAAAAGAACTTGGTAAATCTAAACCACTGGTGGTTCTTAGTAATTATTGCCATGAATTATCTGATGCAATGATGGCTTTTCCTTCCTGGTTTTACAGTGGATGGAGGGTGCCGAACATATCAAGCAGCCTCCTTAAGTCTAAAATGCTAGCTAACACTTATTTCCATTTATTTCTTAAACATGTACATCATTTCCCCCATTTTTGCCTTTTTCTTGCATAGTGCTGAGTGACTACGGGATAGAGATGGATAAAGGGTAAGATAATGTGGGTCTGAGTGCAACGGGCATCCCTGCTTCAGATCATTGATTCTTGCTTATTTAGCTCACCATGCATGGCACAGGGCAGGTGTTCAATAAGAGTGCTACTGTGTAAAAGTCAAGATGAACACTGTTCCTCAGGAGTAACAGCAAAATATATATTTTCTAAGTGATACCATTGCTAATTGTTAAGGAATCCGAGAGTAAATTCGGTGGGAGCCATCCTAGGGCATCACCTGCTATGTACCCAGGTCGTCCAGTGTGTTGGCATGAGGTACTCTATCAGTTAGTGAAGTGCTCTGGGAGCAATGCATGACCTTACCACACTGTGTTTACGGGCATCCAACAGGATTCCGCTGGAGAGCGTGTATTGCTCAGACTCCACTTGGATTTTCGTGACCTTTTTCAACCATTTCCTGTATTGTTCCCGGACCTGCAGAGACAAAGCTTGCTCTGAGTCAGCTCACTGAGAGGAGTGTGAATGGAAAGAGTCTTGGGTGGGAGGTGGACAGTGGTACCTGCTGGCTGAGGAGACAGTACACCAGGAAGATGAAGACGCCCTGCAGGCTGTTGATGATGGTGAAGAGATAGGCCATGGCATGAGCAGCTGGACCCACCTGCAGGATTCCCAGACACCACGTGCAGCCCAAGATGAAGAGCTGAGCTATCGCTTTAAATGTCAGCATCCTGGGTAGGAGGAGAAGAGAGGCCCGTATGCACCCAGAACAACAGGATCAAGGCCATTCTCATCTCCACCCAATGAATGCTCCTGACTTCCCCTGTGGGTGGTGAGTTCACAAACAGACTTGAGTTCAGCTTTGACCTTTACTGTCAATGATTCTCCACAATAGAAATGCTACTTGGCTCCAGGATGGCATTTGGATTGAATTGAGTAAGATTGTGACACTTCATAATGTAAGTTCAAAAAAAAATTCTATAATGCTCCATGATGATACCTAATTTTATCTAACCAACATTACCGAGTGTGTTCTGTGCATTAGGCTGTGTGCTGGGGCCTGGGCATTAAAGATTACAGAGGCAAGATTTCCATTTTCATAAAGGTCACAGGCTATTCCAATGACTAATACAGCGGAAAAATGACATGCAAAATGTAGAAAGGACACTAGAGAGGGGTGAGAAGGAGCCTGACTGAGAGTGGGTATGGAAGTGCAGACTGGGTTGTGGGAGGAGTCACAGATTTTTCTAAGTGAACACAGGTTCTTTGTACTTTTGTTGTAGGACCGCTGACAAAAGGCCAAAGACTGTTTATCAACAAATGTCAATTCCTCCTGTTGCTGAGGGAGTTATACGATGGGATTAGAGACAGAACACTGTGGCCAGGAAGTCAGCAGCCCACCACTGAATCCAAGCTGGCTGCCATTGGAGGTCAGCTGCATCTCTTTACTCTGGGTTCCCTCAGAAGACCCCGAGAAGGGACGTCAGGGATGCTGAGGCACATGGATTTGCTCTTGGGACCACACATGTCTGTGGGGTTGTCACCCTCTTCTCCATTTTACCTTGTATTCTTGAGGGTGGACACATCACTGTTGAGCGAAGAGAGTTTGCTTTTCAAAATCCAGAGGGTCATCAGAAAGAAAGCTAGATTGACCTTCAGGAAAACACACAAGGTTTAGTGAATGAAACTTTAGTTTGTTATCTCTAGTCTAGCCCATCGAACAGAAATTCCACATTTAAGTAGTTTTCATATTTAGTAACAGTGTTAAAGCTTGTAGTTTTAGGAGGTGTCTTAGAAAACCAAAGAAAACCCAGACAGCCCAGGGACATTCTTGCTCATGTCATCCTCCCGCCTCCTTATAAGTTTAATGACCCTCAGCTGAGCGTTAAGGATGCTCTGATGTCATCACTCACAAAGAGGATGGCGCAGACTGGTCCAAGGAAGCCCCATATAAATCCCTTTTCTGGGTGGAGCCAGCAGCTAAGAAAGAGAGAGAATTAAAAATGCATTGGTCTTTAGAAATGTAGAACAATTATGCAAACTCATGCATTAATTCATTCATCAACAAACATTGAATGTCTCTTCTGTGATAGGCTCTGTGGTTGCCTCTGAAGATACCATCATGAAGAAAGTACACATGGCCTTTAATCCTACACATCTCACAGACACACAATGAGACACACTCCAACAACAAAACAAAAATGGGAAGCTAATGCTCTATCCACTGAGCCAAAGCAGCTAGGGCTGAGTTTTTTAAATGGCTTTTTTGAGAGGTAGCTTAAATACCATAACATTCACCCATTTAAATTGTACAGTTCAGTGGCCTTTAAAATATTCATAGAGTTGCCCTAGCTTGTTTGGCTCAGTGATAGTGCATTGGCCTGCGGACTGAAAGGTTCCGGGTTTGATTCTGGTCAAGGGCACATGCCCTGGTTGCAGGCTCGATCCCCAGTGGGGGGCATGCAAGAGGCAGCCAATCAATGATTCTCTCTCATCATTGATGCTTCTGTCTCTCTCCACCTCTCCCTTCCTCTCCGAAATCAATAAAAATATATTTCAAAAAATTCATAGTGTTGTGCGATCATCACCACAATCTAACTTTAGGACATTTCCAACTCCTCAGAAAGAAACTCATTCATACTAGCAGCCACTTCTCATTCCTGCTCCCATGCACCCTACCGCCCACATAGCCCCACGGCATCATTAGTCTACTTTCTGTCTCTATGGATTTGCCTATTTTGGACATAAATGGAATCGTACAATACGTGGGATTTTATGACTGGATTCTGTCACCTAGCATGTTTTCAATCAAGGTTCATCCATGTTGCAGAATTTTTTTATGGCTGAATAATTTTTTTAAAATTCTTCTTATTATTTTTGTTGTTATTACTCACCCGAGGATATTTTTCCATTGATTTTTTTAAGTATAGTGGAAGAGAGAGGGAAAGACAGAGGGAAACATCGATGTGAGACAAACACATCGAATGGTTGCCTTCTGCATGCGCTCCAGACCAGTGCCTGGGAGGAGCCTGCAACCAAGGCACGTGCTCTTGATGTGAATTGACCCAGGACCCTTTGGTCCGCAGGCCAATGCTCTATCCGCTGAGCCAAACCAACTAGGGCTGTTTTTTTTATTTTAACCTTTTAACCTAATCGCTGTGATGTGACATCTCATTTTGATATTTTTGATTTTCATTTTCATAATCACTGATGATGTTGATCAACTTTTCATACACTCACTGGTCATTTACATACCTTGGAACAAATGTGTATTCAAATCTTCTGTCCATTTTCATTTATTTATTTATTTATTTATTTAAATCTTAATTTTTTTAAAATATATATTTTATTGATATTTTACAGAGAGGAAGGGAGAGGGATAGAGAGTTAGAAACATCGATGAGAGAGAAACATCTATCAGCTACTTCCTGCACACCCCCAACTGGGGATGTGCCCACAACTAAGGTACATGCCCTGGACCAGAATCGAACCTGGGACCCTTCAGTCCGTAGTCTGACGCTCTCCACTGAGCCAAACCGGTTAGGGCTAAATCTTAAATTTTTTAAAAATTGATTTTAGAGACGAAAGGGGAGGGAGAGAGAGATAGAAACATCCTTGATGAGAGAGAATCATCGATCAGCTCCACAATGGGGATCTAGCCTGCAATCCGGGCATGTGCCCTGATCTGGGAATCGAACTGAGGACCTCCTGGTTCCCAGGTCGACCCTCCACCACTGAGCCACACCGGCTAGGCTATTTAAATCTTTATTGTTGAAAGTATTTCATAGGTCCTCTTTTTCTTTTGTCCATTTTTAAATTGGGTTGTCTTTTGTTATTGAGTTGTTCCACCTAATTTTAACAACAGTGCTAAACAGAAGTTCTCTTGAGATTATAGGTTTGTAACTGAAGTGTAAAGGGCTTAGTTAAGTCTATTTCTTAATGGTTTACTGTGAAAGAATTTACTCCTAATCCACATGAGGGTAAGAACAGGGGTGGGCAAAAGTAGGCTTACAGTTGTGTGTATGTGAAACAGTTTATTCTGGTACTATTATTTATTATTGTATTATTTTCCATACCAACAATTGTAAACCTTCTTTTGCCTACGCCTGTACAGAGGACATTTCAGGTCAATGGAGAGTGTAGTAGGACATTGAAATATACACTGAGGAAAATGTAAGCAGGAAAGAACTGATGTGTCCAGGAAGGAATCTCTCTAGAGTTGAGCTGACTTCCTGAATGTAAGTGTGCAGACTTGCTCTCCTTCTAAAAACAACAAATGCATAAGCAAAACAACTAAGACCAACCATTTCAAAACTCTGACAACTACCCAAAGCCACAGAACAAACTGAAATAGTCCATCGGAGAGAAACTGCCAAAGCTTGGTAAGATTGGTGAGGAGGGACTCTGTGGTGTTTCAGCTTCTGAACTCTTTCCACTCCTTCTCTCCCCAGCTTAGTGGTGAGGCCGCCAAAAGCTGATGGCTTTGCAGACAACAGGGAGAGCTGACATTTTTTGGAGCTTCGTTGAAAGCATCATCATTATCCCCAGAACACAGTCAGTATTTTGTTCTGACCCTTTAGTTCTCCAGGAACCCTGTCTTCTCCAAATTTGGTGTATATTTTATTCCACTGAAAGCTCATCTCAGTGAGAGACAAACAGCCTGCCCCTAGGGCATTGCCAAAATAATAGCAAATGCCTGTCAATAACTTTGCTAACTGCCCTAAGGCTGTGATTTCAGGTGGTGTCAACAAGAACTTGTCTGAGGCCCTGGCTGGTGGCTCAGTTGGTTGGCATATGGTTCCAATGCGCCAGGTTTGTGTGTTCACTCCAGATCAGGGCATATACAAGATTCAACCAATACATGCATAAATAAATGGAACAAAAAATTGATCTCTCATTCTCCCTCTCTCTCTTTCTTTCTCCAACCTCCTCATTTTTTTTTTAAATTAAATCTTTATTGTTCAGATTATTACATTTGTTCCTTTTTTTTCCCCCCATAACTCCCCTCCTCCCAGTTCCCGCCCCACCCTCCGCCCTCACTCCCCACCCACTGTCCTCATCCATAGATGCACGATTTTTGTCCAGTCTCTTCCCATATCTCCCACACCCCTTTCCCCCCCAAGAATAGTCAGTCCATTCCCTTTCTATGTCCCTGATTCTATTATAATCACCAGTTCATTCTGTTCATCAGATTATTTATTCACTTGATTCTTAGATTCACTTGTTGATAGATGCATATTTGTTGTTCATAATTTGTATCTTTACCTTTTTCTTCCTCTTCCTCTTCTTAAAGGATACCTTTCAGCATTTCATATAATCCTGGTTTGGTGGTGATGAACTCCTTTAGCTTTTCCTTATCTGTGAAGCTCTTTATCTGACCTTCAATTCTGAATGATAGCTTTTCTGGATAAAGTAATCTTGGTTGTAGGTTCTTGGTATTCATCACTTTGAATATTTCTTGCCACTCCCTTCTGGCCTGCAAAGTTTCTGTTGAGAAATCAGCTGACAGTCGTATGGGTATTCCCTTGTAGGTAACTGAGTTTCTTTCTCTTGCTGTTTTTAAGATTCTCTCTTTATCTTTTGCTCTTGGCATTTTAATTATGATGTGTCTTGGTGTGGTCCTCTTTGGATTCCTTTTGTTTGGGGTTCTCCGCGCTTCTTGGACCTGTAAGTCCATTTCTTTCACCAGGTGGGGGAAGTTTTCTGTCATTATTTCTTCAAATAGGTTTTCAATATCTTGCTCTCTCTCATCTTCTGGCACCCCTATAATTCTGATGTTGGTACGCTTGAAGCTGTCCCAGAGGCTCCTTACACTATCCTCGCATTTTTGGATTCTTTTTTCATTTTGCTTTTCCGGTTGGATGTTTTTTGCTTCCTCGCATTTCAAATCATTGACTTGATTCTTGCGCTCCTCTGGTCTGCTGTCGGGCGTCTGTATAATATTCGTTATTTCAGTCCTTGTGTGCTTAATTTCTAGCTGGTTCCCCAATATAAGATCGAGGGTCTTATTAGTTTTCGTGTAGATCTCATTAAGTTTATCGACAGCTTCTAAACAGTTCTTGAGAGACCTTAAAAGTGTGGTTCTGAACTCTATTTCTTCCATTGACAATTTTGTCCTGTTTCTTTGTCTCCGCATTTTGTTATGCTTCCTTGGTGCACCCCCTAGTGGTCTTTGTTCACAGTCTTATAGATAAATCTTGATTGTTGTCGCTAATTCCAGGGAGGGTTTGACCTCCAGGCCAAGTGGCTATGAGAATCAGCTGTGTCAGCAGTGAGAGAACTTCTGTCCTCTAGGGAGGTGCTAATCTAGCCTTTGCCTGAGGCTATCCGGCAAATGCCTCTGTGCAGGGCTTGGGCGGGGCGGGTTGCACAGGATCAACAGGGTGGGCCGGAGAGAGCAGTTATGGCGGCTCTCTTTCCTCCTAGTTGTAGGACTTCCACTCAGCCAGCATTCCTGTGGTTCTGGGTGATGTCCGTTCCGTGTTTTAGTTTCACTTTTGAAGTAGTTGTTCAAAGCAGCAAACTCCGGCGTTAACCTATGCCGCCATCTTGGTTCTCCCCCAACCTCCTCATTTTTAAAAAATACATATTTGTATTTTTGTTGTTAATCCTCACCTCAAGGATATTTTTCCATTTATTTTTAGAGAGAGTGGAAGGGAGTGGGAGAGGCAGAGAGACAGAGAGAAACATCAATGTGAGAGGGACACATCAATTGGTTGCTCCTGCATGCACCTGCAACCAAGGCCTGGGAATCTGCAACCAAGGTAGGAGCCCTTGCCTGGAATTGAACCTGGGACACTTCAGTCCTTGGGCTGTCGCTCTATCCACTGAGCCCAACTATCCAAGGCTCAACGCCCTCATTTGTATGTCTTCTTGGGAGAGATGTCTATTCAGGTCCTCTGCCCATTTTTTATTTGGATTGTTGTTGTTGAATTGTATGAATTCTTTATATATTTTAGATAATAACCCCTTATCAGAAGTGTTGTTTGCAAATACCTTCTCCCATTCATTGGGTTGCCTTTGGATATCTATCCAAAAATTTTTAAAATATTTATTCACAAAGATATGTGCATGACTATGTTCATTGCAGCATTATTCATGGTAGTCAAGACATGGAAACAACCCAAGTATCCTTCGATAGATGGTTGGATAAAGGAAATGTACTAATTATATACAATGGAATACTACTCCGCCATAAGGAAACATGAAGTTCTGTCTTTGTGACAACATAGATGGATCTTGAGACTATCATGCTAAGCGATACAATTTAGACAGAAAAAAAAATCAAGAGTCCTATGATTTCACTCATATAAGATACAAAACTGAAAGCAAGAAATGAACAAACAAGACAAGCAAACAAACAAAAAAATCATAGACACAGACAACAGAGGGAAAGAGGGGTGTGAGGAGGTAGTGAAGGGTAAAGGGGAAATATAGGTTGATGGAAGGAGATTTGACTTTGGATGGTAAACATACAATGCAATATACAGATTATGTATTATAGAACTGTACACTTAAAACGTATATAATGTTATTAACCAATGTCACCTCAATAAATCTAATTCAAATATTTTAATTTGTACATGTATGTTTATAGCAGCATTTTTCATAGTAGTAAAAAAATGGAAACAATAAAAATGTTTGTCATCTGTTGGATGGATAAAAAATGTGATGTATCTGTATAATGCAATATTATTTACAAAACAACAATACCAGCAACAACAACAATTCCAGGCTTGGCTGGAAGCTGCAGAAATGGCCACAATCACAGCCGGGACTCCGTAGCCCACAGGTCATGATACTTGCGACAACATGATGAACCTTGAACACATCATGCTCAGAATCCAGTCACAAAACACAGCGTTTATGATTTCTTTTATGGGAACATCCAGGATAGGCAAATCCATGGATTAGTGGTTGTCAGGGGTTGAGGTATGTGGACTGTCAGTGGTATGTCAGTGGTAGCAGGAATAAGGACTGCATGATATTTTGTACAAGATTTCTTGCTTTTTGTTGTTGTTGTTAATCTCCACCTGAGGATATTTTTCCATTGATGTTTAGAGAGAGTAGAAGATAAGGGGAGAGACAGAGAGAGAGAAACATTGATGTGAGAGAGACACATTGATTGGTTGCCTCCTGAAAGCATGCCAAAGAACTGGGTCCCAAACGGGGCTGACTGGGGATCAACACTGCAACCGAGGTACATGCCCTTGACTGGATCGAATCTGAGACGCTTCAGTCCGCAGGCCACCACTCTGTCCATTAAACCAAACCAACTAGGGCATGAGGTTTCCTTTTGGGATTTGAAATCATTGTGAAATCTGATTGTGGTGATAACTGTACCACTCTGTAATTATTGTGAGAACCCTTTAAAGGTATGTGAAATGTATTTCAAAAAGAAGTGAAAACATTAAACTTAGTATAAAAAGCTGACAATAAAAGAGTGCAAGCTCTGGAGAATGACTCCCTTGATTTGAATCCCAGCTCTGCTACTTACTAGCTGTGCCCCTTTGGACATTTATTTAAACTCGGTGCCTCTATTGACTTATCTATAAAATGGGTCAAATCACAGTGTCTAGTTCACAGTATTGGTGTGAAGAAGAATTGCATTAACTACTATAAAAATGGTTAGAAAAGTGCCTGGCATAGCCTGGGTGGTATGGCTCAGTGGCTTGAACATCATCCCATGCACTGAGAGATCGCTGGTTTGATTCCCAGTCAGGACACATGCCTGAATTGTGGGCTCCATTCCCAGTAGGGGGCATGCAGGAGGCAGCCCATCAATGTTTCTACTCTCTCTTTTCCCTTCCTCTGTCTCTAAAAATCAACAGGAACATATTTTTTAAAAAGAGATAGAAAAGTGCCTGGCACAGTCCAGCCAGCCTGGCTCAGTGTTTGAGCGTCGACCTATAAACCAGGAGTTCACGGTTTGATTCCCAGTCAGGAGGTCACAGTTCAATTCCCAGTTTGTGGGCTCAATTCCCAGTGTGGGGAGTGCCTCAGGAGGCAGCCAATCAATGATTAATGTTTCTCATCATTGATGTTTCTCTCTCTCCCTCTCCCTTTCTCTCTGAAATAAATATTTTAAAAAGTGCCTGGCACAGAGTAAGCACCATGTTAATTTCAACTATGTTACAATCTATAGTTTAGATTATTTAAATCAGCTCTATTTTTCCAAACATAAATTAGGGACAACTTGTACTATTTGGATAAAGAGGCAGGTTAAATTGTTTCGAATGATGTCCTAAGCACCTTTTTTCATGACACCTTTGTTAATTCAAGGAGAGTTTTAGAGACATTCTTCTGAATTATTATAAATTAGAGGCCCAGTGGATGACATTTGTGCACTGAGGGGGGTCAATCAGCCCGACCTGTGCCCTATCGAAGTCCAGGACTCCTTGGGGGATGTCCGAATGCCAGTTTAGGACCGCTCCCCTAAGCTGTCAGTCGGACATCCCCTGAGGGGTTCTTAGCGCTGCAATGGAGGCGGGAGGGGTTTGGGGAAGGGGATTGACCACCAGAGGGCAGCTCCTGCATTGAGCATCTGCCCCCTGGCGGTCAGTGCGCATCATAGTAACCGGTCATCCTGCCATTTGGTTGATTTGTATATTAGCCTTTTATTATATAGGATAGCCATCAGAAAGATGCCCTAACCATCATCACTTACTGTCTCTATTCATATGATCTGTCATAATCAGAATGCTATGTTGGTTCCACAAAGCCATGCTCCTGGGGAAGAAGAAAAAGAAACGGGAATTTGCCCTTACCGAGCAGGTGTTCCATAAAGGTGAGGCCTGGATGCTGCAGAAATGGCCACAATCACAGCTGGGACTCCGTAGCCCACAGGGAGCATGAACTTCTTCATGAACCTGCGCACACTGGAGTAGTTGACCACCGTCAGGTTGCGCGCGGTGAGGAAGAGGTGCAGGCCCTCCAGCAGCATCCAGGTGAAGGAGGCCAGGTAGAGATAGTGTAAGGCACCCGCGATGATGGCGCACAGCACCTGGGGGAGGGGTGAGAGTCACCAGGTGGGATTGTCAGGGTGGAGCATGGCCCCAGGACCTCTCCTATACCTTGGCATTTGGGAGAACTCTGCTGTATATGAAGGAATTGTCAAAAGAAGGTGTGATTTCTAGTTGGGTCAGTCAATGTAACATTGGCTACTTACCCCTCTAACCTTCCCCAAACCCAAAGTCATTTTATTAAGGTGTCCAATGCAAGTGTCCTCCTCCTTCCATGGTCAGGGCATGCTTCCTTTGGGACAGTGTCGGTACCTTAGGCTCAGTTCTGTCAATGGCCGTGAGGAAGAGCAGGTGGGCCAGGAAGAGGCAGAGCGAGAGCTGCAGGTGGACTGAGGTGCTGGTGTTCTGGATGGCTTTGCACAGCAGGAAGGTGAGGGCCGCCAGGAGGAGGCACAGCAGAGAGAGGCTCAGCCCCACGTAGGTGATCACAGCCAGGGCGGGATCATCTTCCTGGGACCCAGGAAAGAGGAGAGAGCAGTCACACTCTCCTAATCTGGGTTAATCACCCTTCTACCATTTTGAGTTTGGAGTGGGTTCAACAAAATTCGGAGTGGAGGAGCCAAGTGAATTTGTGATGTTTATGGACACTGTTAGAATTCTAGGGGGTTCTGAATTGATTCATCCAGATCCTGTAAAGACTGAGGGATAAGAGAGTCCTCATTCAGGACCAAGCCCTGGAAATCATAGGGTGATTTTCCTTCATGACTATGCTTATAGGTTATCATGTGATAGTCACAGACGCACATGGCTTTGGTTGAGCACCATCCTCCATCCGCATGAAGTGGTACTGTGTGACAGAGTCTGTATCCGGAGACTCGATGTTTAGGGATCAACTCCCCACCTTGGACTTACTCACCTCATCCCTGCAACACCTGTTCCTTACAGATTGAGATCCTTGGTTAAAGAAGGAAAAGTACTGATGATGGTGGTAGCTTAAAATTAATATTTCCAGCCTAATGTTTTATTTGTTTTTTAAAATATATTTTTATTGATCTGACAGGAAAGGAGAGAAAGAGATAGAAACATCAACGATGAGAGAGAATTATTGATCGGCTGCGTCCTGAATACCCCCTACCAAGGATTGAGCCCATAACCCGGGCATGTGCCCTTGACCAGAATCAAATCTGGGACCGTTCAGTTCGCATGCTGATGCTCCATCCACTGAACAAATCTGGCTAGGGCTCCTGACTATTTTTTAAAGATTAAAATTTTTCCTGCCTGATTTTTCAAATCATCTTAAATCCATAAGGAGAACTTAAAACAATTAATTTTAGTGTAAGTATGTGAGAAAGAGAAAGAGGGAAGGACAGAGAGAAAAACAGAAATGTGAATGTGATAAAGAAAATGGAGGACAGCAATCCTCATTTGAGTTGCTTGTGTATGACCCTGACAGGACAACCCAGGTGCACCATGTTTATTTATTGGCTCACATAAATTTCAGAATAATAAATTAAGTTATTTTAGGTGCAACTTGCATGGGAACTTATTACATAGCAATAGACATTGAACAAAGTCCCTTCTCAAGGCTCTCACCTGCACATCATCGTGGGCCATGAGGACAGCAAAGCTGCTGAGGTGGCTGCATTGGCAGGTGGTGCTGGTGTCTCCGGTGGCCACCATCCAGCAGCCTTTGGTAGACCAATGACCACTTCCATTCTGGCCCGGCTTCCAGAAGACACAGAACACCTTCTGCCTTGGCCCTGTGGTCACTGACTGTAGGAACAGAGCAATGTGTGAGCTGGTGATTAGGTGCTCAGAAATGCTGACCCAAATCCTGCTTGTGATGGGCTTCCCTGGGGAGATGATGCACCCATGGGAAAGCCCCTGAACGCCAAGACTGTGTCCAGGTCTCAGGCCTCTTCCACACCCACAGCCCCGTTTCACCAGCACTCACATGCTTGAAGACAAAGGTGACTGGAGAGCTGAGGTTCTGAGTGTCCTTGTTGCTCACAAAGGCTGTTATGACATCTGAGAGCAGGACAGGGTAGACTTCCTGCATCAGGCCCTTGTGTGTCTCATGCAGAACTGACTGCTCCTCAGTTTCCAGGACCAGGGAGGCCTCAACCAGCAACTTGCCCATCCCTGGAGCGGAGACAAGGCCCACCACAGAAGGGCCTACAAGACAAGGACAAGGTTGACACCTTGGGTTGTCTCAAAGGCCCCCTTCCTTCTGGGATTCTCTCCTTTGACCCTCCACAGCCTTCATTTCCCTTTAATATTTAATTTTCTGTTTGTTACATCCTTGGGTGACTTGTTCCACTGTAAATCCTCATTGACCTTCTCTCCACCTCAGTCATTACCTGAGCCACCTGAGTCCTGCACCACATCCCAGTTCACCAGCATCTTTGCCTGATTAATGCTCAGGGTGACATTCTTGTCTCCTTGCTTCTTCACCTCCAGGGACAGTTCTATGAATTGTGGGAGTTATATAAGGGAATTAGATTAGTAACTGTGCCAGCAGTTGTAGCTATAATATCATTTTTATGTATAGATATCTTTTATATGTATTATGTTACACTGTATACCATATCTACACTAATAAAAGAGAAAAATGGTAATTGGCGTACGACGATACCCTTTTCATTGGCTAATCAGGGCTATATGCAAATTAACTGCCAACTAAGATTGGCAGTTAACTGCCAACAAGATGGCGGTTAATTTGCATATGTAGGCACAATGCAGGGAGGCGAAAGGGAAAGCAGGAAGAAGCCCCCTGCCACTGACAGTGATCAGAAACCCAGGGGGGAGCTAAGAGCTGGGGGGCAGGGCAAAGGCGGCCCAGGGGCCGCCTTTGCCCTGCCCCCCAGCCATGATCGGAGAATCAGGCGCCTTTGCCGCCCTGGCCAGTGATAGCAGGAAGTAGGGGTGGAGCCAGCGATGGGAGCTGGGCACGGTCGAAGCTGGCAGTCCCGGGAGCTAGGGGTCCCTTGCCTGGGCCTAAAGCAGAGCCCACGATCGCGGGGCCGCTGCAGCTGCGGGTCCCCGCTGCCCGAGCCGGACGACTCAGCCAGAGGCGTTAGGCCTGGGCCGGGGTGGAGCCTGCAACCGCGGGGAGCTGGGGGTCCCCTGCCCAGGCCTGACACCTCTGCTGGAGGCCTCAGGCCTGGTCAAGGGGCCGATCCGGTGATTGGTGATTGGAGGGTGATGAGGGTCAACTCCTCTGGCCGAGTCATCAGGCCTGGGCGGGGGGCTGAGCTGGGGTTTGGGGGGATATGATGGTCCCCTTGCCCAGGCCTGAAGCCTGGGTCAGAGGCGTCAGGCTTGGGCGGGGGCCAGAGCCAGTGATCGGGGGGAGATGGGGGTCCCCTGTCCAAGCCTGACACCTCTGGCGGAGGTGTCAGGCCTGGGCAAGGGGCCGATCAGGTGATCAGAGGGTGATGGGGGTCTATGCCTCTGGCTGAGGCATTAGCCCTGGGCAAGGGGCAGAGCCAGCAATCGGAGGGGTCTGGGGGTCCCCTGCCCAGGCCTGATGCCTGGGCCAGAGGCATCAGGCCTGGGCTGGGGGCAGAACCAGTGATGGGGGGAAATGAGGGTCACCTGCCCAGGCCTGACACCTCTGTCAGAGGCATCAGGCCTGGGCAAGGGGCCGATCCTGTGATTGGAGGGTGATGGGGGTCAATGCCTGAGGGCTCCCAGTATGTGAGAGGGGGCAGGCTGGGCTGAGGGACACCCCCCCCCCCACACACACACCCAGTGCACGAATTTCGTGCACCGGGCCCCTGGTATATATATAATCTCCTATATAAAAGCCTAATATGCTAAGTGACCAGTCGCCCAGTCGCTCGTGTTATTTATAACATTATTATAGATATACCAAATAATGCCATATATATGTTATAATAATACACATATTTTGTTTACATAATAATGATATATACCAATCTGAATTTTCAAAGGATTATCAGAGAAACTACGAAATATAACCTGAATGAAATAAACAAATTCTTATAGACCCATGAACTATAAAAGTAACTGAAGAAGTACAGTTTGAACAGACCAGTCACAAGTAAGGAGATCGACTCTGTAATCAAAACTTCTAAATGAAAGTTCAGACCTGAATTCGACTAAGCATTTAAGGAAGAGTTAACACCAATTCTTGTACACTCCTAAAAAATAGAATGAAAAGGAACACTGAATAATTTTATGAGGCCACAATTACTCTAAAAACCAAACTAGAAAAAGATATCAAAAGAAAACAAAACTATAAACCATTAACTCTTATGAACATAGATGCAAAAATCTTCAACAAAATATTAAAAAAATTATCCTAGAAGGCTCAAGACTTGTCCACTGAAAACTATAAAATATTGCTAAAGAAATTTAAAAACCCTATATAAATGGAAAGGTATGCTGTGATTATGAATTGGAAGGCTTAATATTTTAAACATGGCAAGATTCCCAAAAGTGATCTACAAATTCAATGCAATACTAACAATATTCCAAAAGAATATATATTTTTTTGCAAAAATAGAAAAGCTCATCCTAAAATTCATATGGTATTGCAAGTGGCCCCAATACCCAAACAATATTGAAAATGAAAAGCAAAGTTGGAGGACTCACACTTTCTGATTTCAAAATTTATTACTAGTATACAGTAATCAGAGCAATATGGTACTGCCATATCAGTAGACATATAAGCCCTCAAAATAAAATTGAGAGTCCAGAAATAAACCCATTTATTTATGGTCAACTGATTTTCAACAGAATCCTTCAATGAGGGAAAGAATAGTCTCTCCTGTAAATGATGCTGGGGCATCTGGCTCTACACAAGCAAAAAAAGGAAGATGCACCCACACCTCATACAATACATAAAAATTGGGTCAAAATGGGTCAAAGACCTACATTTAAGATCTAAAAGTAGAACAGTTAGGCCCAGCCCATGTATTTCAGTGATTGAGCATCTACCCAGGAAACAAGAGGCGCCCCAAATCCCCCTGTCTTCCCCCAGACAGGGCACATGCCTGGGTTGCAGGCTCTGTCTCCTGTGGGGGTGTGCAGGAGGCAGCCAATCAATGATGTTTCTCTCTCATTGATGTTTCTATCTCTCTCCCTTCCTCTCTCTCTAAAAAATCAATAAAGATATTAAAACTACAATAAAAATAGAAGTTAGTAGAAAACAGGAGTAAATGTTCATGACCTTACATTTGGCAATCAATTCTTAGATATGACACAAATATACAACAACAAAAGAAAAAATGTGTAAGACAGGCTTTACCAAAACTTAATGTACCTATTTATTAAAGTAAAAGGACTATGAAGAAAGTGAAAAGAATATATAGTTTGGGAAAACATATTAACAAATCACATGTCTCATGAGGGTCTACTAGCAAATATATAAAGAACACTTGAAACTAAACAACAAACAGCCCAATTAAAAAATAAGCAAAGGACTTGAACAGATATTTCTCAAAAGAAGATATACAAATGTTGACCAATCATATGAAAAGATGTTAAATATCAGTAGTCATTAGGGAAATGCAAATCAAAACCTTAATGAGTTGTCACCTGACACAATAGAAAGGCTTTAATAAAACCAAAACAAAATGGAAGTGTGATGTTTTGTTGGGGTTGGGGGCCACAGCCATTTTGCAAAATAGTTTGGTGGCTCCTAAAGGTTGAACATATAATTATCATATCACTCAGCAATTCATCTCCTACATATGGACCCAAAGAACTGAAGCAGTTATTCAAACAGAAACTTGCACACCAATATCATAATAACTCTATTCACAATAGTCAAAGGGTGGCAACAATTCAATGTCCATAAATGGATGAATGGATAAACAAAAGGTGGTGTATACATGCAATGGAATAATATTTAACCATATGGTATATGCTACCATGCGGATAACCTTGAAAACAGTATGCTAGGTGAAAGAAGCTACTATAAGGTCATGTATTGTATGATTCCATTTATATGAAATGTGCAGAATTAGCTAATTCATAGAGACAGAAAACAGATAAATGCTTGCCAAAGGTTGGGGGAGGGAGAAATGAGAAGTAACTGCTTAGTGGGTGCAGTGTTCATTTCTGGGATGATGAAAACACTTTAGAAATAGAGGTGATGGCCTGTTTGGGGGTAGGCGTGCAGGAAGCAGCCCCTATTTAAAAAAAAAAATATTTTTTATTATTGATAGTATTACAGTTATTTGTTTTATTATGGTAAATTTCACATAACATAAAATCCACCATTTTAATCAAAGTGTACAGATATCTCCCATTTCCTCTCCTTTACCCCCTCTTCCCAGCCCGTACCCCTACCCCCAGATTTCACTACTCTATTGCCCGTGTCCATGGCCTATGCATATAAGTATATAGGTTCTTTGGTTTATCTCATCATTGATGTTTCTATCTCTCCCGCTCCCTCTCTCTGAAATCAACAAAAGCATATTAAAAAAAAATAGACTTGATGGTTGTTCAATTCTGTGAATGTATTAAATGTCACTGAATTGTACACTTTGATTAAAATGGTGGATTTTATGTTATGTGAAATTTACCACAATAAAACAAATAACTTAAATATCAGGTAATATTAAATTGTATTCTTCCAAATTTAATAACTTGTTTTCTTTTGAAGCCATTTCTATTTTATCTTAAATTATTTATTATAATTATTTCATCTGCTGATAATTTATATTACAATGAAAATGTGTAGTATTGATAATTTTTTTCATTTTCTTTTAATCTTATATTTTAATATGTTTATGAGCATAACAGGGAGGTACAATGCTGGAGGCTAAGAACAGTAGTTAGCATAATAAATGGGAGAAGTTCAGAAGGCTGATGGACATCTTCAGCAGGGCTGAAGATCTGCATATTATTACCTGCTGCCAAACAGTTGAGGTCAATTCCCCTAACCTGATAATCCTTTATTGTTTACCAAACCTTACCTTTGATATGTATATCTACTTTGCTAAAGGGTAAAATGTGTGAATAAAAAGCTGTGGGTCCAGAGTGGGGGGGCGGGGAAGGAACCCGCTCCCCTAGAGGGTGATGTCTCCGGCTGGCTTCCCCAATGCTTTCCAAATCTATATTTCCTGTCTAGTTTATCCATTTACGTTGCAGCCCCTTCTCCAGATTCCTGAACCCTTGCTGCAACAGGTTGCAGCAGTACAAGTGTGATCACTCAGCTCTAGTGCGATGGGAAGAGGAATGAGGTGAGGAGCAGGCAGAGCAGAGCCTGGGGGCAGGCGGTGTTACTTGCCTGTTCCTGCAGCTGTCCTGAAGGTCAGTGGCCCATTGGGCAAGGCCTTGCTCAGCTCTCTCAGGACGTGCTCCTGGCCAGTGAGCAGGTTAGTGGCCACACAGTGCTGCTCTGAATGGGGCAGAGTATCCAGGTCCCCCGGGTTCTCCAGCAGATTATCCACCTCCTGTATGATGTCCTGGGGGGATGGGGACACAGAACCAGTGGATCTTGTGCCAGAGAAGCTTCAGGAAGATTCTGCCCACTCAGCTTCTGAGAACAGACCCTAGAGCCTGTCTATTTGGGGACAAAGGTGGTACTGATAGGATTCCCTGGGTCTTTGCTAGTGAAATCCGCCACTCAGAGTTCAATCCCTGGTCAAGACTACCAAGGACAATGCAAGTTCAGCGGCCAGAACAAGAGGAAAGGTGTTAGTTAGTGCGTCTAAGAGTGAGTACAAATACTTGGACTGCTCTTCCCACCCACCCTGGGACAGCGGGGCCTCAGAACAGGGCGCCATTGTGTTGGGGTCGGTCTCCTTTCAGACCAAGGCTTCCTCTGGTCTCTATGGGATGCCTCCACCTGCCTCCCCTGGGTCCTGTCCTTACCTGGATGGTGTCCTGGGCCGAGGCAGACTTGAAGTTTCTGAGCAGGTCCTGAATTCTTTCAAAGAAGTGGGAGAGACTCTGGGGAAAGGAGATGAGGCCTTAGAGAGCTTCATGCATGGGTCAGGGAGCGTGGGGAAATGGGTGGATGGTGGGATGAATGGAGGGACCTTGCCTTCTGGTCCCAGCTGGAGTCACTCACCTGGCTCTTGATTCCAGGGGGCGGGTTCCAGGTAAGGAAGGAAATCTCTGCAGGGGACAGAACAGCAGTTCATTAGGTGTGTGAATGTGTGTGTGTGTGTGTGTGTGTGTGTGTGTGTGTGTGAGAGAGAGAGAGAGAGAGAGAGAGAGAGAGAGAGAGAGAGAGAGTTGGAGGCAGGATCTAGGGTCAGGTCCTACTTTCACACTGAGTAGTCCTTTGTTTATTCAGGAATCTGGGCCCCTCCCCTCTCTGTGCCCCACCCCCTTCCTGTGTCCAGTCCCCCCCCCCCCCCCCCCCCCCCCCCGCCAACGCCTTGGCTGGAGGTGATGACCCGGGCTGACTGCACATCCCTGAGTGGCGGTCACGGGGTTATGGGAAGTGTGCAGAGGCCTGACCCACAGCAGGTCAGCCCCCACAGAGGTACAGGTTGTGAGATATTAGATACCTTTGACCCAGTTAGTAATTAGCTGTTGCCTGGGGTCCCCAGGAGCCTTCCCCTTGGTACCCCAGCTCCTTCTGCAGGACCCCCAGATCTTTTCCCATTTAGTCTCAAAGAATGGAAGCCTGGCCCAGCAGGGCACCCACAGCATTCAATGTGCTGAGTTCCTGTGGCTGCTGGTGAATATGTGATCAGGTGGTTTGAGCTGTGGGTCTTTGGGAATGTGGGATCTGAACTCCGAACCTTCTTCACAGACGGTGTTGTTTGGGCCATTGGGGGACCCAGGAACCGGCTTCCAGCCAGACCTGCAGCGGCACTCATGGCTGCCCTTGGTGTTGTGGCATTGGGTGGATTTGTGGCAGGAGTTTTTCCCTGAGGTACATTCATTCACATCTGAGGACAAAGCCAGAGACAATGTGAGGCCCTCCCTCCAATCCTTGCTCACATCCTTCCTGCTCCTTCTCTCAAATCCCTTAGCAATTCACACCGAGGACACCCCACTACGCCCCACTCACCAGCCACCTAGCCCAACAGGATACATAATAGTGGTGCCATTTTCCACTGTGAAAGCACCATAAACTCAGAGTGCCCCTACAAGATGGACAGGACAGGACTGTGTGTGTGCAAGTGACATGCTAAAGCTGAAACAGCTAACTGGAGAGCACAAGGCTTGACCTTACAAAATCGAACAAATGTTAAAGGAAAACTCATTCGGCAAGCCCAAGAGTTGCAGAAACATGCCCCCTTTGAATGAATATATTACAGGAACTTCCGAGACCATAACCCTTGCACAGCCCCTAGGAGGAAGGACGCCTGACAGAAGGGCAAAGAGCAAGGCCATAAAACAACCACTGGCAGCACGCTCCAGATATGCACCAGCAGAAGCTGCCATGGCCCTCCCTGATATTGTATAAACAGAAGCCGCCTGTAGTGCCGTATAGACATGAGTGTCCACCAAGGCCTGCAGCTCTCCCCACCTGCATAAAAAGCCTGCCCCCTTTCCATGCAGCACTGACTCTTTCTCGAGATCGGTCCACCTGCACCCAGGTGCCATGAATAAATATTATTTTGACTACACTAAACCTTGAGTCTGTTCTGTGTGACCTGGCCCAATCCCCAACCTTTCAAAAACTGTTCACCTGTGCGCTAGGATGGACTGTGACAGGACCTGTGATGGACATCTAACGAGGAAGGATACCACACGGATAGCTCCCACGTGCTGAGGCTGTGAGCTGCGGGCTGTGGGCTGTGTTACCACTGGTACAGAGCTGCACTCATGCCCTTATTAGAACAGATTCAGAGGCTCATCCCTGCCTGGCCCCGGTGCCCTCTCCTCACTGCCTGCACTGGGCACACACCATTGCTGAAAGGGCTGCCTCGTCTCTGCCAAAGCGCCTTATGGCAGCTGCCTTTAGGATGACCCAGCAGCATAAAGAAGGTGTGGTACATTTATGGGATCTGAACTCTGAACCTTCACAGACGGTGTGATGTGGGCCACTGGGGGACCCAGGAACCGGCTTCCAGCCAGGGCAGCAGCGGCACTCATAGCTGCCCTCCGTGTTGTGGCATTGGGCGGATTTGTGGCAGGAGTTTTGCCATGAAGTACATTCATCCACGTCTGAGGAGAAACCAGAGAGAGTGTCAGGCCCTCCCTCCCGCTCCCTGCATGTAATGCTCCTGCCCGTTTTTTCAAATTACACTTAAGACACCCCACTAAATCCTGCCTATAACCCACCTAGCCCCACATATACAAAGTTGTGGTGACATTTTACACTGTAAAAGCCCCATGAGCTCAGGGCGCCTCTAAGGGTGACAGGGCAGGGCTTTGTGTCATCCCAAAGCTGTGTTCCCCAACTGTGGGGTGCGAGAGTAAGGGAGGACCTGTGATGGATTTCTAACCAGGGAGGCTGACACACTGATAGTTCCCACGTGCTGTGGCAGTGGGATGTGGCACCACTGTGCCCAGAGCTGCGCTCATGCCCTTATTAGAACAGATTCCAAAGCACAGCCCTGCCTGGCCCAGGGTCTCCTCTCCTCACTGCCTGCACTGGGCACCACCATTGCAGAAAGTGCTGCCCCTTTTCTGCCAAAGCCCCTTATGGCAGCTGCATTTAAGGTGGCTCAGCAAAGTAAAGAAGATGTGGTAAGTTTATGGGATCTGAACTCCGAACCTTCACAGACGGTGTGGTGTGGGCCACTGGAGGACCCAGGAACCGACTTCCAGCCAGGGCGGCAGTGGCACTCATAGCTGCCCTCCGTGTTGTGGCATTGGGCGGATTTGTGGCAGGAGTTTTGCCCTGAGGTACATTCATCAACGTCTGAGAAGAAACCAGAGAGAGTGTCAGGCCCTCCCCCCGCTCCCTGCATGTAATGCTCCTGCCCATTTTTTCAAATTACACTTAAGACACCCCACTAAATCCTGCCTATAACCCACCTGGCCCCACATATACAAAGTTGTGGTGACATTTTACACTGTAAAAGCCCCATGAGCTCAGGGCGCCTCTAAGGGTGACAGGGCAGGACCGTGTGTGTGTGTGTGTGTGTGTGTGTGTGTGTGTGTGTGTGTGTGTGTAAGTGTCATCCCAGAGGTGGTTCCCCCTACTGTAGGGCAGGATGCAGTGAGGGAGGACCTGTGTTGGACTTCTAACCGGGGAGGCTGCCACACTGATAGCTCCCACGTGCTGAGGTGGTGGGCTGTGTGCTGTTGGCTTGGCACCACTTCATCCAGAGCTGCACTCCTGCCCTTATTGGAACAGAATCTGAAGCTCAGCCCGCTCAGCCCAGGTGCCCTCTCCTCACTGCCTGCTGGGCACACACTATTGCTGAAAGTGCGCCCCCTTCACTGCCAAAGCGCCTTTTGGCAGCTTCCTTTAAGACGCCTGAGAAAATAAATAAGACAAGGTACGTTTATGGGATCTGAACTCCGAACCTTCACAGACGGTGTTGTGTGGGCCATTGGGGGACCCAGGAATTGGCATCCAGCCAGGGCGGCAGCGGCACTCATAGCTGCCCTCGGTGTTGTGGCATCGGGTGGATTTGTGGCAGGAGTTTCGCCCAGAGGTGCATTCATCCACATCTGAGGACAAACCAGAGAGAGTGTCAGGCTCTCCTTCTACTCCCTGCACACAACCCTTCTGCCTCTTCTCTCAAAGTAAACCGAGGACACCCCCACAACACCCTGCTTAACAGCCACCAACCCGGACAGTATACAAAGTTGGGTGACCTTTTCCACTGTAAGAGGACCACAAGCTCAGAGCACCCTTGCAAGGTGAACAGGGCAGGACTGTGTGTGCCAGTGTCATTCCAAAGCTGTGTCCCCACCTGTGGGGCAGGATTGACTGGGGAGGATCTGTGATGGACTTATAAACAGAAAGGCTGCCACACTCATAGCTACCGTGTGCTGAGGCTGTGGGCTGTGGCACCCCTGCACCTAGAGCTGCACTCCTGCCCTTATTAGAACAGAATCTCAGCTCAGCCCTGCCCGGCCCCGGTCCCCTCTCCTCACTGCCTGCACTGGGCACACACCATTGCTGAAAGTGCTGCCCCTTTTCTGCCAAAGCTCCTTATGGCAGCTGCCTTTCAGATGGCTCAGCCAAGTAAAGAAGATGTGGTTCTTTTATGGGATCTGAACTCCAAACCTTCACAGACGGTGTTGTTTGGACCATTGGGGGTCCCAGGAACCGGCTTCCAGCCAGGGCGGCAGCGGCACTCATAGCTGCCCTCGGTGTTGTGGCATCGGGTGGATTTGTGGCAGGAGTGTTGCCCCGAGGTACATTCATCCACATCTGAGGACAAACCAGAGAGAGTGTCAGGCTCTCTCTCCACTCCCTGATCTCAAAGCTCCGACACATTCTTTCAAATTACACCCAGGACACAATGATAAACCCTACCTAAAACCCACCTAGCCCGACATATACAAACTTGTGGTTACATATTCCACTGTAAAAGCTCCATAAAGTCAGAGCACCCCAGCAAGGTGGACAGGGCAGGGCTGAATGTCATCCCAAACCCTTGACCCCTACTGTGGGGTAGGATAGTCTATGGGAGGGCCTGTGATGGACTTCTAACAAGGGAGGTAGCCACACTCATCCCCTTATTAGAACATTTCTGAAGCTCAGCCCTGCCTGGGCCAGGTGCCCTCTCCTCACTGCCTGCACTGGGCACACACCATTGCTGGAAGTGCTGCCCCTTCTCTACCAAGGATCCTACTGGCAGCTACCTTTAAGATGGCTCAGCCCAGTAAATAAATGTGGTTCATTTATGGCAGCGGTTCTCAACCTGTGGGTCACGACCCCTTTGGCGGTCAAACAACCCTTTCACAGGGGTCGCCTAAGACCATCCTGCATATCAGATATTTACATTATGATTCATAACAGTAGCAACATGACAGTTATGAAGTAGCAATGAAAATTTTATGGTTGCGTCACAACATGAGGAACTGTATTTAAAAAGCCAGAAGGTTGAGAATCACTGATTTATGGGATCTGAACTGCGAACCTTCACAGACAGTGTTGTTTGGGCCATTGGGGGACCCAGGAACCGGCTTCCAGCCAGGGCGGCAGCGGCACTCATAGCTGCCCTCGGTGTTGTGGCATTGGGTGGATGGGTGGCAGGAGTATTGCCTCGAGGTACATTCATCCACATCTGAGGACAAACCAGAGAGAGTGTCAGGCCCTCCCTCTACTCCCTGCACATAAAGCTTCCTTCCCCTTCTGAAAACAGACACCGATGACACCCCCACTACTCCCTGCTTAAATCCACCAGGCCTGACAGTATGCAAAGTTGTGGTGACATTTTCCACTATAGAAGCACCATAAGCTTAGAGCACCCCTGCAAGGTGGAGAGGGCAAAATTGTGTGTGTGTGTGTGTGTGTGTGTGTGTGTGTGTGTGCCAGTGTCATCCCAAAGCTGTGCCTCCATTTGTGGGGAGGATGGATTGGGGGAGGACCTGTGATGGACTTCTAAGCAGGGAGGCTTCCACTCTGAGAGCTCCCACGTGCTGAGGCTGTGGGCTGTGACATCGCTGTGCCCAGAGCTGCGCTCATGCCCTAATTAGAACAGAATCTAAGCTCAGCCCTGCCCAGCCCAGCCCACCATCTCCTCACTGCCTGCGCCGGGCACACGCCATTGCTGAAAGTGTTGCCCTTTCTCTGCCAAAGTCCTATGGCAGCTTCCTTTCAGATGGCCCAGAAACATAGAGAATTCGAGGTTCATTTATGGGATCTGAACTCCGAACCTTCACAGACGGTGTTGTGTGGGTCATTGGGGGACCCAGGAATCGGCTTCCAGCCTGGGCTGCAGTGGCACTCATAGCTGCCCTCCGTGTTGTGGCATTGGGTGGATTTGTGGCAGGAGTTTTGCCCGGAGGTGCATTCATCCACATCTGAGGACAAATCAGAGAGAGTTTCAGACCCTCCCTCCACTCTCTGCACACAACCCTCCTGCCCTTTCTCTTAAAGTACACCGAGGACACCCCCAGTACAACCTGCTTAACAGCCACCTAGCCCTACAGTATACAAGCTTGTGGTAACATTTTCCACTGTAGAAGCACCATAAGCTCAGAGCACCCCTGCAAGGTGGACAGGGCAGGACTGTGTTGTGTGTTGTGTGTGTGTGTGTGTGTGTGTGTGTGTGCCAGTGTCATCCCAAAGCTGTACTTCTATGTCTAGGACAGGATGGACTGTAGCAGGACCTGTGATGGACTTCTAACCATGGAGGCTGCCACTCTGATAGCTCCCACGTGCTGAGGTGGTGGGCTGTGGGCTGTGGGCTTGGCACCACTTCATCCAGAGCTGTGCTCATGCCCTTATTGGAACAGAATCTGAAGCTCAGCCCTGCAGGCCCAGGTGCCTTCTCCTCACTGCCTGCGCTGGGCATACACCATTGCTGAAAGTGCTGCCCCTTCCCTGCCAGAGCTCCTTATGGCAGCTGCCTTTAAGAAGACTCAGTCAAGTAAAGAAGATGTACATTTATGGGATCTGAACTCCGAACCTTCACAAACAGTGTTGTTCGGGCCATTGGGGGTCACAGGAACCGGCTTCCAGCCAGGGCGGCAGCGGCACTCATAGCTGCCCTCGGTGTTGTGGCATTGGGTGGATTTGTGGCAGGAGTTTTGCCCTGAGGTACATTCATCCACATCTGAGAACAAACCAGAGAGATTGTGAGGACCACCCTGAATTGCCAGCACACAAAGCTCCTGCCAGGTCTCTCAAATTACACTCTGGACACCCTCCAAACCCTGCCTAAAAGCCACCTAGTCCAACAGTATAGAAAGTTGTTGTGACATTTGCCACTGTAGAAGCACCATAAGCTTAGAGCGCCCCTGCAAGGTGGACAGGGCAGGACTGTGTGTGAGTGTGTGCAAGTGTCAACCCTAAGATGTGCCCTAACCTGTTGGGCAGGAGGGACTGCGCGAGGACCTGTGATGAATTTGTAACCAGGGAGGTTGCCACACTGGCAGCTCCCATGTGCTGAGGCTGTGGGCTGTGGCACCCCTGCACCTAGAGCTGCACTCCTGCCCTTATTAGAACAGAATCTAAGCTTAGCCCTGCCAAGCCCAGCCCACCATCTCCTCACTGTCTGCACTGGGCACACGTCATTGCTGAAAGTGTTGCCCTTTCTCTGCCAAAGCTCCTTATGGCAGCTCCCTTTAAGGTGGCTCAGCCAAGTAAAGAAGATGTGGTTCATTTATGGGATCTGAACTCTGAACCTTCACAGACGGTGTTGTGTAGGCCATTGGGGGACCCAGGAACCGGCTTCCAGCCAGGGCGGCAGCGGCACTCATAGCTGCTCTCGGTGTTGTGGCATTGGGCAGATTGGTGGCAGGAGTTTTGCCCAAAGGTGCATTCATCCACATCTGAGGACAAACCACAGAAAGTGTCAGGCGATATCTCAACTCACTGCATGCATAGCTCCTGCCCATTTTCTGAAATTAAACTCTGGACACCCCACTAAACCTTGCCTAAAGCCCACCTAGCCCAACATATACAAACTTGTGGTGACATGTTCCACTGTAAAAGCACCATACGCTCAGAGCACCCCTGTAAGGCGGACAGGGCAGGACTGTGTGTGTGTGTGTGTGTGTGTGTAAGTGTCATCCCAGAGCTGGTTCCCCCTACTGTAGGGCAGGATGCAGTGTGGGAGGACCTGTGTTGGCCTCTTAACCGGGGAGGCTGCCACACTGATAGCTCCCACGTGCTGAGGTGGTGGGCTGTGGGCTGTTGGCTTGGCACCACTTCATCCAGAGCTGCACTCCTGCCCTTATTGGAACAGAATCTGAAGCTCAGCCTGCTCAGCCCAGGTGCCCTCTCCTCACTGCCTGCTGGGCACACACTATTGCTGAAAGTGCGTCCCCTTCACTGCCAAAGTGCCTTTTGGCAGCTTCCTTTAAGATGTCTGAGAAAATAAATAAGACCAGGTACGTTTATGGGATCTGAACTCCGAACCTTCACAGATGGTGTTGTTTGGACCATTGGGGGACCCAGGCATCGGCTTCCAGCCAGGGCGGCAGCGGCACTCATAGCTGCCCTCGGTGTTGTGGCATCGGGTGGATAAGTGGCAGGAGTTTTCTCCCGAGGAACATTCATTCACATCTCAGGACAAACCAGAGAGAGTGTAGGGCCCTCTCTCCACTCCCTGATCTCAAAGCTCTGGCACATTCTTTCAAATTACCCCAAGGACACAATGCTAATCCCTACCTAAAAGCCACCTAACCCGACATATACAAAGTGGTGGATACATATTCCACTGTAAAAGCTCCATAAGTTCAGAGCACCTCTGTAAGGTTGACAGGGCAGGGCTGAATGTCATCCCAAACCCTTGACCGCTACTGTGGGGCATGATAGTCTATGGGAGGGCCTGTGATGGACTTCTAACAAGGGAGGTTGCGACACTCATGCCCTTATTAGAACAGAATCAGAGCTCAGCCCTGCCTGGCCTAGGTGCTCTCTCCTCACTGTCTGCACTGGGCACACACTGTTGCTGAAAGTGCTGCCCCTTCTCTGCCAAAGCTCCTTATGGCACCTGCCTTTCAGGTGGCTCAGCAAAGTAAAGAAGATGTGGTACATTTATGGGATCTGAGCTCTGAACCTTCACAGACGGTGTAGTTTGGGCCATTGGGGGACCCAGGTATCGGCTTCCAGCCAGGGCGGCAGCGGCACTCATAGCTGCCCTCGGTGTTGTGGCATTGGGCGGAATAGTGGCAGGAGTTTTGTCTGGAGGTGCATTCATCCACATCTGAAGACAATCCAGAGAGAGTGTCAGGCCTTCCCTGCATTCCCTGCACATAAGCCCTCCTGCCCCTTCTCTTAGAGTACACTTGGGACAGTCCACTAAACTGGGCCTGATAGCCACCTAGCCCGACATATTCAAAGTTGTGGTGACATTTTCCAACCTTAAAAGGACATTAAGCTCATAGCACCCCTGCAAGTGGGACAGGGCAGGGCTATGTGTGTGTGTGCCAGTGTCATCGCAAAGCTGTGTCCCCTAACTGTGGGGCAGGATGGACTGGGGGAGGACCTGTGCTAGACTTCCAATCAGGGAGGCTGCCACACTGATAGCTCCCCATGTGCTGCGGCTGCGGGCTGTGGGCTGTGGCCCCGCTGGGCCCAGAGCTGCACTCCTGTTATTAGAACAGAATCTGAAGCTCAGCCTCGCCTGGCCCAGGTGCCCTCTCCTCACTGCTGCACTGGGCACACACCATTGCTGACGGTGCTGCCCGTCTCAACCAAAGCCCATTAGGGAAGCTTCCTTTCAGATGGCTCAGCAACATAAAGAAGATGTGGTCCATTTATGGGTACCGAACTTCGAACCTTCACAGGTGGTGTTGTGTGGACCACTGGGGGACCCAGGAATCAGCTTCCATCCAGGGCGGCAGCGGCACTCATAGCTGCCCTCGGTGTTGTGGCATTGGGTGGATTTGTGGCAGGAATTTTGCCCTGAGGTACATTCATTCACATCTGTGGACAAACCAGAGAGAGTGTCAGGTCCATCCTCCATTCCCTGCATGCAAAACTCTTGTCACTTCTCTCAAATTACACTCTGGACACCCACTAAAACCTGCTTAAGAGTTACTTAGTTGGAACTGTATACAAAGTTGTTGTGACGTTTTCCACTGTAGAAGCACCATAAGCTTAGAGCGCCTCTCCAAGTTGGACAGGACAGGACTGTGTGTGAGTGTGTGCAAGTGTCATCCCTAAGATGTGCCCTAACCTGTTGGGCAGGAGGGACTGGGCGAGGACCTGTGATGAATTTGTAACCAGGGAGGTTGCCACACTGGCAGCTCCCATGTGCTGAGGCTGTGGGCTGTGGCACCCCTGCGCCTAGAGCTGCACTCCTGCCCTTATTAGAACAGAATCTAAGCTTAGCCCTGCCAAACCCAGCCCACCATCTCCTCACTGTCTGCACCGGGCACACATCATTGCTGAAAGTGTTGCCCTTTCTCTGCCAAAGTCCTATGGCAGCTGCCTTTCAGATGGCTCAGCCAAGTAAAGAAGATGTGGTTCATTTATGGGATCTGAACTCCGAACCTTCACAGACGGTGTTGTGTGGGCCACTGGGGGACCCAGGAATCGGCTTCCAGCCGGGGCGGCAGCGGCACTCATAGCTGCCCTTGGTGTTGTGGCATTGGGCGGATTTGTGGCAGGAGATTTGTCTGGAGGTGCATTCATCCTCATCTGAGGACAAAGCAGAGATAGCGTCAGGTGATATCTCAACTCGGTGCATGCAAAGCTCCTGCCCATTTTCTGAAATTACACTCTGGACACCCCACTAAGCCTTGTGTAAAGCCCACCTAGCCCAACATATACAAACTTGTGGTGACGTTCCCCACTGTAAAAGCACCATAAGCTCAGAGCGCCCCTGTAAGGCGGACAGGGCAGGACTGTGTGTGTGTGTGTGTGTGTGTGTGTGTGTGTGTGTGTAAGTGTCATCCCAGAGCTGGTTCCCCCTACTGTAGGGCAGGATGCAGTGAGGGAGGACCTGTTTTGGACTTCTAACCGGGAGGCTGCCACACTAATAGCTCCCACGTGCTGAGGTGGTGGGCTGTGGGCTGTGGGCTTGGCACCACTTCATCCAGAGCTGCACTCCTGCCCTTATTGGAACAGAATCTGAAGCTCAGCCCGCTCAGCCCAGGTCCCCTCTCCTCACTGCCTGCTGGGCACAAACTATTGCTGAAAGTGCGCCCCCTTCACTGCCAAAGCGCCTTTTGGCAGCTTCCTTTAAGATGCCTGAGAAAATAAATAAGACTAGGTACGTTTATGGGATCTGAACTCCGAACCTTCACAGATGGTGTTGTTTGGACCATTGGGGGACCCAGGCACCGGCTTCCAGCCAGGGTGGCAGCGGCACTCATAGCTGCCCTCCGTGTTGTGGCATTGGGCAGATTTGTGGCAGGAGTTTTGCCCGGAGGTGCATTCATCCACATCTGAGGACAAATCAGAGAGAGTTTCAGACCCTCCCTCCACTCTCTGCACACATCCCTCCTGCCCCTTCTCTCAAAGTACACCGAGGACACCCCCAGTACAACCTGCTAACAGCCACCTAGTCCTACAGTATACAAACTTGTGGTGACATTTTCTACTGTAGAAGCACCATAAGCTCAGAGCACCCCTGCAAGGTGGACAGGGCAGGACTGTGTTGTGTGTTGTGTGTGTGTGTGTGTGTGTGTGTGTGTGTGTGTGTGCCAGTGTCATCCCAAAGCTGGACCCCAACCTGTGGGGCAGGGTGGACTGTGGGAGAACCTGTGATGTTCTTCTAACCAGGGAGGCTGACACACTGATAGCTGCAACGTGCTGAGGCTGTGGGCTGTGGCACCGTTGTGCCCAGAGTGACACTCATGTCCTTATTAGAACAGAATCCGAAGCTCAGCCCTGCAGGCCCAAGTGCCCTCTCCTCACTGCCTGCACTGGGCACACCCCATTGCTGATGGTGCTGCCCCTTCCTGCCAGAGCTCCTTATGGCAGCTGCCTTTAAGAAGACTCAGCCAAGTAAAGAAGATGTGTTTCATTTATGGGATCTGAACTCCGAACCTTCACAGAGGATGTATTGTTTGCCGTGGGAGGATTTAGGAGTCGGATTCCAGCCAGGGGGACAGTGGCACTCATGGCTGCCCTCGGTGTTGTGGCATATGGCTAATTGGCGGCAGGAGTGTTGCCCCGAGGTACATTCATTCACATCTGAGGACAAACCGGAGAGAGTGTCAGGCCCACCTGCATTCCCTGCATGCAAAGCTCCTGCCAGTTCTCTGGAATTACACTCCGGACACCCCACTAAACCCTGCCTAAAAGCCACCTAGCCCGACACATACTAATTTGTGATGACGTTTTCCACCATAAAAGCACATTAAGCTCAAAGCGCCCCTGCATGGTGGATGAGGCAGGACTGTGTGTGTGCAAGTTTCATCCCAAAGATGTGACCCACTCTGTGGGGCAGGATGGATTGTGGGAGGTCCTGTAGTGGCCTTCTAACCTCTGATGGCTGCCACACTGATAGCTCCCATGCACTGAGGCTGTGGGCTGTGGGCTCTGGCAGCACTGTGTCCAGAGCTGTATTTCTGCCCTTATTAGAGCAGAATCAGAGCTCAGCCCTGCCTGGCCAGGTCCCCCTATTCTCACTGTCTACACTGGGCACACACCGTTGCTGAAAGTGCTGCCTCCTCTCTACCAAAGCCCGTTATGGCAGCTGCCTTTCAGATGGCTCAGCAAAGTAAAGAAGATGTGGTACATTTATGGGATCTGAACTCCGAACCTTCACAGATGGTGTTGTTTGGGCCATTGGGGGACCCAGGAACCGGCTTCCAGCCAGGGCGGCAGCGGCACATGTAGCTGCCCTCGGTGTTGTGGCATTGGGCGGATTTGTGGCAGGAGTTTTGTCCTGAGGTACATTCATCCACATCTGAGGACAAACCAGAGAGAGTGTCAGGCCCTCCCTGCATTCCCTGCACATAAGCCCTCCTGCCCCTTCTCTTAGAGTACACTTTGGACACTCCACTAAACCTTGCCTGATAGCCACCTAGCCCGACATAGTCAAAGTTGTGGTGACATTTTCCAACCTTAAAAGGACATTAAGCTCATAGCACCCCTGCAAGGTGGACAGGGCAGGGCTATGTGTGTGTGTGCCATTGTCATTCCAAAGCTGTGTCCCCTAACTGTGGGGCAGGATGGACTGGGGGAGGACCTGTGATAGACTTCCAATCAGGGAGGCTGCCACACTGATAGCTCCCCATGTGCTGCGGCTGCGGGCTGTGGGCTGTGGCACCGCTGGGCCCAGAGCTGCACTCCTGCCCTTATTAGAACAGAATCTGAAGCTCAGCCCCGCCTGGCCCAGGTGCGCTCTCCTCACTGCTGCACTGGGCACACACCATTGCTGACGGTGCCTCCCGTCTCGACCAAAGCCCATTAGGGCAGCTTCCTTTCAGATGGCTCAGCAACATAAAGAAGGTGTGGTCCATTTATGGGATCTGAACTCCGAACCTTCACAGACGGTGTTGTGTGGGCCGTTTCGGGACCCAGGCATCAGCTTCCATCCAGGGCGGCAGCGGCACTCATAGCTGCCCTCGGTGTTGTGGCATCGGGTGGATTTGTGGCAGGAGTTTTGTCCCGAGGTACATTCATCCACCTCTGAGGACAAAGCAGAGATAGTGTCAGGCCTCCCTCCACTCCCTGACCCCAAAGCTCCTCCCCTTTCTCTTAAATTACACTCTGGAGACCCCACAAAACCCTGCCTAAAAGCCACCTAGCCCAACATATACAAATTTGTGGTGACATTTTCTACCTTAAAAGCACATTAAGCTCTGAGGGCCCCTGCAAGGTGGACGAGGAAAGGACAGTGTGTGCAAGTGTCATCACAAAGATATGTCCCACACTGTAGGTCACGATGGACTAGGGGAGGACCTGCGATGGACTTCTAACCAGGGTGGCTGCCACACTGACAGCTCCCATGCGTTGAGACTGTGGGCTGTGGCATCGCTGCGCCCAGAGCTGTACTTCTGCCCTTATTAGAACAGAATCTGAAACTCAGCCCTGCCCGGCTCAGTTCACCCTCTCCTCACTGCCTGCACTGGGCATGCACTATTGCTGATAATGCTGCCCCATTCTCTGCCAAAACCCTTATGGCAGCTTCCTTTCAGATGGCTCAGCCAAGTAAAGAAGATGTATACTTATAGAATCTGAACTCCAAACCTTCACAAACGATGTTGTTTGGGCCATTGGGGGACCTAGGAATAGGCTTCCAGCCAGGCTTGCAGCGGCACTCATAGCTGCCCTTGGTGTTGTGACATTGGGTGGATTTGTGGCAGGAGTTCTGCCCAGAGGTGCTTTCATCCACATCTGATTTGTAATTACTCTAGTCTCTGTTGTTTTGTTCATATATATAATTTTCCTCTTCCCTGTTCCTATTCAATATTCTTTTCTCGTTTTTTTGGACTACTCAATTTTATTCTCTCCTCTCTTTCTCCTATTTTCTTATTTCAGTTCCTTAATTTAGGTCTATCTGCTCTCTTCTTCTTTTCAATTTTTTTCTTATCTTCTCATTTCTTTTCACCCTCATTAATTCTAAACCATGTTCCTTATCCTATTCCTCTAATTCTTTGTTCTTATTTTCTTTATTTAAGTTCTGTATTTACCGGTTCTTCCCCCTATTATTTGGTGTTTTTGGTTTGTGCTTTTTGTTTATTTGTTTTTTGTGTTATGTTTTCTTTCCATATTTTTTCTTTCCTTTTCTTTCTATCATTCTTGCTCTGTTTTCTCTTTCCTAATTCTCTTTTCTCTGGTGGTCACTTTTGTCTTGGCTATGAGGGTCTTGTGTACATTCTTGTTCTGTTTCTTCATTTTTATTTTTTGTTTTTTTTGTATTCTGCGCTGTTCAATCAGCAACTCCTCAAAAGCTAGCACAACAGGGTCAGAGGTGAGTCACATAATCAGACACCCTGAAACGAGACTCCATCCACAAATGGTACAATAACACTCAAGACCCAACAAAAACAGGAGAATCCAAATGACTAAAGTAGGGTGTCTTCCTAGAACACCCAGCCCAGGAGATCTGAGAAACTGCACTACTGGGTTCCATAAAACACCTATTACATAAGACCAACCCAAATAATCTAGGTGGTATAGCAATTTGACTTAATACATAGAAACAAATAAAGGAACAGCAAACCTGGGGAGACAAAGAAAAAATCCACAAATGAAATAAAAGGAGGAATCACCAGAAAAGGAACTAAATGAAATGGAGGAAAGCAATTTTTCAGATAAAGAATTCAAAGTAATGGTTATAAGGATGCTCAAACATCTGAATGAGAATTACAGAAACTCAATGAGAAATATAATGAGCTGAATGAGAAGTACATAAACTTGAATAAGAATCAAGAGGAAATGAAGAATGACATAGCTACAATAAAGAACACCCTGGATGGTTTCAACAGTAAACTAGAAGAAGCTGTGGATGGAATCAGTGAGGTAAAAGACAAGGTAGAAAAAAATACCCAAACAGACCAACAACTGGAAAAAAACAAACACTAAAAAGCAGAAAACTTTAGGCCAGCTTAGGGACAACATGAAACAAAACAATATCTGCATAATAGGTATGCCAGAAGGAGAGAAAGCTGAGCATAGAATATTAAACCTGTTCAAAGAAATGATCTCTTACTTGGGGAAGAAAAACGTCACACAAGTCCATGAAGCACAGAGAGTCCCTATCAAGATGGACCCAAAAGGACCCACACCAAGATACACCATAATTAAATGGGCAAATATAAAAGACAGAAAAAGAATCTTAAAGACTGCAAGAGAGAGACAGAAAGTTACCTACAAGGGATCTCCCATTAGACTATCAATGTATTTCTCAAAAGAAACACATCAGGCCAGAAGGTAATGGCATGAAGTATATACAAAGTGATGAAAATCAAGGTACTGAATCCAAGAATACTCTATCCAGCAAGACTATCATTCAAAATTGAAGGTGAAGTCAGGAACTTTCAGAAAATAAAGGCTGAAGGAGTTTATTTCCACCAAACCAGCAATGGAAGAAATGCTAAAGGGACTGTTGTAAAAAGAAGAAATAGAAAGGGAGGGAGGAACACAGGCATAAAGAATAAAAATGGCAAAAAACGAGTACCTATCAATAATAACCTTAACTGTAAATGGATTAAATGTTCCAATCAGAAGGCAAAGGGTAGCTGAATGGATAAGAAAACATGACCCATATATACGCTGTTTACAAGAGATCCACCTCAGAACAAAGGACTCATGAAATCTGAAAATGAAGGGATGGAAAAGTATTTTTCAGGCAAATGGAAATTTTAAAAACTCAGTGGTAGCTATACTTATATCTGACAAAAGAGACCTCAAAGTGAAGGAGATAAGGAAAGCCACCTCATAATACTAAAAGGATCAATACAACAACAGGATATAATTCTGGTAAAGATATATATACCCAAACATGAGCATCCAAACATATAAAAAGTACTTCTGGAGAATACCAAGGGAGATATCACAGCAATACAACCATAATAGGGAACTTTAATATCCAACTGACAAAACTTGATAAATCTTCTAGACAAAAAAATCAACAATGAAACAGCAATCCTAAGATACACACTCGAGCAGATGAAACTAATTGACATCTTCAGAATATTCCACCTCAAAGCTACAGCATATACTTTCTTCCCAAGTGCACAAGGGGCATTTTCAAAGACAGACCACATGTTAGGACACATGCTAAGTCTCTACAAATTCAAGAAGATTGAAATCATATCAAGTATCTTCTCAGACCACAATGACATGAAATTAGAAATCTAATTTCTAATAAAAGCACCCAAAAACAATAAAACATATGCGGGCTACATAGCATGTTATTAAACAACTAGGGGCCCGGTGCATGAAATTCGTGCACTGGGTGTGTGTGTGGGGGGGAGTGTCCCTCAGCCCAGCCTGCCCCCTCTCACATACTGGGAGCCCTCAGGCGTTGACCCCCATCACCCTCCAATCGCAGGATCGGCCCCTTGCCCAGGCCTGACGCCTCAGACAGAGGCGTCAGGCCTGGGCAGGGGACCCTCATTTTCCCCATCACTGGTTCTGCCCCAAGCCCAGGCCTGATGCCTCTGGCCCAGGTGTCAGGCCTGGGCAGGGGACCCCCATCACCCTCCGATTGCTGGCTCTGCCCCTTGCCCAGGCCTGATGCCTCGGCCAGAGGCGTAGACCCCCATCACCCTCCAATCGCCTGATCGGCCCCTTGCCCAGGCCTGACGCCTCCGCCAGAGGTGTCAGGCTTGGACAGGGGACTCCCATCTCCCCCCGATCACTGGCTCTGGCCCCCGCCCAGGCCTGAGGCCTCTGGCCCAGGAATCATGCCTGGGCAGGGGACCCCCATCTCCCTCTGATCGCTTGCTCCACCCCCGGCCCAAGCCTGATGCCTCTGACCCAGGCTTCAGGCCTGGGCAAGGGGACCATCATATCCCCCCAATCCCCGGCTCAGCCCCCAGCCCAGGCCTGATGCCTCAGCCAGAGGAGTTGACCCTCATCACCCTCCGATCACCAATCACCGGATTGGCCCCTTGACCAGGCCTGAGGCCTCCAGCAGAGGTGTCAGGCCTGGGCAGGGGACCCCCAGCTCCCCGCGGTTGCAGGCTCCGCCCCTGCCCAGGCCTAACACCTCTGGCCTAGGTGTCCGGCCCGGGCAGCGGGGACCCACAGCTGCAGCGGCCCCGCAATCGTGGGCTACGCTTTAGGCCCAGGCAAGGGACCCCTAGCTCCTGGGACTGCCAGCTTCAACCATGCCCAGCTCCCATCGCTGGCTCTACCCCTACTTCCTGCTATCACTGGCCAGGGCGGCAAAGGCACCTGATTCTCCGATCATGGCTGGGGGGCAGGGAAAAGGCAGCCCCAGGGCTGCCTTTTCCCTGCCCCCCAGCTCTTCGCTCCTCCCTGGGTTTCCGATCACTGTCAGTGGCAGGGGGCTTCTTCCTGCTTTCCCTTTCGCCTCCCTGCATTGTGCCTACATATGCAAATTAACCGCCATTCTGTTGGCAGTTAACTGCCAATCTTAGTTGGCAGTTAACTGCCAATTTTAGTTGGCAGTTAATTTGCATATAGCCCTGATTAGCCAATGAAAAGGGTATCGTCGTACGCCAATTACCATTTTTCTCTTTTATTAGATAGGATGCGTGGGTTACCAAAGAAGAAATAAAAAACATCCTGGAAACAAATGAAAATGAACACACAAAAATCCAAAATCTATGGGGCACAGTGAAAGCAGTCCCAGTGGAAAATTCATAGCACTATAGGCCTATCTCAAAAAACAAGAAAAGCTCATAAGTTATCTAACACTACAACTTAAAGAATTAGAAAGAGAACATCAAGAAAAGTTGAGAGTAAGTAGAAAGTAGGAAATATATGACACAGAGTCCAAAAACAAACAAACAAACAAACAAACCACAAAAACCAAAACAAACAAACAAACAATACAAAAGATCAATAAAACCAAGAGGTGGTTTTTTGAAAGAATAAACAAGATTAATGAACTTCTAGCCACACTCACTAGGAAACAAAGAGGACTGAAAATCAGAAAGAAAAGAGGTGAAGTAACAACTGACCCCACAGAAATACAAAGGATCATAAAAAGAAATACTATGAACAACTTTATTCCAACAAACTGGACAACCTAGAAGAAATGGACATATTCCTAGAAAAATACAACCTTCCAAAACTCAATCAGAAAGAATCAGAAAACAACAAACTTCCAGCAAACAAAAGCACCAGTCCAGACAGTTTCATAGGGGAGTTTTACCAAATATTTATTTGGTTATTTATCAAAACAAAAATAACATCTATCCTCCTCAAATTTTTTCAAACAATCAAAGAGGAAGGAACACTTCCAAGTTCTTTCTATGTGGCTAGCATTATCCTAATACCAAAACCAGATAAAGACACTACAAAGAAAGAGAATTACAGGCCAATATCACTGATGAACATAGAGGCTAAAATCCTCAACAAAATTTTTGGAAATCAGATCCAGCAGTACATTGAAAAGATCATGCACAATGACCCAGTGAGATTTATTTCAGTAATGCAAGGCTGGTACAATATTCATAAATATATAAATGTGATACAGCACATAAACAGATTGTAAGACAAAAATCACATGATCATATCAATTGGTGCAGAAAAAGCATTTGACAAAATACAACACACTTTTTTGATAAAAACTTTCAGCAATATGGGAATGGGGTATCATAACTCAAGATAATAAAACCCATGTCTGACAAACTTACAGCCAATATCATATTCAATGGGCAAAAACTAAAAACATTTCCCCTAAGAATAGGAACAAGACAGGGATATCTGCTTTCACCACTGTTGATCAACATAATAGTGGAAGTCCTAGCCATAGTGATTAGACAAGAAGAAGAAATAAAAGGCATCCAAATTGGAAAGGAGGTAGTAAAACTCTGATTATTCACAAATGACATGATACTGTACATAGAAAACCCTAAAGCCTCCACCAAAATACTACTGGATTTAATAAATGAATTCGGAAAAGTAGCAGGATACTAAATTAACACCCAAAAATCCATGGCATTTTTAGTCACCAACAATGAACTCTCATAAAGAGAAACTAAAAAAATAAACCAATTTACCACTGCAAAAAAAGCATTAAAATACTTAGAAATAAACTTAACCAAGGAGGTAAAAGACCTGTACTCAGAAAAGTACAGGATGTTGAGAAAAGAGCTAGGGAAAGATATAAACAACTGGAAGAATATACCATGCTCATGGATTGGTAGAATAATCATCATAAAAATGTCCATGCTAACCAAGGCAGTCTATATATTTAATGCAATGTGTATTAAAATACCAACAGCATATTTCACAGACCTAGGACAAACACTCCAAAAATTTATATGAAACCAAAAAATACCCCATATAGCTGCAGCAATATTGAGAAAGAAGAGCAACGTTGGAGGGATCACAAGACCAGATATCAGGTTATACTACAAAGCCACTGTTCTCAAAACAGCCTGTTCCTGGCACAAGAACAGGCATATAGATCAATGGAACAGAACAGAGAACCCAGAAGTCAACGCAAGCCATTATGCTCAATTAATATTTGACAGAGGAGGTAAGAAAATACAATGGAGGAAAGACTGTCTCTTTCATAAATAGTGTTGGGCCCTAACCAGTTTGGCTCAGTGGATGGAGCATTGGCCTGCAAACTGAAAAGTCCCAGGTTCGATTCTGATCGAGGGCACATGCCTGGGTTGTGGGCTCAATTCCCAGTGGGGGACTTGAAGGAAGCAGCCAATCTATGATTCTCTCTCATCATGGATGTCTCTTTCTCTCTCTACCTCTTCCTTCCTCTCTGAAATCAATAAAAATATATCAAATCAAATAAAAAAAATAGTGTTGGGAAAACTGAATAGCTACTTGCAATAAAGGAAACTAGACCACCAACTTATACCATACACAAGAATAAACTCAAAATGGATAAAATACTTACATGCAAGATGTGAAACCATAAAAATCCTAGAAGAAACTATAGGCGCCAAAATCTCAGATATCTCTTGTAGCAATATGTTTGCCAAGATATCTCCTAGGACAATGGAGACTAAGGAGAAAATAAACAAATGGGACTATATCAAAATGCAAAGCTTCTGCAGAGCAAAAGAAACCATCAACAAAACAACAAGAGAACCCACTGCATGGGAGAACACATTTGCCAATGACACATCTGATAAGATGTTAATATCCAAAATATATAGAGAACTCATACAACTTAACAAAAGGGAGATAAAAAATTCAATTAAATTGGCCAAAGGACCTAAATTAATACTTCTCCGAAGTGGACATACAGAAATCCAAAGAACATATGAAAAAATGCTTAAAATCACTAATCATCAGAGAGATGCTAATCAAAATGACAACGAGATATCACCTCACACCTGGCAGAATGGCTATTATCAACAAATCAACAAATGTCCAAGTGTTGGTGAGGATGAGGAAAAAAGGAAACCTTAGTATACTGCTCAGGGGAATGCAGACTGCTGCAGCCATTGTGGAAAACAGCATGGAGCTTCCTCAAAAAATTAAAAATGGAACTCCCATTTGACCCAGTGATCCCACTTCTAGGAAAATATCCTAAGAAAATCAAAACACACATCAGAAAGAATATATGCACTCCTATGTTCATAGCAGTGCAATTGACAATAATTAAGATGTGAAAACAGCTTAAGTGCCCATCAACAGATGAGTGGATAAAAAAACTTTGGTAAATTAACACCAATCTTGTCAAATTTGTGGCCTGCAAGCTGCATTGTCTCGTTTATTTTGCCCCTCTTAGCCTTTGAGTTTGACATGCTTGATTTACACAGCCCTCCTTTGTTCCCTTCCCAGCTGGCCAACCTTCTGTGTCCTCCCCGACCCCGATAGTGGACTGGTGGAGTCCCTCGGTCTGGCCTGCACTTTCTCATAATCCGGGACCCCTCAGGGATATTGGAGAGCTGGTTTTGGCACGATCCTAAGGCTAGGCCGAGCTACCCCACTGGTGCACAAATTCATGCACTAGGCCTCTAGTTTCTGAATAAGTGTCTTGGCTGGTGTTGCATACCAGCTGTCAAAGTGCAAAACCAGGACCTGGGTCCTGGCTCAAAGGCCACCCCACCTCTCTGTTTTAGTGGGATAGGCACAGGCACACTTGTCCCACTCAGACCTGGGGCTGCACCTATACCCAGGGCCTGGCACCCTGTATGCTGCAGGAATGGCTCTGGTGACTCCAAACCTCATAGACGGGGAGATGGAAGATGCAGGACATTCTTACCTTGACACGTGTTCTCACTTGGATTATTAAACTTTGTTGCCCCCAAACCAGGCCTGTATCCTGGTCTGCATGTGCAGTAGTAGCTCCCCTTCGTGTTATGGCAGTGTGCGTCTTTTCCACAGGTCTCGTTCACCCGTTGTTTACATTCGTCAATGTCTGGAATAAAATGGGGTAAAGGGTCACCTGCCAAAGCCATGTGTGCCCTCAGGGCAGAGAGCCAGGTTCCATACCTAGCATGGAGCCTGATGCTCAATCAGTGTCTTTTAGGAAATATTCAGACTCTCAGGCAGCCCTGATGTGGCTGGAGCAAGCCATTCCTGAAACCCACTAAATCAGCTCTGCCCTGCTCAGCTTTCTGTCTGTCACCTGGATTTGGATACAGGAGGAGGTGCTCAAGTGGTGGGTGGGTGGAAGCTCAGCATCCCCCTCCCCAGTCCTGGAAGGGTAAACTGAGGCATAGGTTCTGAAGCATAGCAATGATCCCTTCTTTGGAAAAACTGTTATTTGAAGTTTTCTGCAATTTTTAGATAGTCCCTTGCTCTGTAAGTCAACTATGTTATTTTTAGATGGTCTCTTATTCTGTAAAAATAACTAATTTAGTTTGAATAATAGAAAAGATAAACTTAATAGTCTAACCTTATAAGTTAACAATCTAACATAAAGGACTGATACGCTAATACTGATGCCAGGTATGGTATAGATATGTACCCAGGATTACAGGTGTCTGTATAGATATGACAGGTGTTTGCTAGATATGAGATATACTCAAGGTCACAAGCTGTCTGCAAAAATAACTTACACAAGGACCTGAGAAAATATAAAAAGAGAATGCTTCCTCTCTTGGGTGTTCAGGATTTTTTTTTGTGTGTGTGTGTGTTCAGAATTTGACAGAGGTAATCTGCTCTGAACCTGCGCACAATAAAGATGACTCCTAACTAATTGGCTCATTAAGGCGTCTTGTCCAGCTCGCTGATTAGTGATACAACAGTTCCAGGGTCCTGGAAACCCAGCTCCTCTCTCTGTATGAAGCCATGTTTATTCACTTCTCATTTTCCACCTTCATATCTTTTTCTTTCTCTTTTCTCTGTCCTTCATGATGGTCTGAGAACAAAGGCTGAGGCCACCAACCATCATTCCGTCTCCATGTAGCCCTCCACCACCCCAAGCCTCTGTACCTTCACAAGTCTCCCCTTGGTTGACTTTGTTCTTTCCAAATGGAGTTTGGAATCCTGGATCACAGCGACAGGCAGTGCCACTGACACATGAGGAGTCTGGAGGGCACTGCTGGGGACAGGCAGAGGCTGTGGGCCAGAGACCATGATAAGAAGATGAGGGCTGAGCCAGAGGCTGGGGAGGGGTGTTGGGAGGGGCAACCCTGAGCTTCCTCCTGCAAGAGGCCTTTCTCTGCCTGGGCTGAGAGGTGAGATGGGGGTTGGGACTCTGGCTGGGGACTGAGTTACTCCCAGCAGACTCACCCCTGGTGTTCTGGGGTCCATCTTCCAACAGAATCAGCAGGACACACAGCGCTGGAACAGAGAGATGGAGGGTCAGGAGGACACAGAACAGGGAAGGGCGCCCTGAGGGTGACACATCTGAGAGATGGGGCGGCTCACCCCTCCCAGGCTCAGGCTCTATCTACTACACAAGGAGAGAGTGGGCAGGTGGCACCTCCCTGGCCTCCAATGCCCATGACCAGAGGGTCTGCACCCATCGCCTGAAGGTGGCTTTCAGGAACTGAAGGATGGGGAGGGGCCTGAGCCTAGCAGGTTTCTTGGCTTTTGCTGACCTGTGGGAAGCAATTCAGGAAACATACTGGAGCCAATTTGCCTTGGTTCTACTCCCAGACCTTGGTCAGGGGCCTCAGTTCCTCAGTTTCCCCTTCTGTAGAATGGGGATGAAGAGGAGACCTGTTTCCTAGAGTGTGAGGGTTAAGCAGACAAGTACTGCCTGGTGTGTCAGAGTGCTTACTGTCGTCCTTTCTTTATGTAAAAGTGAAGGTGTCCTCTCAGAACTCCCAAATCTAAGGTGCTCCAGCCCACACCCTTTCTCAGGGACACAGGTTCAAGCCCACTGCGCCCACATCTGTCCACCACAATGACCAGCTTGGGACCCGGTAGTGACATTTCACCCCCTGGCTTCCTGCACACAGGAAGATGATGGGGGCTCATGTTAGGGGTGGTGCTGCACGGGCCTCCCAATCTTGCTCTGGCTGCTGCTCAGGGCACCCCATCCCAGGGCATGTCCTGGGGGTTCTCCTTAAGTCAGCAGGGGATCTAGAGACGAGGACCTGTGCATCAGAGGGACAGACAAGGAGAGAGAGATGGAGAGAAAATAAAGAGGAGACAGAGAAACAGAGAGAGAGACAGAAAGATAGAGAAGGCACTAGAGACTTGGAGGAGAAAGAGGGAGACAGAGATGAGGGAAAATGAATGGATGAGAGAGAGACAGAAGACATAGAGAGACATAGAGACAGAGAGACTGGAGAGAAACAGAGAGGCAGAGTTAAGAAGACAGTGATCTAGAGAGATGGACAGAGAAATAGGGAACTCCTAGAAAGAGAGAGACACAGATGCCAGAGATACATGGAGAGATAGAGAGATGGAGAGCCAGATAGAGAAACAGAGAAGGGAAAGGGCGGGAGGGAGGGATGGCAGGAGTGAGTGCGGGCACCTGGGCAGCAGGTGGGTTATGGAGAGGGCTTGAGGCATCTATCCAGTCCCTGCAGATCTAGAGATGCTGTGGTGGCAGCCAGACCCAGATAATCCAGGGAGGCCAGATTGGAGGCAGCAGGTGGAGGGATGGGGGCCAGGGAGACAGGGCAGGAGTGAGTCACTTCCTGGGCCAAATGAAGAGATAACTCATGGCTCCCAGTCACCCATGGAGGGGCTCCCAGTAGCGCATAGAGGGGCTCCCAGGGGAATTTTGGGCTCGGTCATTGTGAGCACAACTTGAGGAGCTGTAGAGGGTACAGACTGGAGGGTCTCTTGCGCACTCAGTCCCAATATTCAAACTTGATACCCTCAGGCCAGCAGAGGGCAAAGACCCCCACACCCTCCCGAGGCCTCGCAGATGCGGTGAACAGGCTGGAACTCCTGTCTTCCTCCTCTCTGGCCACAGGGTTTGGTGAGTTCTCCCTTTGGTGGAACCCACTTCCTCTTTGTAGGACAGACCAAAAATGACCTTCCCTGGTGGGTCCTGGGCCAATTCGTCCCCAGCTCCCAAAGCCCCAGTAGCAACATTTATACTCACAGCTGCCCTATGAGACAGAGGCTCTGTTTATGCCCACTCTGCAGATGGACAAACTGTGGCTCAGAGCCCCAAAAAGGCTTATGGAGAAACTGGTGAAGAGGGGGCTGGGGAAGATGGAAGTGAGGGGTCAAGTTCTCCAGACCCTGCAAGGAGGGGGTATTTGTTCTGAGCTGGGCTTTCCTGCCCCACCACCGAGGCTGCTGGGCCAGACCTCCACCTGGGGCCCAGCAGGTCACCCAAACAGGAGCCTGGAGAGGGATGGCTGGTTGCTACTCCCAGGCCCATCTGGTTTGCATTCCCCTAGCTGAGCCCTGGGCAGTCAGATTCCTGCCTGGGGCCCCTGTGGCAGGGGTGGGGCAATCATTCTCTCCTTGCTCCTCCTGCTAAGGATCCCCCTCCTGCAGCCCATACCCAAGACCTACCAGTGAAATAATAATAATAGTAACGTTAACAACAACAACAACAATAATGTTACTTAATTCTTACTGTGAACCAGGACTCAACCCTTAACACAAGCCTGTAAAGTGAAGACCAGCCTTGCTCTGCCCCATTTCACAGATGTGGAAAGTGAGGATCAGGGGCTCTGTGACTTTGCCCCTGACACATCGCCGCCTTCAGCTGTGCTCCGCATGGACTCGGCAAATTCACTAAAAATCATCTAATTGTAATCCTGCAACAGGCGAATTACATGCTATGTAAATTACACCTCACCTTGATAAAAACAAACAAACAACAACAAAATAAAAAACAGTTCACACCTGGCACCCTGGGCCAGCACAGGCAGCCCCATCCCTGTGGCCTTTGGAAGTTCTGAGTGGCACCCCAAATGTCATTTCTTTTTTTTCTTTTTTAAATATATTTTATTGATTTTTTACAGAGAGGAAGGGAGAGGGCTAGAGAGTTAGAAACATCGATGAGAGAGAAACATCGATCAGCTGCCTTCCGCACACCCCCAACTGGGGATTTGCCTGCAACCAAGGTACATGCCCTTGACCGGAATGGAACCTGGGACCTTTCAGTCCGCAGGCCGACGCTCTGTCCACTGAGCCAAACCAGTTAGGGAAGCCAAATGTTATTTCTTAACTCTCTTTGTTGCCTGGTTGCCCAGGCAATGAGCTGCCCTGATAACCTGATAATCCTTGCAAAGTGGTTCTCAACCTTCCTAATGCCGCGACCCTTTAATGCAGTTCCTCATGTTGTGGTGACCCCCAACCATAAAATTATTTTCGTTGCCACTTCATAACTGTAATTTTGCTACTGTTATGAATTGTAATGTAAATACCTGATATGCAGGATGTAGTTAAGGGGTCGCGACCCACAGATTGAGAACCACTGCTAGAGCCACCCTGGGTGGGGCGGGAAGGGAGGCAAAGGGGAAGTCACGGCAGAGCTCAGGTTAAACCCACAGCAGCAAAGCCCTTCAAGGCACAGCTGAGGCCCAGCTGGGTCTCTGGGAGCAAAAATGGGGAGTCTCTGGGGCATCCTCTACCACACAATGGGAGAAGTGTGGGGGTCACCCTGCTGTGGAAGGGTCCCCCTTAGCTCTGTAGCCCCCACTCTGCCATCTGTTAAGAGTGACTTCCTGAGGGGGTCACAGCACTCATTCACCCCCTCTCTTCCACCTGCTTCAGTTTCCCCTCTTAGGGAGCAGCTTCCAAAGTGGATCTGGAAGGAGCGTGGAGATCCCTCTGGGGTGGGGAACAGACCCTTAGAGCACCCGAGGGCTTCCTGCTGGCCGTGGGGGGTTCCCGAGCACTGCCAGCTGCTCTCCCATGTGCCGCGGCTCCCGCCTAACCATGCGGCTTCCTCCATGTCAGGCCCAGAGCTGCCAGCGGTGCCTCCTATTTCTCCTTGGTGGGGGGTGGGCAGACAAGGAAGCAGAGGCATGGAAGGGGTGCTGCCAGGGGTTCCCTTGCTCCTCCCATAGGGGCCCCCAATTTCTCACCTTGTAGGATGTGAAAGACGATGAGGTGGGAGCCTCCCATGATCTGTGCAGGGTGGTTCTGTGTCACCAGGCTGGGCAGCTGGGCATCCTTCTGAGGCCTCCTGGCCCTTATACTGTGTGTGAAGGGGGGGGGGTGTGGGCACTGCCCCAGGGCGTTGTCTCCACACCCTCCATAGAATCATCTATTGTTTTGACTTCTTCACCCTGGCTCCTGTCCCCACACTCTGTTCCCCTCTGTCAACCGAAGAAACATTCAAATCTGTAGAGAATTTTTATGAGTTTATTTAAGATAAACTGACAGCAATTGCCTAGAAGCAAAATCCCAACAGATTGAGAAAATTATCTCAAGAATGGCAGTTTTGAAAAAATTCAATGGAGGAGAAAAACCAAGATGGCGGCACAGGTAAACACCGGAGTTTGCTGCCTCGCACAACCACTTCAAAAATACAACTAAAAGACGGAACGGACATCACCCAGAACCACAGGAAGGCTGGCTGAGTGGAAATTCTATAACTGGAAGGAAAGAGAAAAGCATACTGAGACTCAGAGGAGGCGCAGTGCGGAAGTAAAATACAAAGGTGTGGAGGTGCATGCGGAACGGGCTAGCGGCTGAGGGCACAGTTGTTGTTTTCAATCAGGAGGTAGTCTCAGGCTCTGAGCTCCAGTTCCGGGCGAGTCTCTGGGGACCCAGATTCAAACGGGAGAAGCAGGACTGTCTGGCATTGGTAGGAACTCGAGGGCAGCTTTCTCTCTGAGGTACTTGCAGCAATTGCTAGGACACTGATAAGCAGAGCCTCTGAAGGCAGGACTGAGAGCAGCCATAACTGGTCGCTCTGCCACCCTGTTGATCCCCTGGGACCCGCCCCGCCCAAGCCTTGCACGGAGGCATTTGCTGGATAGCCTCAGGCAGAGGCTAGATTAGCACCTCCCTAAAGATCCAGGACAGAAGTTCTCCCACTGCAGACACAGCTGATTCTCACAGCCAATTGGCCTGGAGGACAAATCCCCCCCAGTGTTACCTACTACAACAAGCAAGGCTTAACTACAACAAGACTGTGCACAAAGACCACAAGGGGGTACACCAAGAAAGCATAAAAAATGCGGAGACAAAGAAACAAGACACAAATGACAAAAATGGAGGAAAGCAAACTGCTGGATATAGAGTTCAAAACCACACTTTTAAGGTTTTTCAAGAACTGTCTAGAAGCTGCTGATAAATTTAGTAAGATCCTCGAAAAGACTTGTGAGACCATCGATAAATGTAGTGAGATCCTCAAGAAATCTAGTGAGAACTTCGATGTTGTGATAAAGGACCAACTAGAAATTAAGCATACACTGACTGAAATAAAGAATACTATACAGACTCCCAACAGCAGACCAGAGGATCACAAGAATCAAGTCAACGATTTGAAATGCGAAGAAGCAAAAAACACCCAACAGGAAAGGCAAAATGAAAAAAGAATCCAAAAATATGAAGATAGTGTAAGGAGCCTCTGGGACAGCTTCAAGCATACCAACATCCGAATTATAGAGGTGCCACAAGAAGAGAGAGAGCAAGATATTGAAAACCTATTTGAAGAAATAATGACAGAAAACTTCCTCTACCTGGTGAAAGAAATAGACTTACAAGTCCAGGAAGTGCAGAGGACCCCAAACAAAAGGAATCCAAAGACAAAAACACCAAGACACATCATAATTAAAATGCCAAGAGCAAAAGACAAAGAGAGGATCTTAAAAGCAGCAAGAGAAAGACAGGCAGTTACCTACAAGGGAGTACCCATATGACTGTCAGCTGATTTCTCAACAGAAACTTTGCAGGCCAGATGGGAGTGGCAAGAAATATTCAAAGTGATGAATACCAAGAACCTACAACCTAGATTACTTTATCCAGCAAAGCTATCATTCAGAATTGAAGGTCAGATAAAGAGCTTCACAGATAAGGAAAAGCTAAAGGAGTTCATCACCACCAAACCAGTATTATATGAAATGCTGAAAGGTATCCTTTAAGAAGAGGAAGAAGAAGAAAAAGGTAAAGATACAAACTATGAACAACAAATACACATCTATCAACAAGTGAATCTAAGAATCAAGGGAATAAATAATCTGATGAACAGAATGAACTGGTGATTATAATAGAATCAGGGGCATAGAAAGAGAATGGACTGACTATTCTTGGGGGGGAAAGGGGTGTGGGGGATGCGGGAAGAGACTAGACAAAATTCCTGCACCTATGAATGAGGACAGTGGGTGGGGAGTAAGGGCGGAGGGTGGGGTGGGAACTGGGTTTAGGGGAGTTGGTTGTGGGGGGAAAAAAGAGGAACAAATGTAATAATCTGAACAATAAAGATTTAATTTAAAAAAAAGAATGGCAGTTTTGCACATTATTTTATACATTATAATCAAAGGAAGAGGCCTAAGGGGGTTATAAGAAATCCACTGGTGGTAGATCAGGGAGGCAGGCACAGAAATCTCTGGGATTAGATAAAAAGTAAAAGGAACAGACACAGACTCCTTTACATGGGAGGGTACAAGAGAGGTAAGAGTTCACAATTCTCATGGTAACAATAACAGTGAGAGGTTGTGTGATCTCTTGTCTAGGTGGGAGATTGTGCCCCGATGGGTCTGGAAAAAAGGAAATTACCCTGACATTGCAAAGGTATGTTATGTAGATGCAAAAAGACAATAGACAAGCTCAGTTAAGGTAAAGATTGGCCCTTGTCAGGGAAGATACAAGTCTAAGACTTGACCTCCTTCCATGACTAGTTTTGAGTTTAAAAGTTTTTATTTCAGACTATCCCACTGTTATCAGTGGAAGTGGAGTTTGTGGGGTGCTGCAAGGAACAGATTTGCTGAAGCCGCAGGGGAAGATGGGGTTTCACGGAAAGCTTTATTGATGATGAAAACTTAAGTGGGTTCCCCTCCAAGGCCCCATCTCTGTCCATCTCCTCAGGGAAGAAGTCCAAGCTTGTCTTCTGCAGGGCCAGAGTTAAGGTCATTCCCAGAACTTCTGTTCCCTATTAAAATCCAGTCCAGTCAGCCTGCTTAAGGTCACATGCTATGGGTGGGAGCACTGGAACACAGGGATGAGTGCGGTCACAGACCAACAGGGAGCACAGGAAGAAGAGAGAGAGGACTCTGGGGATTTGAACCTTCTCACATTGTGTGTGTTTCCATCCCCTGGCCCAGGGCTGAGAACCTTTACCTGCTAAGGGCCATTTGGGTATTTATAACATCATTCACAGGCCATACAAAATTAGCAACTTAAAAATTAGCCTGCATTATTTGGTCCAACATTTAATTTCCTCACCCCTAATGCCCTGGCAGGGCCAGACCAAATGAATTTGAGGGCCCGAGTCCCCACCCCTGCTAGCCAATCCATTGTTCCCCAGGCTAGACTGACAGGTGACCACCTTCCCTCTTCACCTGACTTCACTGCGCAGGTGCCTCTCTCCCCCTTTGTTCGATCCCTTCCCCAGTGGAGTGATCTGCAGGGAATGGACAGTGGTTCCCTGAGGAGTGTGAAACTGTAGCTTCCTGGTCAACTGCCCAGATGATCACCCCCAGCAGTGGCTGTTAGGATGACTGTCCTCTCTGCAATGCCCTCCGCTGTGCGGAAGATGAGGGGACCTCAATGTCCTGGCCCCTTCCTGTGCCACCAGCCCACGTCCAGCACCCTTCCAAGCCCCAGTTGAGGTGAGGGTCAGTTGGGGTCTCTGGGTGAAGGGGGGCATAAGAGGGCGGCACAGCTATTGTGGGGCTAGACAGCTGTCCCCAAGCAGGAAGCACCAGAGAGTGAGGAAAGGAGGTGGGAGGCTGCTGGCCAGCCCTGACCCCAGACCCAGGATCAGGTGGGTCAATGGACCCTTTGTCTCCTCCTGCAGGCTGGACACCTGGGTTCCCCCCAGGCCAGGTTTTCAGAATCCACTTGACCACATACTCCTGGTCAGACCCTGCCCAGTCCCAGCTGGCATCCTCCTGAGCCCTGACCCCCACCCAGCCCAGCCCAGCCCAGGGAGTTGGAAGGCGTGTTGAGCTGGGCCATGTTTATAGTTCCCTGGCACTGCTGAGGGAACTCCTAAACATAGGGTGTCCCTTCAAAAATTTATACACACACTCTGAATAATTATAAAGACAGTGTTCATTAAAATACATTTTATTTTCAAAATTGAGTTGTCAGCTGTTCAATTGTGCATACATTATTTTGGGACACCCTGTATAGAAGCCCAGCTATTTGGGGCCTTGACCTGAGGCAGAGTGTGGGTGGGGGGACCACATGTGTGCCTCCGGGCTTGGGTCCCCAAGATTAGCCCAGGCTTCTGAGTTTCTGGGATTGGGACTTGGGGAATCTTGGGTTGGAGGGTGAGGAGTGTGTCTGCTTGAATGTGGACATAGATGGAGGTCGGGTGGCGGAACCCAAAGTGATGAGAAGAGAAGCAAGAGGCTGTGATGCCTTGTGGGGGGGACACCTTTCTGTCTCCTTCACCCCAAGTCCCTATTGTGGTAGGAAAATGGGGGGTGAGCTGTCACCCTTGCATGCCCTCTGCTTCTAGGAAATGAAGGCCTCAGGAAGCTGCGGGGACACCCACAAAACCCAAACCAACCCCAGTTCCTAGCAACCCACTTCCCCTTCCCCATCAATGCTGAGCTCACTGGGGCCTGGATTGGGGGCTGGGACATGGGCTGGGGTGGAGTGGGGTTATAAGCAGCTGCAAGACTCTGGGCAGTGAGTGCCTTGCCCCCGTCCCCTCCAGGTGGAGCATTGAGAGCTCCTAAAGGGGCAGCTGGACCTCAGAGTGTCCCCAGCTTCACCCCCTCCCAGTGATCAACAAGATAAAGGGAAGTAAGAGCCAACTGAAGGGTGAATTATTTAAAAGGGGCAACACCAATGATCTTTAATATCTTTTTAAAGATAAATTTATATAGATTTCAGAGAGGAAGGGAGAGGGAGAGAGAGATAGAAACATCAATTATAAGAGAGAATCATCTATCGGCTGCCCCTTTCACACCCCACACTGGGGACCAAGCTAGCAACCTGGGCATGTGCCCAGACCAGGAATCAAACCATGACCCCCTGGTTCATAGGTTGATGCTCAGTCACTGAGTCCCACCATTTGGGCGTACCAATGATCCTCAAGGCATCCCAGGAAAATTATGGTAATTAAGACTTTAATGGAAGCCCTGACTGGTTTGGCTCAGTGGATAGTGCGTTGGCCTGCGGACTGAAGGGTCCCGGGTTTGATTCCAGTCAAGGGCATGTACCTTGGCTGCGGGCACATCCCCAGTAGGAGATGTGCAGGAGGCAGCTGTTTGATGTTTCTCTCTCATCGATGTTTCTAACTCTCTATCCCTCTCCCTTCCTCTCTGTAAAAAAACAGTAGAGTATATTAAAAAAAAAGACTTTAATGGAACCTTAATGCTTCCTCAGCCACTGGATAGAGTGGATTGGAATATTACACAACTGTGAGAAAGAACCACAGGGATATGCAATGAAATAGCTGAGTCTTAACAACATACTCCTTTCTCTATTCTAATCACAGAGTTACATACAAACATGTTAATTTGCTCAATGGATTTTGTAGTAGAATCTTATTTTTTCAGCTTTACTGAGGTACAATTGACAAATAAATTAAAATATATAGAAAAGGTATGACCTAATGGTTTGCAAAAATGAATGAGAGAATAAGAAACAAAATTTGAGGTGGTGGAGGAGAGAGCAGGGTAATCCCAGTTCTTAGTGGGGGACTGAAGTTTGGGATCCTCATAGCATTAAAAATAAAGTAAACTAAAGCTGGTCATGGGAAATATTTTAAAAATATTTTTTTCTTTTAAATATATTTAAAAGAATATTGATTTCAGAGAGGAAGGGAGAGGGAGAGAGAGATAGAAACATCAATGATGAGAGAGACTCATTGATTCGCTGCCCCATGCATGCCCCGTACTGGGGATTGAGCCTGCAACCTGGGCCTGTGCTCTTCACTGAAATCAGACCTGGGACCCTTCAGTCCACAGGACGACACTCTATCCATTGAGCCAAATCGGTTAGGACTGGTTATGGGAAATTGATTCTCTGACCCTGAGACCCTGTAAAACTTTTTTTTGGAACTTTAAAAATGTTTAAGTTTCTAATGAGAAGTGGTTAGAGGAAGAACAGGAATGTGAGATTCAAAGAGGTGCCCAGGCTGGGGGTGGCCCCAGTGGGGAAGGGATCAGCTGTAGGGGTATGGAGGGTGGTGGGCAGTGGAGGAACTGACAGAGGCCAACAGGAAGCTGTGCAGTACAGAGCTGATAACACTCAGTGATGATTTGGTCTCTTTATCGAAGCTCACAACCTCTTCCCCATTCTGCAAGGGCGCCTGGGAGTGGTGGGCTGAGGGCTGACAGTACCCAGTGATGATGGGTTCCTGCCTCCCAGGGACCCTGCAAGGGTCCCAGAATGTGGGCCAGGGTGTGGAAGGAAGGGGGTTGTAGGCTGAGTGCCCAAGTCAACTTCTCTTCATGCCTTAGTTTCTGCAGCTTAATCCATCCTCCATCACAGACATTTGGGGTCTTGGGCAATGGTGCTGATGGTCATGACCAGTCTCAGAAAGAAGTGATGTATTCTGAGAGCCAGGGGCTTCATTAAGTGTAAACCCATCCCTAGCACTCTATCAGATTGGGGTCTCGCTTCACCAGTTGTATATAACATTTTGGCACTTCCTTAAAAAGTTAAACAGAGTTCCCCTATGACCTAGCAACTCAACTCTTATGTAAATACCTAAAATAACTGAGAGCAAGGACTCCAACAAATACTTGTACACCATGTTCATTGCAGCAAGATTTCCCAATCGCCAAAAGGTGCAAACAAGCCAGGGTTCATTGACAAATGAATGGATGAACAAATGTGATCCATCCACAAAATGGAATAGTATTCAACCACCAAAATGAATGAAGTAACGATAGATGTGGTGGCCACCCAGCATGTAAATGTTTAATACCACCGAATATTCACTTTTAAATGGTAAATTTCACCTCATTGTGAATCTCACCCCAATTTTTAAAAGTCCTGAGTGGGTGATGGCACTGTCCCCCACCATCTGTGCTGTCACAGCCTCTTCTTTGTACCTCACAGGTTGTTTAGTTCATCTTTCTACTGTCTGAGATGAAATAGGCGGTATCCTCCTCCTTTTACAGATCTGACAGTCACTTATTCACTCAACAAATGTTGCATCACAGACACTGTTCTAGGCTCTGGGGGTGCATGTGGGAACAAGCCAGAGCAAAACCTCTACCCCATGGGGCTGATATTCCCATGTGGGAGATCATGAATGTGATACATGAGAATATTGTGGAGAATGTCAGGAATGGGAACATTAATGAAGAGGGAGGGGGATGCTGGTGGGGCAGGGCTGCCAAACTAAGTAGAGTGCTGGGGAGGCCTCCCTAAGAAAGTGACATTTGAGGAAAGACATGAAGGAAGTGAGGAGGCAAGAGCTACGAAGATATCTGGGGAAGAATGTTCCAGACACATGATAATTAATATGGCAAACATTAAAGACAAAAAGAGATTCTTAAGTGCAGCAAGAGAGAGACAATCAGTTACCCACAAGGGAGTTCCCATAAGACAGTTAGCTTATTTCTCAACAGAAACACTGTAGGCCAGAAGGGAATGGCATGAAGTATTCGAATAATGAAAAAAAAGAAATGGTAAACAAGACTCCTCTATCCAGTAAGGCTATCATTTAAAATTGAAGGTGAAATAAAGAGCTTCCCAGACCAAAAATCCACCACCACCACCAAACAAACAAACAAACAAACAAAAAACAAACACTAAAGGAGTTTATTAAGATAAACCAGCATTGCAAGAAATGTTAAATGTGAGAAGATGAAGAAAGAGAGAGAGAGAGAAGAACATAGGCGTAAAGAATAAAAGTGGTAATAGATAAGTACCTAGAAATAGTAACCTTAAATGTAAATAGATTACATGCTTCAATCAAAAAACATAGGGTAGCTGAATGGTTAAGAAAATATGAAGCCTATATATGCTGTCTACAAGAGACTCAACATAGAACAAAAGACTCACAGGATGAAAGTGAAGAGGTGGAAAAATCTATTCCATACAATATAAAAGCAGGGGAAACAATACTTATATCTGAGAAGCTATACTCCAAAACCAAAGTTATACCAAGAGACAGAGAATGATACTACATACAGGCAGTCTTTGGGTTACGTTGGACTTGATGTGCGTTGTTTTGTGGTTACATCGCCATCTCCCATTTATTTATAAAATTTTTTTTTCGTCATTTTGATGTATGTACATATGTGCTTTATGTTTTTTATTATTTATTTACCACAAGTAAATGTCAGGAATTGTTATCTTTCTTTTAATTTTGTTTTACTGTTTAACTTCCTTACTGCGATGTATATGCTCCATGTGAGTGACATAGGGGCTTATGTAGGTGGGTTCTGACTTACAGTAAAAATCACGTTATGTCGTGCTGTAGGAACGGATCTCCGATGTAACACGAGAGCCTACTGTACTAGTAATAATAAAGGGATCAATCCAACTAGAGGATATAACCCTGGTAAACATATATGCACCCAACATAGGAACACCTAAATATATAAAAAGCACTTGCAGGACTTAGGCAGAGATAGACAGCAATGCAATCATAGTAGGGGACTTTAACACCCCACTGACTACACTGGATAGATCTTCCAGACAAAAAATTTAAAAGGAAACAGTGACCTTAAAGACATACTACATCAGATGGATTTAATTGATATTACAGAACATTTCATCCAAAAGCTGCAGAATATACATTCTTCTCCAGTGCACATGAAACATTCTCAAAGATATACCATGTGTTATGACAAAAACCAAGTCTCTGCAATTTCAAGAAGATTGAAATCATACCAGCCATCTTCTTGGATCGCAATGGCATAAAACTAGAAATCAACATCAATAAAAACTCTCAATAACATTTAAACACATGGAGGATAAATAGCATTCTATTAAACAATGAATGGGTTACTAATGATATCAAGGAAGAAATAAAGAACTTCCTGGAAACAAATGAAAATAAACATGCAACAACCCCAAATCTATGGCACACAGCAAAAATGGTCCTGAGAGGGAAGTACAGAGCATTACAGACCTACCTCAAGAACAAGAAATATATCTATTTGTAAGAAGCCGTGGGGCTGCAGGCATGGCCTGACCCCACTCCAAGTCATGTAAAGGAAATGAACTTGGCTTGCACCCCAGTTCTTGTGATCTAGGCAAGCAGACATTTTGTCATAGTAACTGTTTGTCATAGCAACTATCAAACATAGATGGAACTAGACAAAGCTTGCCCAGTCTTGTCCAGTCTGTAACGATCTGCTACTTCCCCATGATAGGCCAAGCCCTAGCAGTGATCTATGAAGCATGACCAGCCACAGCTTAGCTATAAAACAGTGTGTGTAAAAAATAAAGTGGCTGGTGCCTTGTGCCCGTCCTCCTAAACCCCGGTCTCCGGTGCTTTCATCCCACGCCGCCATTACCCTACGGGACCATTTGGGAGCGGGTCTCCACATCTATTAAACTATCTAACCCTATAACTTAAAGAAAAACAGAAAGAGAATAACAAGTAAGGCTCAGAGTAAGTAGAAGGAAGGAAATAATAAAGGTCTGAGTGGAAATAAATGACATAGAGACTAAAAAATAAAAACACCACAACAATATAAAAGATCAATGTATCCTAGAGCTCGTTTTTGAAAAGATAAACAGGATTGATGAACCTACAGCCAGATTCATCAAGAAACAAAGTCAGAGGACCCAAATAAATAAAATCATAAAAGAAAGAGACGAAGTAACAGCTAACACCACAGAAACACAAAGGATTGTTAGAAAATGCTGTGGATATCTATATGCCAACAAACTAAACACTGGGTGAAATTGGTAACTTTCTGGAAAATGCAATCTTTCAAAACTCAATCTGGAAGAATCACAAAACCTGAATAGGCTGATAACAACTGATGAAATTGAAGCAGTAATCACAAAACTCGCAGCAAATGAAAGTCTGGACTAGATGGATTTATAGGCGAGTTTTACCAAACATTCAAAGAAGAACTAAAACCTATCCTCAAACTATTTCAAAAATTGCAAGAGGAGCCCTAACCAGTTTGGCTCAGTGGATAGAGCAGGGGTCCTCAAACTTTTTAAACAGGGGGACAGTTCACTGTCCCTCAGACCGTTGGAGGGGCAGAATATAGTTTTAAAAAAACTATGAACAAATTCCTATGCACACTGCACATATCTTATTTTGAAGTAAAAAAACAAAACGGGAACAAATACAATATTTATATTTGCATGTGGCCCGCGGTCCGTAGTTTGAGGACTCCCTGGGATAGAGCATCAGCCTGCAGACTCAAGGGTCCCGGGTTCTATTCCGGTCAAGGGCATGTACCTTGGTTGTGGGCATATCCCCAGTAGGGGGTGTGCAGGAGGCAGCTGATCGATGTTTCTCTCTCATTGATGTTTCTAACTCTCTATCCCTCTCCCTTCCTCTCTGTAAAAAAATCAATAAAATATATATTTTTTTAAAAATTGCAAGAGGAGGGAAGAAATCCATACTCTTTTTATGAGGCCAGCATTATTTTAATTCCAAAACCAGATAAAGACACCACAAAGAAAGAGAGATATAGGTCAATATCCCTGATGAACATGGATGCTAAAATTCTCAATAAAATTTTAGCAAATCAGATCCAATAATACATTAAGAGGAAAATATACCATGACCACTTGGGATTTATTCCAGGAATGCAAGGCTGGTACAATATTCACAAATCAATAAACGTGATACATTACATAAATAAAATGAAGCATAAAAATCACAAGATTATAAAAATAGATACAAAAAGCATTTCAAAAATCCAGTACACATTTTTGATAAAAACTCTCAGCAACATGGGAATAGAGGGAACATTCCTCAATATAATAAAGTCATATATGACAAATCTACAGCTAACATCATGCTAAATTAGCAAAAACTAAAAGTGTTTCACTTAAAACTGGGAACAAGACACCATGTTCACTTTCACAACTCTTATTCAACATAGTACTGGAAGTCCTAGCCACAGTGATCAGATAAGGAGAAAAAAATAATAGGATCCAAATTGGAAAGGAGAAAATAAAACTGTAGTCATTTTCAGATTACATATTGTACATAGAAAACCCTAAAAACACCACCAAAAAAACTAATAGATTAAATAAATGAATTCATCAAAGCAGTAGGATACAAAATTAACATGCAGAAATCAATGGCAGTTTTAGACATCAATAATGAACTTTCAGAAAGAGAAACTAAAAAAAATATTCCCATTTACCATTGCAACAACAACAACAAAAGTGATCTCAGGCCAGTGGGGGGGGGTGATGGGGGGGGGGCGTTGTGGTCTGGGCCTCCCTCTTTGGGGTGATCATGGGGTGATGGCAGGGGCCATGACCAATCACATCTCACCCACCTTGGTGGTCCGGACGGTTGTTCTGCTCTTCAGTTGATTTGCATATTATGCTTTTATTATTATAGATATGCAGAGGCCAAGGACTCAGGCATAGTGCAATGAAGGCTTGTGGTGGGGTGGAAGCTGGGACAGAGGGCGGGGTTGGGGGGGGGGAGAAATGGCAGACATCTGTAATACTCTCAAGAATAAAAATAAATTTTAAAAAAGAAACATTTGCCCTGACTGGTTTGGCTCAGTGGATAGAGCATCGGCCTGCGGACTGAAGGGTCCCAGGTTTGATTCTGGTCGAGGGCATGTGCCTTGGTTGCGGGCACATCCCCATTATGGAGTGTGCAGGGAGCAGCTGATCGATGTTTCTCTCTCATCGATTTTCTCTCTCATCAATGTTTCTAACTCTCTATCCCTGTCCCCTCCTCTCTGTAAAATATCAATAAAATATATTAAAAAAATAAAAAATTAATTAAAAAGAAACACTTGAAGAAGGAAAAAAATATCTAGAAGGAAAAGTTACATCATTTACCTGACAATGTAAAATATTTTGAAAAGTCAAAACAAACATGAACACATCATGAAGTCATATGCAAAAACACTTGATATTTTAATATTAGAAAACACACCTTAAAGGTATTGAAAGCTGGTGACAAACTACTCCAAGCCCCTGAAGATTTCACACTCCTCTACTGTTAAGGACACTTGAGGAAGAGGAGGAAGAGGGGGAGGAGGAGCTTAAGAGGCTCTGCAGTATTCTGCCCTAAATAGGGGTATTATATGTTGTCTGAGAGTTTCACCAGTTGTTATGTAAATTTCAGTCCATCATAACTTAAGCAAAACAATGTTTTGCAAGTTAGTCTTAGCTCATAAGCCTGGAGTAGAGCAAGTTAGACTTTCATTTAAAATTGAAAAAGAATCTACACTAATAAAAGAGGAAAATGGTAATTGGCGTACGACGATACCCTTTTCATTGGCTAATCAGGGCTATATGCAAATTAACTGCCAACTATGATTGGCAGTTAACTGCCAACTAAGATTGGCAGTTAACTGCCAACAAGATGGCGGTTAATTTGCATATGTAGGCACAATGCAGGGAGGCGAAAGGGAAAGCAGGAAGAAGCCCCCTGCCACTGACAGTGATTGGAAACCCAGGGGGGAGCTAAGAGCTGGGGGGCAGGGCAAAGGCGGCCCTGGGGCCGCCTTTGCCCTGCCCCCCAGCCATGATTGGAGAATCAGGTGCCTTTTCCGCCCTGGCCAGTGATAGCAGGAAGTAGGGGTGGAGCCAGCAATGGGAGCTGGGCACGGTCGAAGCTGGCAGTCCCGGGAGCTAGGGGTCCCTTGCCTGGGCCTAAAGTGGAGCCCACGATCGCGGGGCCACTGCCACTGCAGGTCCCCGCTGCCCGGGCCGGACGCCTAGGCCAGAGGCATCAGGCCTGGGCAAGGGGCTGATCCTGCAATTGGAGGGTGATGAGGGTCAACGCCTAAGGGCTCCCAGTATGTGAGAGGGGGCAGGCTGGGCTGAGGGACACTCCCCCTCCCCTCACCCAGTGCACGAATTTCGTGCACCAGGCCCCTAGTATAGTATAAAGAGACATGTTTCTTTAAGCAGGCTACCAAATCTGATATTCCAGACATTGGTAAAAGCTAGCATAACAGCTGCCATTGCATTCTGGCTAAACTGAAGGGATGCAGCATTACCCAGAGGCAGTGCTTGATGGTAAAGATTATGAAGGGTAAACAGCGAGAGCTGGTTCAAGGTCTTAGGGAATCCACACACTTGAACTTCAATTATTTCTCTAGTATTACTAATTTTGTGAAAATAACATTAGATATTTACTTTCTTCCTCATGTGAACTTGAACTATTAAAACTGCTAGATTAGCCAACTAATAAATGGTAAGCAGAGCTTGGATTTTAGCTGAAATACATGACTGTGGTACTGAAAGGGGGCAGCAATAGAATGTTGGGAACCAGCTAGTATTGTAAGAAATAGTAATCATGCTCTGTTAGCCATGAGTGTTTTATTCTGATTAAAGAAGGCACATTCTACCCTGGCTGGAGCTGACCTGGAGATGCAGCCCTTCCTCCCCATTTGGAGCTGCCTATTACATTTAAAGATAAACAAAGATTTGTGACAGAAACCAGAATCTCCAGCCCTTTGAAGATCCCAGCCTTTTTTTTTTTTTTTTTTTCAGACCTGCAGGCCTTTGTAAATCTCCAGCCTGCTTCCCTGTTAATTTTGGCACTCCCTTTAGCTATTTCCCTATGTAACCCCAGTCCTTGCATATCACTAAGCCTTTGAAGACCCCTAGTCCTTTTGCATATCTGTAAACTGCCCTTTTGCCGACTTCCTTTGTAGTTCTACCTATATAAGCAGCTGGTTTATGGTGGGCTGCAGAGCAGATTTTTATGGATAACCTGCTGCTCTCCCATACTGCCAGCAACATTGGAATAAATGATCAAATATGATTCAACCCTGTCTCTGCTTAATTGGCTCATGTAGTGACAGGCAGCAAGAACCTATTGTTTGTCTGGTTACAATAGCAGATACAATGGGTCCAAGGATGCCTATCACTACTTGAGCCAAATGAAGCCATATATTTATTATTGAGAGAGATATATGAGCATTTATTTCAATCATGCTTGCAGTATGGAGAGAGCAGTCGCTCACCCTGGAAATTCTGCTCTAACATTTGATTTTAAACAAACTCTTACATAGAGTTAGTGGGTGGGGAAAAATCTAAAGCTAGTGAATTCCCAGAGTCTGCCTTCTTTCATTGTCCTTGCAAAGATTAGCCCTGGAAGGCTCTCTCCCTTCAGATAGGTTCCATCCTTTATCTGGGCCTCAGGATACCTTGTCTCCAGGGCCTGATCTCCTTGTAACATGTCCGTCTGTTTCCCAGGGTCTGTAAGAAAACCTTTTGTCTATAGTTAGTAGGTGAATAATCATTAGACAACTGTGGTCCTATTCTTACTACATGTCTCATTTAGTATTATCATTTCATATCTGTGAAATTAGTTTTATATGGAAGGTGTTTTATTGTTGAACTGTATTTGTCCTGTCCTGTTGTATTTTCCCTTATGGATTTTTTGACTCTGAATTCTTTCAGAGAAAAGGGGCATAAGGTCTCTTTTGTAGCTGTCAATTTTTTAACTGAATTGTGTTTTTTTATGTTGAGTTGTATGAGTTTTCTATATTTTGCATTAACCCCTTACCAGCTATATCATTTGCAAATATCTTGCATTTATTAGGTTTTTTTTGGGCTTGTTGGTATTTTTGTTTTTGCTATTGCTGTTTTGTGCTGTGCAAAGCTTTTTGGTTTGATTTAGTCCCATTTATTCTTTAAAACCTTTATTGTTGAAAGTATTACATATGTTCCATTTTTCCCCCATTGACCCCGTATAGTCTGCCCCTGTCCCCCACCCCAGGCCACCAACCCCCTATTGTCTGTGTCCATGGGTTATACATCTATGCATACAAGTTCATTGGTTGATCTCTTCTCATCTGCCCACCCTCCTCTGCCTTTTGTTTATTTTTGTTTTTGATGTCTGGCCAATTTTATCTTAAAGTCAGCTGATTAGCAAACATATCTCATTTAATACCTTAATTGTCCTTTACTATGAAAAATGACATATTACAATTTTCTGGGGCTAGGATGCTAGCATGTTTTGGAGGTGCTCATTCTGCTACTATACATTATTTGGTCTCACAAGGACCCTTATATAAAATAATTAAAGGAGGCATTTTCAGGAGTATATCATATTATATTCTTCAAGAATCTACACTAATAAAAGAGAAAAATGGTAATTGGCGTATGAGCTACCCTTTTCATTGGCTAATCAGGGCTATATGCAAATTAACTGCCAACAAGATGGCGATTAATTTGCATATGTAGACACAATGCAGGGAGGCGAAAGGGAAAGCAGGAAGAAGCCCCCTGCCACTGACAGTGATCGGAAACCCAGGGGGGAGCTAAGAGCTGGGGCCGCCTTTGCCCTGCCCCCCAGCCATGATCAGAGAATCAGGCGCCTTTGCCGCCCTGGCCAGTGATAGCAGGAAGTAGGGGTGGAGCCAGCAATGGGAGCTGGGCACAGTCGAAGCTGGCAGTCCTGGGAGCTAGGGGTCCCTTGCCTGGGCCTAAAGTGGAGCCCACGATCGCGGGGACGCTGCCACTGCAGGTCCCCGCTGCCTGGGCCGGACGCCTCAGCCAGAGGCGTTAGGCCTGGGCAGGGGCGGAGCCTGCAACCACGGGGAGCTGGGGGTCCCCTGCCCAGGCCTGACACCTCTACCGGAGGCCTCAGGCCTGGTCAAGGGGCAGATCCAGTGATTGGTGATCGGAGGGTGATGAGGGTCAACTCCTCTGGCCGAGGCATCAGGCCTGGGCAGGGAGCTGAGGGTCCCCTACCCAGGCCTGATGCCTGGGCCAGAGGCATCAGGCCTGGGTGGGGGGTGGAGCCGGGGGTTGGGGGGATATGATGGTCCCCTTGCCCAGGCCTGAAGCCTGGGTCAGAGGCGTCAGGCCTGGGTGGGGGTCAGAGCCAGTGATCGGGGGGAGATGGGGGTCCCCTGTCCAAGCCTGACACCTCTGGCGGAGGTGTCAGGCCTGGGCAAGGGGCCGATCAGGCGATCGGAGGGTGATGGGGGTCTATGTCTCTGGCCGAGGCATCAGGCCTGGGCAAGGGGCAGAGCCAGCAATCGGAGGGGTCTGGGGGTCCCCTGCCCAGGCCTGACGCCTGGGCCAGAGGCATCAGGCCTGGGCTTGGGGCAGAACCAGTGATGGGGGGAAATGAGGGTCCCCTGCCCAGGCCTGACGCCTCTGTCAGAGGCATCAAGCCTGGGCAAGGGGCCGATCCTGCTATTGGAGGGTGAAGGGGGTCAATGCCTGAGGGCTCCCAGTATGTGAGAGGGGGCAGGCTGGGCTGAGGGACACCCCTCCACACACACCCAGTGCACGAATTTCATGCACCGGGCCCCTAGTCCTTAAATAAAGTAAATGAACAATGAATTAATAACAGCCTCTCAAATAATTGAATAACCTATTTTTAAAAAATTACATGCAACTATGATTTCGTTGTTGTTCAGAAAATCTAAAACTACCTGCACCTGACACTAACAGAGAACCACAGACTTCTACTCAAAGAGTGGTCCTCTGACCAGAACCTGCAGCATCAACATCACAGGGGTGATTACGCGATTCTCAGAATCTCAAGCCCACCGGGACCTGATCATTCAGATTCTGCATTTGAACTAGACTCTTGGGTGACTCGTATGCACAGTGAAGTTGGATAAGTGCTTGTCTCTACTAGGTGTTCTCACCTTTTCATGCTGTCAATTGAGGCAGGATAATTATGTGTTGGGTATTGTTGGTGTCCAGCAGCATCCATCAGACATTGCCAAATAGCCCCTGAGGCACAGTCATCTCCACTTGAGAACCACTGCCCCACAGTGAAAGCTAGAGGCATCTTGAGAGAATTCCGTTCAAAACCCTATCTCTTATTAGTTTTACCTCTGAGAAGATCAGTAAACTCATTTGAGACCTGTTCCTGAAATGGGGAATAGAGAATGAACTTTTCTTAGAATTAAATCAGACAATTCTTATAAAATGCTTAGCTCAAGTCATGTGGCATAACAATATCTAAGTAAATCTCTTGTAATTAATGAATATTTTAAAAATATGTTGTTATTGATTTTTTTTTTTTTTTTTGAGAGAGAGATACATCGATGATAGAGAAACACCGATTGGTTGCTTTCTGTATGCCCCCTACTGGGGATCAAGCCCACAACCTGGACATATGCCCTGACAGGAATCAAACCAGCATCTTCTCAGTGCTCTGGATCATGCTCAACTAACTGAACTGATGGGGAACATAAGACATTTTTGGGAGGGGGGGCGGGGAGGTTAAGAATCTCAATCTGTGCCAGTAACCTGCCTTCTAACGCACACTCTTGCTAGCTGATAATTAACTCCATTTGTGAAAGATTTCAGGAGGCTAGCAGCCCAACTCTGTACCTAGTTAACATGTAGGAGGCTAGCAGCCTGACTCTGTACCTAGTTAATCAGTATCCCTAACGCACATTCCTCTTAGCCCATAATCAAGTCACTGCCCCTTCCTTAATTATCTGGTCTTGCAAGACCTATTTACTCATATACTCCCAATTTACAAGGGCCATAAACCAAGGACATAACAGCTTAACTAGAGGGAGGTCACTGGCTCCATCCAGGATAGACATTAGATACATCTAAATTAGCCTTTCTAACTGACCCAGGAGGGGCTGTGAAAGTCCACCACAGAAGCTTGGTAGTTAGGAAACAAAGAAACTCAGAAATATATAAGGAGAAAATCTCATGGTCTAAGTTGTTTAGGATCTGGATCTTTGAGTCCCCTGAACCAGCAGCGCTGCTTTGAATAAAGGCTTATTTTCCTGAACCTGTGAGTGTTCGACTGTCCCTTCTTCGGTGCCGATTCCACAAGCCATACTGGCCTTGGTAATGAATACATCATGAGGTACTAAATGACAGCTCTTAGCATGTGATATAAGTATAAAATCCCTAATGATTTTGACAAATGTGTGAGGAAGCCAAAGAATGTGGGGCCCTGGATTGCATACCAAAGGAGCACAGTTCTGCCTTGTTGAAGAGGAGAATAGCTATTTTCCAGAGATATCAGGCCAGTGTCCCCCCCAATCAGACATTGAAGAAAACGTGGTCAGGGATGGGATAGGGTAATAGAAAGCATGTGAGATTAAGACAGGGAGTCATAAAATTTGGATGAACGACTTCCAACCTGGCCTTTTAGGATCAGAGAATCATTAGGAAAAATTTCCTTTGTTTTTCCAGATGCCCAGAGTGAAATCATGTGCTTAGATGTTGGAAAAACATGAGGGAAATGTGCCCGATAAGCTGTAAATATCCCCCCTGTGCAGTCCTCAGCTTATACAACTCTGGGCAACAGGGAATGGCTATTGCTTTTGATTCCTAAACTGGCTCTGAAATGGATAATTCACTCCTTCCTGCTGTCTCCTGTGGGGCAGAGCTTCAGTTTCCAACATCAACCATCCAGGAAGCAATTCAGACTTGCACACAGAGACCTTCCTCTCAGAGACCCAATGAGTCTGGGAGGCCAGTAGGTACATCAGGAGAGGGTCGGAGAGCATGGAACCTGTCAGCCTTTACCTGACACACCTGGGAGCACAAACAGCCTAGCCCAGAGACAAGAGGTCACTCTGTCTGCATTCTTAGTTAAGTAACCCTCTATAATTTATTGAACACATTAAGAAAGATGTGTGTTAAAGTGAAAAAACCATTGAAACCTGTAAAGAATTTTTTGTGAGTTTATTTGAGCCAAACTGTTGACATATGCTGGGAAGCAGAACCTCAATGAATTGAGATAGTGCTCCGGAGAATGGCAGGGTTACATTTTTACTTATACATTTGCAATCAAAGGAGGGACTTAGGTGGGTTACATTAAATTCATTGGTGATAGATTAAGGAGGAGGGATAAAGCAAAGCAGGGAAACCCCTGGGATTGGATAAAAAGTAAAATGATGGACACATACTTAGGTGGGTGCACGATCAATTAACATGATAATGAAGGAATTTGTAGTATCTGTCCTGGCGCCCAGCACATTTGGTTGTGCCCCAGGGGCTCCAGAAAAAGGGAAGTTACAAGTTACCCAGACATTCAAGGGTATGTTATCTTAGAGGCAAAAAGGCAAATGGGATCAGTAAGGATCAAAGTTGATCTTGTCAGTGAAGATACTGGCCTAGGACATAACTGCCCACCATAACTGCCTTTAGTTAAAGTTTAATTTCAGACCATCCTTTGTGGTTACTTTAGGTCTCTGAGTTTGCAAGACTGCCATGCAGGCCTCCCCTGAGCATGTCAGGTCAGCATTTGGCCCCTTTCGTCCACATATGTTTGATTGATTTGCACTACAAGGGCCATAGTTGACAATTAAGTGATGGGTATGCCTATACAGTTGACTGACACTGTAGAATGAATGAAAATGTATCTGAGATTCGTTTTTTTAGGAAGGAGGTAATAGGGTATTAGGTGGGAAGAACAGTGCAGTGGAATGAGAGTGTTTGCATTAAATTTCAATGACAGTGTCTATTTGAGTATGTTTATTGAAAAAATTCTGACCAGTGGAGGTAGATGGCACCTTGCAGAGCAGTTCCTGAGACATTCATTGCAGTATTGCCGGAAGCCCATTCTAGCATGTCATAATTTCAAGAGTTTCATCAAAAGGTTGATGGAATTTGGGGTCTCAACAAGGGCTGAGTCACATATATATGTTGTCACCTGTTGGGAATGGCTGATGGCATTTCACCAGACCTGAATAGGATACATTAAAATGATTGCTTGGCTGCCAGACAGCTCAGAGCATCTTAATCTACATGTTATTGCCTCCTACTGGGAAACACCTGAACAGCCTTAGGCTAATTCTCCATTCTGACAATGCTTGTGTATACCCTTTGAAGTGTATATCTCTGCCTTGCCTCAGGACAAGTTGTGTTAATAAAAAGCATGGGGTCCTGAGAGGAGGAGACCTTAGAACTTAGATGTTAGTTTCCTTTAAACTAGGCTCCTGGGACTCCCAAATGCCTTTCAAAATTATCTTTCCTCACTGGACTGTTATTTAATCTATGCACAGACTTCTCCAGATTGCTGAACCCTTCTTAATGCTGGAACAAGAACCCCAGCACAGTATCTCCTCTTATGCTGGGTATTCATATGAGAAAATATTATTTAATAAGGCTAAAGAGGAATACTAAATAGTTTTGCTTTGAATTATTTTATTATTGGCTAGAATGCATATATTCTTGGACTATTTATCCATATCCTTTCTTTATTTTAACAACTAGTAGGAATTCCTATCCCACACTCAGCCTTTTCCCCCAGTGGTCATGCGTTCTCTACTTTTAATGAGAAATTCTGTCATGTTCTTGCAGAATATAAATTGAGGACTGGCCAACTTCCAGGCAAAGATACAGGGTGCTGAGAAAAAAGTCACTATAGTTATGTAGATGGAGAAATAGAGGTCACCTGTTGTACCTTAAATCTTAATGCCACAGAGGCAGCACAGTCCATTTACATTTATGCAGTGAGGCCTTCACTGTACCAACTGAAAATCTATTTAAAATTTATTTTCTACTTTATGTGTGTCTTTAATATAAAATTCCCGTACCCAAGGAACCTAATGAATGAAGAGGCTTAAACTCAGTTTCCTCAGACAAATTTTATTGAATAAATGTCTTATTAGAATCCTATAGCTGCTGTAAGTATTCCCACGCTAGTTTTTTTAAAACAGACAAACAAACAAACAAACAAACAAACAAACAAACAAACAAACAAACGTATACTCTTATAGAAGCTTGAATTGAGTCTCAGTGGCTAATATCCAGGGTTGTGCAGGCTGGGGTCCTTCTAGAGCAGTGGTTCCCAACCTTCCTAATGCCGTGACCCTTTAATACAGTTCCTCATGTTGTGGTGACCCCCACCCATAAAATTATATTCCTTGCTACTTCATAACTGTAATTTTGCTACTGTTATGAATCGTAATGTAAATATCTGATATGCAGGATGTATTTTCATTGTCACAAATTGACCATAATTAAAGCATAGTGATTAATCACAAAAACAATATGTAATTATAGATGTGTTTTCCGATGGTCTTAGGCGACCCCTGTGAAAGGGTCGTTTGACCCCCAAAGGGGTCGCGACCCACAGGTTGAGAAGCGCTGTTCTAGAGGCTCAGGGGAGGATCTGTTTCTATCTAATCCTGTTAGTGTTGCTGGCCACCTGCATATCTTGGTTCATGTTCCTTCTTCCATCTTCAAAGCCAGATGTATAGCATTTCAAAATATCTCTGAGACCAACTTCGTTGTCTCTCTCTTCAATGTTAACAGAACCATACAGCTAGGCCTTATCGATTGGTTTTGACATTTGTCGTGCAATCTACTTTGCAAGAAGACTCTAGACCAGTTCTCAGCAGTGGTGACAGTCTGCATGGAGAGCAGGAGCTTGCACCAGAAAGTTACACAACACACTGCTTCCTTTATTGATAAAATCTTGTTATGGAATAAATGTCAGTTGAACTAAAGCTTAGTGATGTTGTTGATTTACAGTCTATCCCAAGGTTCTTTTTTCCTCAAGGGCCAATAACAGTTCATGCACCACATTTTGAGTAACACTGCCATGGACTATGAGCACCTTGATGGCAAGGAACCTGCTATATTCATTTTTGTGTAACCGGTAGCCAAAGCACTTGGACATAGCAATGTGTATTGCACAGGAAGGGCTGGAGCAGGCAGAAATTTGGAAAGAAAAATTAAGATATGGAGAAGTGGGCAGTAGTGATTCTCAACACCTGGCATGTTAACTTGCTTCAAAGATGATGGATGGGTGGATGGATGGATGAAATAAGTATGATTAAACTTATTTGTGACTGAGTCATGTTGTTCTAAAGAGCAGGGTAAGAGACAAAGAGGGCAAAGAAATTGTTAGTACTCTAGATGTGTGCATCAATTACTAATTCTTTGCATACACCTTCATATTTTTGCCTTTTCCATATGCTATTCACACTAACATTTATTAATTCAGGTATCTACTGCTTAATGCCAGTTATTCCTAAAAAGCAGATGCACACAAAACTGTCCGTTTTGACTCTATAGTCCATTATTTTAAATGGGAAAGATTGTATTATATATCTTCACCAATTTCTTGAAATATAACCAAAACCAATTAAAGATTTATGTTTCAGTAATAAAATATCATGTTAGGATATAAAATACTTAAAACATTGCTTCCTATTGACTGCAAAATAAACATAGTTGTTAATAGGTGTTTGGTAAGAAGTCATATTTCTACTCCATTGCTTACATTTCCAAGATTTTCTTTTTCTTCCCTCAACTTTTGGAGGACTGACTCGTAGAAAATAACCTTTGCTTTTGGCAAAATGTAGAAGGTCCTAAGGAAACAAGTTCAGGATGAGCACACAATAGGAAGGAATGACTGACTTTGAGTGTGATGTTATGATGATCTCTCTTAGCACCAGCAATATCTGAGACACACACTTTCCTTTGTTTTCACGTGGGGCACTTTTTCTATAAAACATTTTTATTTGAAACTAGAGACCCAGTGCATGAAAATTCACTGGGAAAATTCATTTACTGGAAGGGGGTGGGGAGGGGGGTGCCTCAGCCAACCTGCCCCCTCTCACAGTCTGGGAGCCCTCAAGGGCAGGAGGGGACCCGGTGATCAGGGGAAGGTGACACCCCCATTACACTTCTTCTGCTGCCACTGCCGGCAGCGCAAGCCTTGGCCTGTCCTGGTTACCTGAGCCTCGGGCAGCCCTGAATGGCTGGGCAGCTGCTATATGAGGCTTGCCTGCAACTCAGGCCGGCCCTGGGTGGCTGGGGGGCTGAGGAGACTGGTGGACTCCAGAGGCAGGCATGCAGCAAGGCCCTGGTGGGGTTGAGGGGAATGGCACCGCCATGTTGTGTCTGTGTGCAACACCATTTTTTAGGGTGGGGAGGTCAATTAGCATATTCTCTCCTTATTGGCTGTGGGGGCTGCAATCTTTGAGGGTGGGACAGTCAATTAGCATATTCCCTCTTTATTGGCTGTGGGAGCCACCATCTTTGTGACAGTGTGAGGGTAAATTAGCATATTCCCTCTTTATTAGATAGGATAGTGTATTTAGCTTGAGGTATAAACTTTTCCTGTGTTATCATGGGGCAGAAAATATTATATTGAGATATAGAAATTTAAGCATTATCACCAGAAAAGTGTATTCTACTGGGAAAAGTTTAACCAGGAAGACAGTCTGTGGAATATACCCATATTTTTCTTTTATTTATTTATTTATTTATTTATTTATTTATTTATTTAATATTGGGGTAGCATTGGTTAATAACATTATAGGTTATAATGTTAACTTTAATATTTAATTTGACATAATTTAGCAATTTTTATTCTGAGTATCTGATGAATATAAAAAAACAATTAAAAAAGATATATATACCCTTATGTTCATTTTAGCACTATTTCCAATAGCCAAGATATGTAAACAACCGATGTGTCCATTGATGGATGAATCAACAATGAAGAAGTGGTACATATATACAATGCAATACTACTCAGTCATAAGAAGGATTAAATATTGCCATTTGCAACAACATCAATCTGGAGAGTACTATGTTAAGTGAAATAAGTCAGAGAGAAAAGGACAAAAATCATATGATTTCACCTGTTTTTCTTTAGTCACCCACTTTTAGTTTTCTTAGAATTGACTTAATTTCCTCTTTTATGCTGTCAATCATCACCTTTTACCTGGGAAAGAGATAAAACTAAAATGATGGAAATGGCTAAAAATAAACAACTAATAATAAAAACATCGAGTCTTTTCTTAGTTTTTCTAAATTTTTCACTTGAAAAATTTTAGACCTATGGAAATTTGAGGAACATCCATGTACCTTTAACCAATTATTCTGTTGCCACATTGATTTATCTCTTTGTGCACACATAAACACCCACTTTCACTTAATATCAAATTTACAAACTATGTAATATATGAAATTCACATAGCATAAATTAAATCATTTTTAGGTGTACAATTTAGTGGCATTTAGTACATTTGTGATATACATTTATCCTTCTAACTAGTTCTAAAACATTTGCATCAACTCAAAGAAGACTCCATGCTCATTAGGTAGTCATTTCCCATTACCCTCTCCCAATCCTGGCAACCACCAACCTACTGTCTGTCTCCACAGATTTACCTATACTGGATATTTCATATAAATAGAATTTTCCAATATATAACCACTGTGTCTGAATTCTTTACTTAGCATGTTTTTGAGGTTCATCGATGTTATAGCATTTTATTGGCTGAATTATATCCCCTCAAAATGCATATGTTGAAATCCTAACTCTCAGGACCTCAGAAGATGACTATATTTAGACAAAGCATTTTTACATTGTTTTATGACTTCATTGTTGTTAATCCTCACCCAAGGATATTTTTCCATTGATTTTTAGGAAGATTGGAAGAGAGAGTGAAAGACAGAGAGAAACATTGATGTGAGATGTGAGAAAAACACATCGATTTTATGTCTTTGATGGGAATTGGTCCACAGGTGATGCTCTATCCACTGAACCAAACCAACTAGGACAAAGGGTTTTAAAAAGAGGTTTTAAGTTAAAATAAGGACATTAGGGGGAGCTCTAACCCAACATGACTTGTGTCCTTACTCAAAGAAGGGAAATTAGGGGTAATGTCAGCAAGATGGCAGAATAGGAAGCTCCAGACTTCCTTCCCCTCATGGACACATCAATTCACCAACAATACATGAATCCATTTCCTTTGTGAAAAATCCAGAGATCGCTTGAGAAGATCCTGCACCCAATTGAGTATGACATCAGCTGCATTGAAGCCAGTAGGAAAATTCATGGCACCATCTTGCCACAGGAGATGAATTGTACCACCAACATTCTAACATTTTGAGGGTCTGCCTGAGGAACTGGATTTTTTCATGCCGAGAATGGGCACTAATGAGAAGGTGCCACATGTTGGCAGCCAATTGTTTTTCTCCCTCACATTTCTCTCTCTCTCTCTCTCTCGTCTTGAGTATTAGAAAAATATTTTAAAAAATTAAAAATGGAACTACCATATGACCCAAAGATTCCACTTCTGGGAATATATCTGAAGAAACCCGAAATACTAATTCAAAAGAATATGTGCATCCCTATGTTCATTGATTGCAGCATTATTTACAGTAGTCAAAATTTGGCAGGAGCCTAAGTGTCTGTCCGTACATGAGTGAGATGTGAGATGTGAGGATATAAAGCTATTGGTACATTTACACAATGGAGTACTATGTGGCTATAAAAAAGAAGGAAATATGATTCTTTACAATAGCATGAATAACTGGAGATTATTATGCAAAATGAAATAAGCCAGTCAGAGAAAGACAAATACTATATGAACTCACTTATATGTGGAATCAAGTGAACAAATAAATTTAACAAAATAGAAACGGAAGCATAGATACATAGAACAGACTGACAGCTGTCAGATGGGAGGGGTTTTGGGAAGCTGGGTACAAAACAGTGAAGGGATTAATAAAAAAACATAGACAAAAGTATGGTGATAGCAAAAGTAAAAGGTGGGTGGGTAGAGGTGGAGGTGGGCAAAGGGGGATAAATGGATGCAAAGAGAATTTGCTTTGGGTGGTGAGCACATAACGCAGTGTGCAGATGATGTTTTATTGAGTTGTACACTTGAAACCCGTCTGTTTCTTTAAACCAATATCACCCAAAATTCAACAAGAAAAATTTATAAATACTGCACTCAGGAAATTACTCAGAACTGAACATAAGAGAAAGTACATGTAACAGGTTTAACACAGGAGTGGCATGATTTCATTTGTGTTTTGAAAGAATCCCTCTGACTTCTGTGTAAAGAGGGATTGGAAAGTGACAAGAGTAGGAAGTGTTAGTCAGTCAGGAGGGAATAGTAGTGGTTCAGATGTGAAGATGGCAGCCTGGCTCGGGGGGGGGGGGGGGGTGATGGAGACTGAGCCATCTGGGCACATGAGGGACATACTGAGAAGATAAGAACAGTAGGGCTGTATAATGGATAGGTTGTAGTGGGAAATATGATAAGTGTGGAATAACATTCAGGTTTCAAACTTGTGCAAGGGAAGGGATGTAGTGCCATTCAGAGAGGGAAAGACACCATGGGAAAGGATAGGATTAGGGAGAAGAAGGTGAGTTATAAATTGGAAGACTGAGTTTAAGGTGTCTTGATGACATCAAGGATGTCAAGTAACTAGAAATAGTTCTCAGCAGAGAGGTCAGAGCTAGAAAAAGAAATGTAGTCATCATTTGCATCTATATGGTGACTGAATCTATTGCTTAGGAAGAAAGAATTGTGCTAGGGTGAGGGACTGTGGCCTGGAAAAGGTTACCGATTGTATTAGGGTCAGGAGCTGTGGCAGAGAAAAATTGCTAGATTGTCTTAGAAAAACAATATGTTATGATATGCTCCAGCCAGGCGTGACTCTGTTTACCCCCCCCCCTTTGTGCTTATGAACTTTCTGTGAACTTCTAAGGAACAGCTAATGAAATGCTTTGTATTTTTTTAACACTGTTTTGCTATAAAGGATCATACTGCACCCTTGATCTTTGCCACATGCTCCAAAGCTCCCAGAGGCGGAGATAGGTGCTGTGGTCAGCTGGCCAGTTTAATAAAGGCTCTTAAATTTAAATTCTGGTCTATCTCCCTGAGCCAACCCATAACAGAATTTAATGAGAATTGCAGTTTTTCTGGACCAAATCCATTGGTTGAAGCTATACAAGAAACAGAAAAAAAACTAGAAATACTGGAGAAAAACATGGAAGAGGGGCATGTAAGTAGATTCTAGACAGGATAAAGATGGAGTGTTTCACGAGAAAGACTGATAAATAGTGTAAGAAGTTTCTGGAAGGATATTAGGGGCACAGAGATCATTGCATACCTAAAAGATATTTGCTTTGGTAGAATGATGGGGGAAAGAAGCCAAAATACACGAATTGAGGGAATAAATTTAAGGCAAGGAAAGGGAGACAGAGAAAAGTCAATTCTTGGCTGGTAGCTAGAAGAAAATGGTAGGCCAAGTGGTACATGTTTGTAAGATAGAAAAAAAATTAAACATGTTGCTACAAAATTGGGAATAAACTTTTGAGAAAGTGAGGGAAGAATGAAGGGTATAAGATTGGGAGAAAGACAAGGAGAGAGGAGGGAGAGAGAATGTGTGAACAATAATGTAAGGATAATTGATAAGGCAAGAATGATGGGATTCAAAGTGAAGATGAAAGTTGTCTTTAGAGAGAAGGGAATAGTGTCAATGATACAGCAATGTGGACAAGATGCATGCTAATTTATGTGTGGTTGAGAGTGTAAAGTTCACAGAGTCATTATGATCACTCGGATTTTCTCTGTGAATATATGGTAAGAATATTTGCTGAGAAAGGGAAATGGGATAAAAGATTCAACAGTGAAACTAGTGCTTGTGGAGGATGGGTGAACAGGTGAAAGATATATAGGACTTCCTGGGAGTATAGTAGGTTCCTTATTTATTTATTAAGTTATTTTAAAATATGTTTTATTGAGTTGAGAGAGAGAGAGAGAGAGAGAGAGAGAGGAAGAAAGAAAGATAGAGAAATAGAAACATCAGTGGACAGCCTCCTGGCTGGCCCCTACTGGGGATTGGACCCTCAACTCAGGAGTGTACCCTGACCAAGAATTGAACCCAGGACCTCTTGGTTCATGGGTCAATGCTCAACCACAGAGCCACAGTAGGCAGGCACAGTAGGATCCTTTAAATGGGAAAGGACACTCAAAAGGTTTAATGGAAGATGGAAGAAGAGGTGCGAAACTACTAGTATAAGTAAGAGAACTTTCTATGTCTAAAAAAAATTAAAAAGACCTTGGTAAATCTAAACCACTGGTAATTTTTAGTAATCATTGCCATGAATTATCCCATGCAATGATGGCTTTTCATCCCTGTTTTTACAGTTGGTGGAGGGTGCTGAACATATCAGGCAGCCTCCTTAAGTCTAAAATACTAGCTCATACTTACTTCCATTTAATTCTTAAATATGTACATCATTTCCCCCCATTTTTGTCTTTTTGTTGTGTGGTGCTGAGTGACCATGAGATAGAGGTGAATGGAAAGTAAGATATGTGGGTCTGAGTGAAATGTAAATCCCTGCTTCAGATGATTGATTCTTGCTTATTTAGTTAAACATGCATGGCACACAGCAAGTATTCAATAAGAGTGCTAATGTGGGATTCTGAAGATGGTGGCTAGCATGATGGAGGTGAGGGAGTGGATGTGAGTGAGTGAGGGTGTGAAAGGGGAATGTGTGGAAGTGTGTGGTGTGTGTGTGAGTGAGACAGTTAAATATGGAAGGAGTATCAGGGGCTGGAAGACCAGGCTCTCCTGGATAGAGAGCACCTACCACTGCTGTGGGAGCTCCCTGGGCTGTGGGGCTTGGGCACGGAGCCCACACCATCTTGAAGGGGAGAGCAGCCTCCTCTAGGAGCTCATCAGCACCACCAGCCAGACTGGCCTTGGACATTGCCTGTGACCTTGCAGCCACACCAGCCCAAATCCTGCTTCCCCACCCACAGACATGCAGACCCTAGGTCATCCACATCCAAGGGTGCATGGCTCCCGCAGCAGTAAGTGTGACTTCCCCCTCCCTGGATGCTGACCCCCAGACACCTCAGAGCACAAGCCTCCTGAGGCCTTCCAGTGCACAGGCTTCCTGACCCCACTGCTCCATAGGTGGCTCCTGGGTGCCTCTGTGAGCCCCTGATAGGTGCGCTCATATCCAAACAAGGACGCATGGCCCCGGCAACAGAAACTTGATCTTCCCTTCCCCACCTGCCTGCACACAGACACTGTGATCATGTGGCTTCAGTGCATGGGTCTCCCCTGAGACCACCACCCCGGAAGATGGCTCTTGGGCACCTTGGTAAGCAGCTGCTGGGCATGCATATCTAACCAAGGGTGCACATCTCCTAAAGAAGAAACTGGGACTTCTTCCTCCATGAGACTGATGGCACACCATAATCACTCTGATTCAGCGTGTGGGCCCCACGAGCACACCCCTGGCAGACAGCTCCTGGGCCCCTCTGTGAGCTGCCACTGGGCATGTGCCTCTCCAACCAAGGGCACACTGCTCCCTCAGCAGGATCCATGACATCCCCCTCCTGGCTACCTACCTCTGGACACCTTGTTGAGTTACTGAGGATTTGCCTCCCTATACAAGGTCACATTGTTTGAGCCACGGACTCCAAGATTCCCACATCCCCAGCTGCTGGCTCCTGAACCCCTTTGTGAATCAGAGAGGGAAATCACTTTGGCCAGAGTCCCACTGCCTCAACCACAGACTATGAGACACCTGTCCCCTACTGTCATGGGCTCCAAGACCCTCATAATGATTTGCAGAGTGATGCTACTCCCGCAAGAATCACACAACACCAGCCAATGTCACAGTACCTGAGTGTCAGGCCCCAGGACTCCTTCCTCCCAGGCCGTGGACTCTGGGAACCCACAGTGAGCATATACCAGTAAGACCTCAGGCAACCATTTCCACAAGAGCTGGAATCACGATCACATCCAAAACAGCTTGCACAATGAAGCAGGGGGTGAGTCACATTACCTATCTATGACAAGACTTCATCCACAAATAAGAAACTAAGATTCAAGACCCAACTACACCAAGAGAACCCAAATAGCTCAAGTAGGGAGCTCTGCTAGATCAACAAGCCCAGGAGACCTGAGAGAACACACCACTGGATCACCAACTACATAGCACCACCTCCAAAAGAACCTCGGTAGCAAAGCAGTTGGATCTAAGACAGAAACAATTAAAACGCAATAAATGGGAAAACAAAAAAAAACCAATCCCCAAATGAAAGAAAAGAGGATCACAAGAAAGGGAATTAAATGAAACGGAGGCAAGTAACATGTCAGAGAAAGAATTCAGAGTAATGGTTGTAAGGATGCTCAAATAGCTAGATCCAAGATACACACAACTCAATGAGAATTATAAGGAGCTGAATAAAAATATCATCAACATGAAAAGGAACCAAGAAGAAGTGAAGAATGACCTAACTGCAATAAAGAACACAATGGAAGGCTTAAACAGTAGACTAGAAGAGGCTGAGGACCGCATCAGTGAATTAGAAGACAAGGTAGGAAAAAACACACAAACACAGTGGCAACTAGAAAAAACACTTAAAAAGCAGGAGAGCTTAAGGGAGCTTTGGGACAACATGAAACGAAACGACATCTGCATAATAGGGGTACCAGAAGGAGAGGAAGCAGAGCAAGAAATAGAAAACCTGTTTGAAGAAATAATGACAGAAAACTTCCCTGATGTTGGGAAGAAAAATACCACACTAGTCTAAGAAGCACATAGTGTCCCAAAAGAGATGAACTCAAAAAGACCGACACCAAGACACATCATAATTAAATTGGCAAACATCAATGACAAAGTAAGAATTTTAAAGGCTGCCAGGGAGAGACAGAGTTACCTACAAGGGATCTCACATCAGAATATCAACTGATTTCTCAACAGAAACACATCAGGCTAGAAGGGAATGGAATGAAATATACAAAGTGATGCAAAACAAGGTACTGAATCCAAGAATACTATACCCAGCAAGGCTATCATTCAAAATTGAAAGTGGAATCAGGAGCTACACAGACAAAAAAGGGCTAAGAGAGTTTATTACCACCAAGCTCGCAATGTAAGAAATGCTAAAGGGACTGCTGTAAAAAGAAGAAATAGAAAGGCAAGAAGGAACACAAGCATAAAGAATAAAAATTGCAACAAACAAGTGCTTATGATATATAATAAAACCCTAATATGCAAATCAACCAAATGGTGGAACGACCAGTCACTATGACATGCATTGACCAGCCAGGGGCAGATTATCAATGCAGGAGCTGCCTCCTGGTGGTCAGTGTGCTCCCACAGGAGGATCACCACTCAACCAGAAGCTGGGCTCACGGCTGGCAAGTGCAGCAATGGTGGCGCTCCTGCCTCCACTGCAGGTGGGCGGTAAGTAGTGAGGGGTCCGGGACTGTGAAAGCCCTGGACTACAAGAGGGATGTCTGACTGCCAGCTTAGGCCTAAGCCGGCAGGTAGACATCCCCCAAGGAGTCCCAGACTACAAGAGGGCACAGGCCAGGCAGAGGGACCCCACCCGAGTGCATGAATTTTGTGCACTGGGCCTCTAGTCAAAAATAACATTAAACATAAATGGATTAAATGCTCCTATCAAAAGACATAGGGTAGCTGAGTGGATAAGAAAATATGACCCAGAACAAAGGATTCACACACACTGATAAGGATAGCAATACTGATAAGTGTAGCAATACTTATATCTGACAAAATAGGCCTCAAAGTACAGGTCATAACAAGAGATAAGGAGGACCACTTCATAATACTAAAGGGAAAAATTCAACAAGAGGATATAACTCTGGTAAACATATATGTACCCAATACAGGAGCACTCAAATACATAAAAAAAAACTTCTGGAAGATATCAAGGGAGAAATGGACAGCAATATAATCATAGTAGGGGACTTTAATATCCCACTGATACCACTGAAAAAATCCTCTAAACAAAAAATTAGCAAAGAGGAAGTGCTGGAAAATGGCAGTGGAATAGGCGAATGTGTCCCAAGCCTTGTCCTGGAGCAGATGGAACGAGCAACTAAATCAAATAATATCCACCCCAAATTGGTGAAGTAGACACAGCTGATGAGACAATCCTCAACTAGGAAGGGCAGAGGATGCCTGGAGGTTGGTAAAATGAGGGATCTGGGCTGGAAAGAATTGCAAGACCCCTGAGCCCAGAGGGTCAGAAGGAAGCCACATGGCATCGAGGCTGCATCCTTTTGGACAAGCTTAGCGTCTGACTGTGGAAAGAAGGTCTGAAGCACTGCTGGCAGCAGGGGGTTCTAGATCTGGGTCCACGGTCACAAGAGACTGAGCCCAGAGGGACAGCCTGGATGGCTTCCCAAGCCATGCCATGCCAGGGGGAGAGAGGCTTGCAGTGGAGCAGCTCTTTACCCTATTTTTGGTCTTTGTTTTTATTCACTAAACCTAGTTCATAGGACCTTTCAAATATAAACACTCACCCGTGACTGGGGTGTAGCTGGAGGTGCAGACTTGTGAAATCTGGGGAGAGGCTGGGGAGAGGAGAAGGTCAGGGAGTGGTGACCACAAGTCTGGTGCTGAGTCACAACTGACATGCCAGACCTAGGCAGCCATTTTCTCCTGAAGAGATAGCCCCTCCCTGAAGTCTCCAGGCAACCAATACAGCCACACCCAGACTACACCCTGAGTGGCACAAAAGATACAAAAAAATATCTGAATAGCCCTTGAGAGTCCTCAGACCTGGTCTAAAGAGAGGCTCAGTCCCAGCAATAGGAAACTGAGAAGTGGCAGACAGTACAGATGAGTGGGACCTTAAACCAGCCCTCATGGGGAAATACAACTCAGTGGAAAGGAATGACAGTTCACTTTTTCATTGTTATTTTATTTCATTATTTTTTTATTCTTTTTTCTTTATTCTTTATTTTTCTTTTTTAGTTTGTTTCTTTATTTTCTACTAGAGGCCCGGTGCACAAAAATTTGTGCACTCGGGGGGTCCCTCAGCCAGGCCTGTGCCCTCTTGCAGCCTGGGATCCCTCGGGGGATGACCACCTGATGGTTTAGTCCCGCCCCCATCCGAGAAGCAGCCGCCCTGCGAGCAGCCCACAACTATCCAAGGAGCAGCAGCCATGCAAGCAGCCCTCCTCTGTATGAGGAGCAGCAGCCCTGTGAGCAACCTGCCCCAGTCCAAGTAGGAGCAGCCTCGTGAGCAGCCTGACTCCATCTGAGGAGCAACAGCTTCTTAGGCAGCCCGCCTTCAGAAGCCAGAGGAACCACCACTGCTGTGAGCATAGCCCACCAGAGGAGCCACAGCCAACTGAGGCACAACCCCCACATGACTCGACACCTACATCCTGTGGTGAGAGCAAAAATGGGGAGACAAAGAAACGACCAAAGGAAAGAAAAGGAAGAATTGCCAGAAAAGCAGCTAAGTGAAATAGAGGCATGCACTATGTCAGAGAGAGAATTCAGAAAAAGCGTCATACAGTTCATAAACTGGATGGATGAAAAAATCAACAACTTATGTTGATTAAGAATTAAGAAGACATAAAGAGTGATATAGCTGCAATAAAAAAAAAAAACACCATGGGAAGTTTCAGCAGTAGACTAGGAGAAGCGGAGGACTGAATTAGCGAATTAGAAGACAGGGAAGCAAAACACACCCAAACTGAACTGCAATTGGAGAAAAAATTAAAAGACAGGAGGAGAGCCTAAGGGAGCTTTGGGACAACATGAAACAAGGCAACATACAAATAATAGGGTTCCAGAATGACTGGAAGAGGAAAAGGGTTAGAAAACCTATTTAAAGAAATAATGTCAGAAAACTTCCTTGATGTGGCGAAGAAAAAAGTCACACAAGCACAGACAGTCCCAAACAAGATGAACCCGAAAAGAACCACACCAAGACACATCATAACTGTGATGGCAAACATTCAGGACAAAAAGAGAATCTTAATGGCTGCAAGAGAGAGAGAGACAGAAAGTTAAGTACAAGGGAACTCCCATTAGAATTCAGCAGTTCTCAACTTGTGGGTCGCAACCCCTATGGCAGTTGAACGACCCTTTTATAGGGTCGCCTAAGACCATCCTGCATATCAGATATTTACATTATGATCCATAACAGTAGCAAAATTACAGTTATGAAGTAGCAACGAAAATAATTTTATAGTTGGGGGTCACAACATGAGGAACTGTTTTAAGGGCCAGAAGGTTGAGAACCACGGCATTAGATTATCAATTGATTTCCCAACAGAAACACATCAGGCCAGAAAGGAATGGAAGGAAATTTACAAAGTGATGCAAAGCAAGGGAATGAATGCAAGAATACTCTATCCATCAATGCTATCATTCAAAATTGAAGGAGAAATAAGAAGCTTCACAGACAAAAAAAGGCTAAGGGAGTTTATCACTACCAAGCCAGCAATGCAAGAAATGCTAAAGGGACTGTTATAAAAAGAAGAAATAAAAAGGGAAGAAGAAACACAGACATAGACACACACACACAAAATGGCTACAAATAAGTACCTATCTATACTAATAAAAGCCTAGGTGGCATCACGCCCTCACATGCAACATCATCACAAGATGGCCACTAGAAGATGGCACCACAAGATGACTCCACAAAGATGGTCACTACAAGACGGCCACATGCACAGTGGAGGTGGGGCCCGGCGGCCGCTCCACGTGGTGAGGCCTGGGGGTCCCACAGCTCTGTGTGACAAGGAGGAGGCCAGTCCAGACATCTCCACCGCCTCACGCATAGGAGGCGTTTCCTGGTGGAGGAGGTGGGTCGCAGCAGGGGAGGGCAGTTGGGGCGATCAGGCTGGCAGGGGAGGGCAGTTGGGGTGATTGGGCTGGCAGCGGAGGGCAGATGTGGGTGATCGGGCCTGCAGGGGAGGGCAGTTGTGGGCAATTGAGCCAGCAGGGGAGGGCAGTTGGGGCGATCAGGCTGGCAAGGGAGGGCAGTTGTGGGCCATAGGGCTGGCAGGAGAGGGCAGTTGGGGGTCATCAGGCTGTCAGGGGAGAAGTTAGGCATCAATAATGCCAGCAGAGGAGCAGTTAGGGGGCGATCAGGCTGGTAGGCAGAAGTGGTTAGGGGCAATCAGGCAGGCAGGTGGGCAGGAGAGATGTTAGGAGCAAGCGGTCCCAGATTGGGAGAGGAATCCCCGATTGGAGAGGGATCCCAGATTGGACAGGGTGCAGGCTGGGCTGAGGGACACCAGTCCCCCGCCCCCATGCACGAATTTCATGGATGGGCCTCTAGTCAATAATAACTTTAAACGTAAATGGACTAAATGCTCCAATCAAAGGACATTGAGTGGCTGAATGGATAAAAAAAATGACCCATATATATGCTGTCTACAAGAGACCCAACTCAGAACAAGGAACTCACACCTACTGAAAGTGCATGATAGAAAAATATCTCTCAGGCAAATGGAAATGAAAAAAAAGCTGGGGTAGCAATACATATATGTGAAAAAATTGACCTCAAAGTGAAGGCCATAACAAGAGATAAGGAAGGCCACTTGATAATACTAAAGGTATTGATACAATAAGAGGATATAATCCTGGTAAACATATATAAATCCAATGAAGGAGCACCTAATACATTAAAAAAACTCCTGGAAGATATCAAGGGGAAATTGACACAATACAATCATAGTAGGGGACTTTAATGCCCCACTGACATCACTGGATAAATCATCTAGACAAAAAAATCAGCAAAGAAACAGCAATCCTAAATGACTCACTAGTTCAGGTGGACTTAATTGACATCTTCAGAACATTTCACCCCAAAGCCACAGACTATACATTCTTCTCAAGTGCACATGGGACATTTTCAAAGATAGACCAATATTGGGTCACAGGCAAAGTCTCTCCATATTCAAGAAGATTGAAATCATATCAGGCATCTTCTTAGATCACAATGGCATAAAGTTAGAAATAAACAACATTTAAAACAATAAAAAAATTTAAACAAAGCTGAATAGCATGTTATTAAACAATGATTGGGTTACCTAAGTGATCAACAAAGAAATTAAAAACATCCTGGAAATGAATGACAATGAAAACACAACAACCCCAAATCTTTGGAACACAATGAAAGCAATCCTGAGAGGGAAGTTTAGAGCTCTGCAAACCTACCTCAAAAAACAAGAAAAATGGTAATAAATCATCTAGCTCTACAACTTAAAGGTTTAGAAAGAGAGCAACAAGAAAAGCCCAGAGTGAGCAGAAGGAAGAGGATAATAAAGATCAGAGCAGAAATGAATGACATAGAGACCAAAAAAACAATACAAAAGATCAATGAAACCAAGAGCTGGTCCTTTGAAGGACAAAAAGATTGATGAACGTCTAGCCAGGCTCACTAAGAAGCAAAGAGAGAGGACCCAAATAAACAAAATCAGAAATGAAAGAGGCAAAATAACAACAGACCCCACAGAAATACAAAGGATTGCTAAAAAAAATACTATGAACAGCACTATTCCAACAAACTAGACAACCTAGAGGAAATGGACATATTCCTAGAAAAATACAACCTTCCAAAATTCAATCAGGAAGAATCTAAAATAGAAGCAGTCATTAAAAAGCTTCCAGCAAACAAAAGCCCAGGGCCAGACGGCTTCACTGGGGAGTTTAGCCAAACATTCAAAGAACTAAAACCTATCATCCTCAGACTAGTCCAAAAAATTCAAGAGGAAGGAACACTTCCAAGATCATTCTATGAAGCCAGCATTACCTTAATTCCAAAACCAGATAAAGACATTACAAAGAAAGAGAATTACAGGTCAATATCCCTCATAAACATAGATGCTAAAATCCTTAACAAAATTCTAGCAAATCTGATCCAACATTACATCAGAAAGATCATACACCATGACCAAGTAGGATTTATCCTGGGGATGCAAGGGATAGTACAATATCTACAAATCAAAAAATGTGATACATTACACAAATTGAAAGGCGAAAATCACATAGTCATATCAATCG